>NC_143520.1:41083592-41436092 GCF_031878675.1 Megascapheus bottae | reverse complement strand
AGAACCACAAGCCCCCAAATACAGAACCAATGTCCTAAAAAGAATCTATCAAACTATTAAGGGTATGACATCCCTCAGAAGGAATTATCATGCACAGTAATGTCTGTGGAATCCATCACATACCCTACTTTTTAGCAGCAGTGGATGTTCTGGCTAAGCCTCTTCCTTGCAATGAAATGAGTCAGGAAGGAACTCCTTCCCTCTCCCCCTCCTTCCCAATCTCTTTCTCCCTCTTTCCTGTGCTTTCTTCATTATACAATGGGCTAATAGTAGGTCTGCTGCAGATTCAGTCACATGTAGATTCAGTCACATGCACATGTTATCAGCATTTCTGGCACAGTTTAAAAAAAAAACTAGGTGCTATGAGTCATTCATGTTACCCTAGGTGTCTGGGAAGCTAAGGTGAGTGCCTGGAAAAAAAAAAAACTTCGCAAGACCCCCATATCAACCAGTTAAAAAAATTAAAAGCTTGATATAGTGGTTCACACCTGTTCTCCTTGATATATGGGAGGTGATGACAGGAGATTGGGATCCAGGGGTGGCCTGGGCACAAATGCAAGACCCAATTTAAAACATAACTGGAGAAACAAAAGGTCTGAGCATGGCTCGAATGGCAGAATTCCTGCTAAACAAGTGTGAGATCCAAATTCAAATTCCAACACACACACACACACACACACACACACACACACACACACACACAAAAGTAAGGATGCTGCAAACATGTGTCAAGTGATCCAGACACTCGATTTCCCCTGTTTTCTTGGACCACGCTTCTGTCTTCCTTCCTGCCATTGGGCCTATTATAGACCATCCTATTATAATCCCTGGTAAGTCCAAAATGTTTTCTTGGCTATCAATTCCCTTCCCTATTATTTATCCTGTGGCCTAGCATACTCAGACATCATTTTTAGAGGAAATTATTTCAGGCCAACAGGTAAGTTGACCCAGAACTACTGGCAAAGAATTCATGGAAGGGTGAGTCATTCTCTTGATCTCCAAACTGTCAGTTCAATAGAACCATCCCTGGACCCTTAAATCACATTTCTGCCTCTCCCTAATCCCTGCCATTGACTGTGTCTGTGGAAGGGTCAGAGCAGGTACTGTTTGTAAAAACCAAAACAATTCTGAACAGTGTTCCAAATGTTTTTTCATGAAGCAAGGGGCCTGAAAATCCATTTCTAAAGCACAGACATGTCTCCAAGTCTGTGGTTCTGAACTAAGAGACAAAGGAACATTAGGCAATATCTGGAGCTATTTTCTACCCACACAACTTGAGGTCCTAGTAGCTTCTAGTAGGTGGAGGCGAAGGACGCCGATAAATGTCTGAGAAATAACAGAATAGCTCCCACACAATAAACTGTCTTCTGCAGTGTTAGCCACATCAGTGCTGGCTTTAAGCCACTTGAGGGTGTGGCTTTGCCTGGGGCCATGCCAGGTTCCCAATTTCATCAACTGGAGCCAAACCACTAAGTCAGGAGAACCAAACTGAGCAAGCCCTGGACTGATAACTGAGGAAGCATTCCACGCAGCAGTGAAGAAGCAGTCACAGAAAGACAATGCCCTGTGCAAACTACAGGCACAGATGTATACATGAACTGTTTAACATGAACACAGCCATAATCCCAACACTGGAGACAGCTCAGAAACAGAGCTGGTAGTCACTGATCCAAAGGAACAGCTCCATCAGCTGAACACCCCATAAGGGACAGGAGCAGGTTCCATCAGGTGGTAGAGATGGACGAGGCAGCTGCTTTGCCTTTACTCTCCCATTTACTTCCCACAACTGTCAAGACAGATCCTTAGCAGTTGAGGAAGCCTAAGTTCAAAGGCGATGAAAAGGAGCTTTAAAGCTGGATGTTGGACAATACCCACATCCATCACTGTAGCCCCCGCTTCTCATCTTGTCTTGGTGTTTCTGAGACTTGCTCAGTGATGCATTGCTAGAGGGAGGTGGGCTCAGCCCCTGGCAACCTCCAGAGAGGCAGGCCATCCACTGCTGACAGCCTGTTTGTGTGCATCACTGGCAGCCCCACTGCTGGGGGCTGTTCCTCCAGAGTGGAAAGTGTCTGAGACATAAAAAACCCCATCTTATGATTCCCCTTGAGAGAATACAAAGCAACTCATGGATCAAAGCGAAAGAAAACATTCATCTGAATCCTCTTCCCCTTATTTATAGAAGCCCTCTCCTACCTCCTAAAGGTAAACTGACAGGTTACAAAAACAAATAAACCATGTTGGCACTAATAGTCACTATGTCTTCAAGACTCTGGGGCCTAGTATGTGTACAGATGAGATCATTTACCTCCCAGAATCTCCACAACCAGAAACTACAGGAGCATCATTTGTAGAGAATCCGCTGTGCACAGATCTGACAGGGACTTGACCAACCACAGTCTTTATTTTGCCAACAAGAGAAACAGCCTTGAAAGGCCAAGTTGCCAGCTACATGGGGCAAATGATTTTGGGAGCAATTTAAAAGGAAACTCATTTATTATTCCCACTATAATTATTCTACTGGCTCATCTAAAACCCATTCTAATTTGCTCTAGTGTTCCAAGTGCCCTGTTTTTCTCTAATCATTCTGTCCACTGATTTTTACCTTAAACTTATCTGCCATTTGCTTTTTATTTTCTTAAAAAGGGATCGAATCCTACGCATGTTGAAAGAAAAAGAAAGCCATGTGTCTTGAATAGCCCTTTTCAATGTCCATTCCCTTTCTAATTACCAGCTGACTGGCTTTCTGACAGATGGCAAAGAATAATACCACCTCTTTATACAGCTTATATAATGAGGCACTGGGCAATCACAGCTCCATATTCAATGAGCCCCATTAATTCAACCGAATGACAGAATTAGGCTCTTGTAGATAAGACTGATGTATGTGTACACAGTCATTTTATTAACCATTGACATGTGTTGTGAAAAAGGCTTGGAGTTCACAACTGTGTAACAGATATGTAATTTGCAACCATCCTTGACTTAACAGCTTGTCAGTGAGTGGGGAGGTAGGATCAGAATGAATGTATGCACCACCACACACTGCAACTACACCATGGAATCAAAAACATCACCAAATCAAATCATCATCAATTAAGAAAATTAGTCAGGGTTGTTGAAATGCCACATGCTGAAAACTTCACCTTTAACAAAACCTCAACTATAATCTCCAATTTCTTTTAACTCCCATCAGTAGAAAAGGACCAAGACATTTTCAAATTTTATTTTCATTGAGAAATCTATGTGCACGTGTGTGTATTATATGTATATACACATGCACATACAAACATGTATGCATATAGATTTGTACCATACCTGTATATATAAATGCACAAATATGTATATACACATACATATGCATAGAGAGGGGAGAATGTTTAGTGATGTCATTCAAGATCCATCGTTGGGAAGCCTAGAAAGGCCCTCTTTTCTATCTTCCAATTCTTTAGGCTTCTCCTTTGTCAGCACCCCAATGTGTTTCTGTCTTAGGCCAGGGACCTTCTGCTTAGTTCATCCTACTAAGATGACTAACAATTGTAGGCTTTTCTAGGCACTCAGTGCCAGTCTAGAAAAAGGTTTTGTCCTGATCAAAGGAACAGAGGTGCCATTAAACCAAGAAATGAGAAGGAGGATCCTGAAATTCAGCCTTAGCACGTGATACTACTCCAGTGGACCTCACCCTAGGAGCATTTTTGTTTCTCACCCTCAGGAGACATTTGGCAGTGACTGTAGACATTTTGAGCTGTCAGATGGGGTGGGAGGGGTGTTAGCAGCACCTGGTGGGCAGAGGCCAGGAATGCTATTAAACCTACCATAGACAGGCCAGCCCAAAATGTCCATAGAACTGAGGAAGAGATATTTCTACTTCCATATTCTAGAGCCTTGAAACCTACAGGTATTAACTGGACCAGAATCAACACATTGTAGATCTCAGAACCTTCCCTAGACCTCTCCAAACAGAACCTGCACTTTAAACAGCACAGAGCAATTGGTAAATACATTACCATTTAAGTAGCACAGAATAATGGTTCTCAATGTTGTCTCTATACTGGATTTACCTAGAACGCTTGGCACATCCAGGTACATAGCTGTTAATTCATCTAAGAAGTGGCCTAAGGGGGGTTAAGATGTCTGTAGTCTGAGTGTGTATGTGTGTGTGCATGTGGGTGATACTATTTTTCAGATAGAGTCTAGCATTTCTTAATTGTATTTTATCATCAGGTTAATGTATAGAGGGGTTACAGTTACATTAGTCAGGTAATAGGTACATTACATCTCGAACCTTGATACCCCTTCTCATGTTTTTGTCCCTCTTTCCTTCCCCCACCTTCCCCCAATCCTCTTGCTCCCCTTTCCCTATTTGAAGTAAACAAATAAACATATATACAATATACCAGCTAACAAAGTCAGATCTAGGGTCTACCATTTTTTCCCTGGATCACTTCTGACTATAATTTTATCTATGCTTCAATGTACCTGGAATTACAGATTTGAACTAACAAGCCTTACTTTGTTGAGATAGGGAAATCTCACTTTTTGCCTGAGCTAGCATTAAACCATGGTCTTTCTCATCTCTATCACCCAATTAGCTGCGATTATAGACATGAGCTACCATGCCTGGTGGCATTATGAATTTTAAAAGCTCCCAGGTGCTTTAATGTTTAGTCAAGAAAAAAAAAGATGTGAGCCACAGGTGCTTTGCTAATTTAATTCTAGCCACCTGTAAAGCTAAGGTCTGAGAATGTTAGCCATTCAAAAGGTGGAATGTCCATGAGACTTATCTTCCAATAAGTTACCAAAAAGACAGAAATAGTGTGGTTCAAGTGGAAGAGCACCAACCTTGAGCAAAAAGCTAAGACACAGCTCCCAAGTCTGAGTTTAACCCCCAGTACAAACACAAAAATGAAAAATAAATGCAAGACAGCTATGTAAGGTCTCAGCCTCTCCCTGTCCCTGGAACTGGCAGTGTGAATATTGTAACAAGTCCTTGGTTGGCCTGGAGTCCCTAGCCTGAGCATTGCTACATTCAATAACATTCCACAGTCTTGTGGTGATTTCTGATCACTTGCTATGCAGTCATTGGATTACAGTCACCCAGTGGGAATCAATATTCAACTTTGAGACCGTCTGCCTGGCTGATGGGATGAATAGATTACAATCTGGAGTGAAAGGAGCTTTTCTGTCAAAGTTTCCATTTAGGGCAGAATCCACTACAATAAGTTCTCTGTCCTTCCCAGCTCAGAGGCAGTTGGTACCACCTCTAACCTGCAGCAGAAGACCAAGTCCAGCCCAGGGCTGGATTTGATGGGGCATCTCTAGACCTGTATAAGTTATAGCACTCAAAGCAAAGCTCCTCCTCAGAGTCTTTTGAGGAAGGAAGGACTAAGAAAATAATGTTGAAAGGCAACAAGAACGGCTTGAGGACAAGCTGGCAGTACTGAGGCAGGAGTCAGCTGGGAGTTTGTTCTGGTGGTAGAGTGCTTGCCTAGAATGCACAAAGACCTGGGTTCAATTTCTTAGTACCACATATATAGAAAAAGACAGAAGTTGTGCTGTGGTTCAAGTGATAGAGCCCGAGCCTTCAAAGCCTGAAAACAGTGCTCAGGCTCCAAGTTCAAGCCTCAGGACTGGGACAGAAAACTAAGAAAGGAAGTGGCACTGTGGCTATACTGGTAGAGGATTAGCATCGAGCTGAAGATCTCAGGGACAGTGCCCAGGCCCTCAGTTCAAGCCATGTGACAAAAAAAAAGATACTAGGAGTGGCTCCTGCAGGGCAGACAGGAAGAAGTTTGGAGAGTTGGCTTGGGCAGGCCCTCAGGTGTGCCCCAGGCACGCCTACTTCCAGGACTAACAACAGTCCAAGTATTGAACTTCTCACAACAAATTCTTATTTTTTTGAACTATGGTAAGAAAAATCATGTCTACCTTTATTCTTTGTTTAACAGTATCTTTTCTACAACCATTAAGGAATAACTCCCCCTTTTTAGTGGAAGTGAAATGGACATGTTTGTCATGACAAATTTTATGAAACCACCTAAGATTGGTAAAATATCTGAAAGTTGTCCACTTCTAATATTGCTATAAAAGATTTAACATCAACTGTACAGGGTAGGGGCAGTAGCCTTGAGCTGAAGAGCTCAGGGACAATGCCCAGGTCCAGAGTTCAAAAAAATCTAGGGGCCGGGAGTTTGGCCTAGTGGTTAAAGTGCTTGCCTAGCATGCACGAAGACCCGGGTTCAATTCCTCGGTACCACATACATAGAAAAAAGCCGGGAGTGGTGCTGAGGCTCAAGTGGTAGAGTGCTAGCCTTGAGAAAGTACAAGGACAGTGCTCAAGCCCTGAGCCCAAGCCCAGGACTGGCAAAAAAAAAAAATCTACTACACAATTTTGCTAGACAAATTGGCTCCCTCAAATGTGATTAACAGTTTCCTCACCTAGCTTGGATACTTCTAAAATCAGAGCTCCAGCTGCTCCCAGTAGGATGAACAGCCCAGCAATGCGATAAGCTAACAGCCCCTCAGGAAAGCTCTTCAGAGCTTCATTTTAGACTCCTCTGTATTTTTGTCCTAATGGGGCCACTATACTTCAAGAACATTATAAACAATTGTGCTTCAAGAGTTACCAATTCCAGCATTGCTCACAGGGAGAAACCTCATCATAAAAACAAATACAGCAAAGTTTCTAAGACACAGCAAGGTTCCTAACGTGTTGGTCAAACATGAGCAGATAAAGTCTCCCATCATTCAGTCTCAACCATACCACTGAGCTGAGCTTCATTAAAAACTCAAATTGAGGGACCGAGAGTTTGGCCTAGTGGTAGAGTGCTTGCCTAGCATGCACGAAGACCCGGGTTCGATTCCTTGGTACCACATACTTAGAAAAGGCTGGACGTAGTGCTGAGGCTCAAGTGGTAGAGTTCTAGCCTTGAGAAAAATCCAAGGACAGTGCTCAGCCCCTGAGCTTAAGCCCAGGACTGGCAAAAAAAAAAAAAAAAAACCTCAAATTGAAAGGGATAAATAATTAGTGCTGCAGCAGAGAGTTCTACTACCAATTACTTCTGGCAACAACATCTCCTTTATTTCTTACCTCATTCCTATCACCTGACTTAGCTGTAACTAGAATCAAATCTCTTCTTGTAATCTCATCTCACTTCTGTCTCCTCACTAATTTTATAAAGTTGTGTAGATGCTTAAATCCACATTTAAGAATCGTGTGTAAGAACATATACCACACACCTGTGTGCTCATGTGTGGTCATCATATCTGCCTATTTGTGTATATGTTTATACATGTCTACACACACAGACACATGTACAGAAAAGGTAAGGAGAAAATAAACCACATAAAGTTTTTAACAATACTTTGGATGTAAAAATCTTAAAGGAATCATAAAATGTTCTAGAAGGAAATACAACATTCCTCAATATTTTCAAGCATACTTGCTAAAATAATCCCAGATTCCCAAATCCTGACATGATAAAACATGGGTCTGGGGAGAACAAGTTATAGAAGACATTTTCAAGGTATAACGGTTTTATAATTTCTCTCTCCAAAGAATGAGGCCACATTGCAGGTCTCCCCAATTCCTCCTCCTCTAGTATTCTCAGCGGGCTATAAGCCACCCAATACTGACCTTAGCAGTCATTTGGTCCTGGATGAAACCATGCAAAATGAATGGGAAAATAGTAAAGTCAAAAGAAAGGAGACTTGTAGATCAGTCATCAGGATAATATGGGTAACTCTCTAACAAGGACAGATTAAACTCTCTGACATAGGAAAATAATTGAGGTATACATGGTTGAGAGTTTTTGTGTACATTAGACAGATCTCAAATGATCTGAGCCCTCAAAAATATCCTTATGATATTGTCGCACCGCTCCCTCCATAAAAACAAAAACAAAAACAAAAAACCCTCTGTGCTATTGAGAACAAAAGTCCCAGGCTAGTTACAAGGTGATTGATGTTAATAAGAACAGCACTACTTTTTCTAGGTGTTTTTTTACCCAGGGCCTCCAACTGGACAAGACACAGAAGAGCACATAATATATTCAGAGACCTCCAATGTGCAAAGAAACAGCGCTTCAAATTGTGATACCTAGTTACTCTCACCACATCTAGATCTCAAAGCATCATTCCAAATCCTGCATTCTCAATCAAGTCACTGTAGAGACCTTATTAGCACTCTGAAAAAGAATCTGGAAAAATAAACTATTTTAGAAACAGGCTTTTTTGGGGGGGGTGTCAAGTCATGGGGCTTTAACTGAGGGTCTGGGTGCTGTCCCTGAGCTTTTTCATTCACTGCTAGCACTCTATACCACTTTGAGCTATAGCACCACTTCTGGTTTTGTGGGGGTGAACTGGAGAGAAGAGTCCCATGGACTTTCCTTCCTGGACTGACTTCAAACTGCAATCTTCAGATCTCAGTTTTCTGTGCAGAAGGACTACAGACATGAATCATTGGTACCCAGTCTAGGCCTTGGTATTTTTTATGTAGACTTTGGGGAAGTGGGGAGGCTTACTTCAAAGGCTTAGATGACTTACTCAGATTAGAAACATTCCAAAACGAAAATGATTTTGTTCATTAACACCAAATGTAACCTGTCCAGCTCATTTCTTCTTGGATGGTTTCTCTAGCTTTAATAATTAGGATACTGTCTTGGATGATATATTTATGTTTCATCAAAGCCATTTGTTACTAGTTTTTTTTTATAAAATTATATCCATTTAAGAGAGAATTGATCATATTGCTTGATTGCACTAACATTCTGTAAAATCTTGATTAGCATATCAACTTGGAATGTCTTAAGCCATCTCACATTTAAGTTATATTTGATACCATGTCACTTCTTAAACTGTCCAATTTTTTTTATTGTTTTCAGTACTGGAATTTAAATTCAAGGCCTTGGGCTTGCTAGGCAGTTGTTAGACTCAGTCACTCCTCCACGTCTCTTTTTCACGTGTTAATTTTAGGTTAGGGTCTCACTACTATATATAACCTGCCTAATGTAGGCTTCCGGTCACCACTGGGAAATCAGCCATGTGCCATTGTGCCCAGCCTCTTTCAGGAACTGAATCTCTCCAACTTTTCTGCCCAGGCTAGCCCAGAACTATGATCCATCTAATCTTAGGCTTGTACCTACCTTTGAGGTAATAAGTAGAAGCTACTGCAGCCAGTAGTGGGTTGAAATGATTCCTGTCAACTTTTCTGTCTTTTCTGTCTGGGCTGGCCTTGAACCTCTTTTCCCACATTCAGTCTGCCAAGTAGCTAGGATCAAGTAGCTAGGATCACAGGCATGAATTACCAGTCACTGTCGATTTCTAATATGGTAATGTCCAATGCTAATCACATATAAATGGGCATGATCTTCTCAGAGGCCATTTAGAATATCTATCACACCTCTAACCAGAGAGTTAATTTTAAGGAACTTTCCTCCTAAGAAATAGTCAAATACAAACAAAATAAGAAAGCTTCTTCTCATTTTTGTGTTCTATTAGGAGGAACATAATACATTCCACCCAAGAGGAAGAGATCACAGAAGCCCAATCAACAAGAAAAACACCACAGTGGTTAATAATGACATTCCACAAGATGGAACAGGTATGGACACATAGTACATCAACTCTTCTTTGGTCAGCTGTGGGGCTTGAAGTCATGGCCTGAGTGCTGTCCCCGAGCCCCTTTGTGTTGAAGCCTAGCACTCTACCACTTGAGTCATACCTTCCTTTCTGGCTCTTTGTTCATTGGTGATGAGGGAGTCTCATGGACTTTTCTGCCACTCATGATCATCCAATCTTAGTCTCAATGGCTAGAATTACATAGATGTAGGCCCTTGGCACCCAGCTAAACCAGCCCTTTCTAAAATGACAACTGTTCACTCTAGAAAATGTGGTATGGATGAAGGCCCAACGCAGAGCATGCAGCCATGTTTCATAAAATGGTATGTAAATCTCTGCACATGTGTAGAAGATGGAAAGAAACTTTTCCATGAAATGAATCATTTTCCAGGCCTACCAGGTCAACTATACTCATCCAAGTTAGGAAGTTGTACCCCTATCTAGGTCTTAAAAGATAAAGAACTCCATCTGCTCTGCCCTGCCCCTAACCCATCTCCCTTAGAAGTCATTCCATAAATGCCTCTTCTTCCTGTTCCCACCACCCATCACTACAGACACCCTTCATGCTGCTCTCTAGGAGACAGCTGGCAAAAAAGGAAATACTCCCAACAGAAAATAGACCTCAGAGACATTCAAAGGAAGTCTTCCTCAATAAAATCTACCAAGACCATTTTATTCTACAGCAGAAAAAAAAAGGCTGATGACTAGTCTAGGCATTTTCATTAAATTACCATATGCCTACTTCAGAACTAAATCTAATAAGCTGAGCCTCTTTTAAGGTTGGAGGGGAAATAAATCAAAGTAATTATGTCTAGAGGAGAGGTAACACACACACACACACACACACACACACACACACACACACACACACACACACACACACACACACACACACACACTGTATGCACTCTTCAAATGGGTCAAACCAATGTTGGAGCAGTTACAGTCCAAGAATGAGGTTTATATACTTTTCTACATTTCCTCAGTGATGCTTTGACTCTTTCTGGTCTGACCTCTAACAACTTTTATCAGCAGCTTTTATTGGCTTGGTTTTGGTGATACTAGTCTTTGAACTCAGGGCCTACTCCTACATGCCAGGCAGGCACTTTACCTTGTGTACCATGACCCCAACTTCACAATTTGATGTTGGTATAAAGAACTGAAGGTGGTATAATCATTCTATCATTAAAGAATTCAAGGCCACTGAAATACATACTTTGGGGCCTGAGGATGTGCCTCGGTGGTAGAGTACTTGCCTAGTATGCACAAGCCCCGAGTTTGAACCTCAGCACTGAAAAAAATGCCTGTACATACCTTGTCTAAACCCATTCCCAAAGAGCTATGGTTGCAGTCAGAAGACTGACTAAAGGAGGTGGGATGCACCCAGCTGGTTTCAAACCAAGGTCAGTACAAAATTGTAATTTTATGCCTTGGACAACACAAACACTCAAGTCTAGGACTCATATCAGTAGGAAAGATCAGTCTGGGACTAACTCCTGACACAGCTCTTGAAGTCAGATGAACCAACTATCCCAAGTCTTCCCACTGATTCAAGTTCAAATACCACATCACAAACCCCAAGGGCTAAGCAATTCTTTTCCACACATCTCTGTAAGGCCAGTCTTCTGGGACTATCCCAGAAATCATATACAAAAACACATGCAGAAATTAGTCATTAAAAGTTCTTTCACCTTGGACCATTTATTATCTAAATCTTCTTCCCTAAGCTTCTTGGCCTTTAATAAGGATGTAATATTGGCAAAATTGTCCATTTGGAAATAAGGAAGCATGTGTTTGATTGTAAATATGCTGGCTACTGCTTCAGACAATCACGTGCCTGAAAAAGCAATCTTACAGGTTAATTATGCAAAGGGCAGACCCAGCTTTGGGTAGTCTTTTGTTTGGAAGCTTGTCCCTGGCTTTAGTTACTCATGATATTAGGCAAAGCAACCTAATGCAGTCAAGCAGCTGTGTCCACACAGTGAGGCGTGCTTGGGGGAATACTCCAGGCTTCATGTGCATATAAAATAGGTGAGCTTACCATTCCCTACATATGTTCCTCATTCTTCTATGCATGTGTGGCTGGCAGCATTTCTAATCACAGCAGCTACCCCATGAATAATCAAGCTTAAAGATCAGTGGCAAACAACAGCCTTAGTATTCGTGGGACTAGCAGATCTCTAGTATAATTCACATGCATGCCAACTCAACAGCTTTTAACTTTCATCAGAAATACAGACTGGGCTAGGATGCACTAAGGGATTTTAAGACTCAATTTGATTCTCTCACTAAAGAAAAATGTGTCCCACACCACATATCTAGGGTCTAAAGGAATAAAGAGGGGTATACACAGATTGATACACAAGTGATTAAAGTTACCCCAGCTTAAAAACAGCAAACATTTCAGATCTCCTAATATATTCTTAATTATGGTACAACCAACAGCTGAATGTTTGTATGTACGTACTCACTTTAAAATGGCTAGAGACATTCTGAATGCCCTTGGTTTTGTGTTAGGGGAAAGAATGAGGTTCAAGAACAGTATTGTAAAAGGATACTTTCATTTGCATACCTATCACATGTGTATATGTGAGTCATGGGTATTATATGTAAACAGTCATGTGTGCAGATATGAAAAGCATATAAGCATGTGTCTTGTTATTTGCCAAGGAAATATTCTCTAGAAGTCCAAAGTGCCCAATTAATTGTGCCTTCTGTAGGGGGAAGGACAGGAGACAAAGCTTTCATTTGAAATCTTGTATTATGCCAGGTACTCAGAGGTTGAGGTCTGGAAATTCTGATTCAGTGCTCAAGTAGGAAAGTCTAAGAAGAGAGTCTTGTCTCCATTAATCAGCAAAAAGCTACAAGTGGAGGTGTGGCTCAAAGGTGAGGTTCTGGTTTTTGCGTGAGCAAAAAGCCAAGCGAGAGTACAAGGCCTTGAATTCAGCCTTGGTGGCAGCACCAAAACAAAAAACCACCACCTTGTCTTATAAGGCTGGAGATAGTGGCTGATACACATGGTAGATAGAGTGCTTGCATTTGTGAGGCCCTATACTGCATCCCCAGTTCCTCAAAAGTCTTGAACAAACTCAAAGGTATTTATTCAGTGAAATGAATGAAGGTATTTGTTTTGATTAAAATAAACAATGGTGGACCTCATATTCACAAGATTCATGACAAAACCAGCTGAGCTCTCCAACTTACTTACACAGTGAGGACAACTTTGCCCAGAGACTTAATAATTCACCCTGGCTTCCTGCTGTTCTTAGCATCAAAACTTCCTCCCAAGGCCCCAAGGCCTCAGCTGCATCTCTCTCTGCCCCTCACTACCTGGATACAGACACAAGAATTTCTCTCTCAAAAACACTGAGCAGGATCTTTGTTTGCAGAGATCTCTTTTCAGAGGTGATGTTCTTAGTATCTGTTTATTCATCTTCTCAGACCTGTCACCTCCCTAAGGCCCCTATTCCCAGATACCCTCCACGGGCATACACACATGCCATCACACCACCCTGGTTTGATGGCTTCCTAGCTCTTACTGCCTCTACAATCACTTCACTACCCATGTTCTTTTGGGTCTCTGACACCGAGGTGCTAAGTTGGCTTATTTTGCCTCCTCCAGGAACCTCACAAAGTGCCCAATGTGCAATAGGCACTCAATAACCCTTCAAGATGGCACGCAGAGGGATACTAGGAGATGGAGGTTTTGTAAACAGAACACTCACCAGTAAATCAACATTTTTCAAAACAAACTTTACCTTTTCACATAAGAAAAAAATACTAGCTACACTGGCAGACATCTATCCAGTAAGAACTCAATGGCTCATCATCCCAGAAATGAGGAAGACAATCTAGAGAATGCATATTAAGGACTGACGTTACTATCAATGACAAGAATGAAAAGTGCAAAAGAAACCAAGAGGACACGTAGATTTTTTATATCAACGGGGTCTTACCTTAAGTCAACAAAGTATCTTGCTCAAAAGATGAAGAAACTTCAGCTTAATTTTAATTATGCTCTAAAATCTAAGTGCCAGTGATTGTGTATAGAAATTCCCTTCTTGAATACTTGTTCGTCAAACATGTCATTTGAAATATGTAAAAAATCAATGTTAATAAATTCTTTAATAAAAGAAAAGGTGAGGGAAGCTGGGTGCAGTGGCACACGCCTGTAATCCTAGCTACTCAGGAGGCTGAGATCTGAGGATCAAGGTTCAAAGCCAGCCTGGGCACAAAAGGACCTGAGTCTCTTCTCTCCAGTTAGAAAATGGGAAATGGGGCTTGGCTCAAGGGTAAGGTAGGACAGTAGCCTTGAGCTGAAGAGCTCGGGGACCAGGGACCATACCCAGGCTGAGTTCAAGCCCCAGGACGAAAAAAAAATTGGGAAATACTGAGACCTATCAATCTAAATGCATAATTTCCCATTCTCCCATTTTTCATTCATTCTCTTAGCCAGGACTTCCCAGTTGACCATTTAAATAGTCACTATTTTTGCAGAGTCCTCAATTTTACACTCAAACACGTGTCCTTCCATATTTGAAGACCTCCACCTAGAATATTGTGGGTTTCCATAATCTCAGCCTCAGTCCCCTTCAAACAGGAAGGAAACAAGATAAAGTCAGCTGTTTATGAGCGACTTCCATATCACGGGGTATCTGGAGTATTTTCTGATTCCAAACCCATGTATAAAAGACCTGAACAGTTTCTTGGCTAAAAAATACCAAGGAACCAATTTTGGTGGGCAATTACATCCAACTAAGCAAAACCTTTGTAGCACCAAATACAAACTAAGAAGAAGCATAAAAACTTTACCTGTTCTGGGCCTAGTGGTAGAGTGCTCATCGTCTAGCTTGCATGAAGCCCTAGTTCAGTTCCTCAGTACCACATACACAGAAAAAGCCAGAATGGTGCTGTGGCTCAAGTGGCAGAGCACTAGCTTTGAGAAAAATGTGTTCAAGGACAGCCTAGGCCCTGAGTTCAAGCCCGAGACTAGCAAAATAAATAATAACTTCACCCATTCTGTCACTCTAACAAAGCTGTGGAGAAGGGTTATTCATGGTTTTGTTATTGTTACTCATAGTGGCTGTCAGGCTTGAACTTGGCGATTGGGCACTGTTTCTGGGTTCTTTTTGGTCAAGTCTTGTGCTCTACCAATTTGAATAATAGAGCCACTTCAGGTTTTAAGAGTGGTTAATTGGAGATGAAGTCTCATAGGGATTTCTGCCCAGACTAGCTTTGAACTGCAGTCTTCAGATCTCAGCCTCCTAACTAGCTAGGATTATAGATATAAGGTACTGGCACCTGACTTTCTTAAAGTTGTGGAGGTTGGAAGTTCTAGCAGGACCCACCATGGTAAGGTTCTAGGAATGGCTCTTTTCCTGGCCATCTTCACAGTATATCCTCATCTGGCCATGTCTTTTCTTTCCACAGAATAGACTAATCCCATCATAAGGGCTCTGCTTTCACAAGTTCAACTAATTTCCTCCTAAAGTCCTGATACCTCCAAAAACAAGCACATGGAGAATTAAGGCTTCAACATATGAATGCTGTGTTTGAGGACAGTACTTTGCCACTAGTTTGTTTTGTAAACTTATTCAGAGACCCGTGACTTTGAGGCATTAAAATCAAGTCTTGGAGGGGCATCAGTGGCTCACACCTGTAATCCTAGTTCCACAGCAGGCTGAAATCTGAGGACTGTGGTGGGAAGCCAGCCTAAGCCAAAAATTCCACAAAACTTACTTTTATCTCCAATTAATCACTAAAAAACAAAGTGGAGCTGTGACTCAAGTGGTAGAGTGTCAACCTTGACTAAAAAAGCTAAAGGACAGTATCAAAGCCCTTAGTTCAAGCTCCAGTACTATATCAGAAAAAAAAATTAAAATGCATGTTTAGTTGGGCACTAGTGGCTCATACCTGTAACCCTAGCTACTCAGGAGGCAGAGATCTAATGATCACAATTCAAAGCCATCCCTGGCAGGAGAATCCATGAAACACTTATCTACAATAAACCACTCAGAAAAAGCCAGAAGTGGCACTGGGGCTCAAGTGGTAGAGCACAGCCTTGAGCACAAAGAGGCTCAGGGATAGTGTGCAAGCCTTGAGTTCAAACCCCAGGACTGGCAAAACACACACACAGTCATAAAGAAACAGGATGGAAGGCCTCTTAGAGGCCTTCTCCTCAAAATGACTTGCTACTTTAATAGCATGACTTTAGACTGCAAAAATAAGACAAAAGGAAAAGTGATCTTTTCCTCACACCATGAAAATCCTCAGGCATCAATCAAAACCAATCAAATCCTTACTATTCAGGAGGCTGAGATCTGAGGAATATGGGTCAAAGCCAATCTGGGCATGTAAGTCCACAAAATTCCCATCTCCAATTAATAAAAACCCAGAAGCAGTACAGAGACTCAAGTGGTAGAGTGCCAGCCTTGAATTAAAAAAAGCTAAAGGACAGCATCTAGTCCCTAATTTCAAGCCCCCATACCATCACACATACAGGCACAGGCACGCGCACACACACACAACGCATGTGTGGGTGTGCACACATACATACCAAAAAAACAAAAAAACAGGGTCTGGGAGTTTGGACTAGTGGTAGAGTGCTTGCCTAGCCTGCAGGAAGATCCGGGTTCCATTCCTCAGTACCACATACATAGAAAAAGCTGGAAGTGGTACTGTGGTACAGTGCTCAGGCCCCAGGACTGGTTAAAAGAAACAAAACACTCCTGAACAAACTATGCCATGGAAAAGATCGAGGATGTAGTCTTACACAGTGGTTGCAAGCAAGTTTCAGAACAAGAGCTATATCTAAGCCTCATTCTATCCATCACTAGCCATGATCCTCTACAGGGAGTTCAACATGTCTAAGGCAGAGCATAGCATGATACTTGGTACAAGTCAGGTGTTCAATGAATGTTTATTACTATCATCTAATAAGGGTTACAAAACTTGATGCAAGGATCCCATAGTTTAGTCTTTCATTCTTCAACTCTTTCATGATCAGCTCCTAAGTGCTAGACATCATTGAAGGGATTTGGGAGTCAAAATAAGTTAAAATCTCTTGCCCATGTCAGCATCAAGTCTTATGTGGGCTTATTTACCAATGAATAAAAGACAGAAAATCATGTCTCTGCAAGGGAAATATGGCAGACACTGGTGCCTCGTGCCTATAATCCTAGCTCCTCAGGAAGCTGAGAGCCAAAGGATGGTGTTTTGAGATCACCTCAGGCAAAAAAATTTCAAGACTATCTTGAACATAACCAGAAATAAACAGGGCTGGAAGTACAGCTTCTGTGGTAGAACACCAGCCAGCAAATATGAGTTCTTAATTCAAACTCTAGTAAGAAAGTAAAACAAAGACCAAAGGAAACAAAAGATAGTAAAGCAGATAAATGACAGAGCAGTGACAGAGGGCTCATCTCAAAGGCTGATCCACTATCGTTACACAGCACCACAAACTAGCGACTAAACTGAAATATATTGTCTAACTTCTGGTGTCTAGACATGCAAATTCAGGTTTCAGCAGAGCCCCATTTCTTCCTAAATCTCTACTTCCTGGCTCTTCTGGCTTCTAGTATTTGACATCTTGGCACACAAGCTCTCCTGCATAGTCACGTGACTGTCTCGGCTCTAGAAGGCTCTGTATCCTGCTGCCCCTACAAGGATACTAGTCACTAAGACAGTCCACTGCCAGACCATGACTGCATCTTAACTTGATAGTATCTACAAAGACCTTACTTTTAAACAGGGCCCATTCTGGTTCAGGACTTGGAAACAGCTTTTGGGGAGACACAACTCAATGCCCAACAGGATCAGGCTACATTCCCTTTCTTCTAACACATGCTGTCATAGCACCACAAACCTTTAGTGTCATCTGTGTCATGGGGGCTTTCATGTGTCCTTTGACAGATGACAATGTTTGGACATGTAAAAATGGTAGAATCTATTCTCTTCTGCCTTCACAACAACGTAAAATCATAACACAAGTGAGCTCATGTCTTCTACATGAGGCTCCACCTTTTCCCTCAAATCCCATCAGTCATGTGGTTCCTCTTAAGTTATTTATTCTTCTAGTTCAAATCCTACTCAAGTCAAAGCACATTCAAGAGCTTTGTAAAGTGAACAGCACTAGACAAGATTTGATTAAGTGGAATTCATTTTTCCCAAAGCCTCTGATTTAGGGCCAGATCAAACATCCTCTCTGCGAGAAGAGCGCTCTGGTACATTTTGGGGGGTAGGGTAGGGGAGTTCCAGTGCTAAGACTTCTGAACTCAAGGCCTGGCCACTGTCCCTGAGCTTTTATGCTCAAGGCTAGCAGACTACCACTTGATTGACAGCTCCATTTTGGCTTTTGGGTGGTTTATAAAGAGTCTTGCTGACTTTCCTGTCCAGGATTTTAATGATCCCGAGATCTCAGATCTCAGTAAGTTATAGGCATAACTTACTGGCACCTGGCTTGTGACACTTAAAAATATTCTTGGTATCATTCATGGCTCTTGAGACACCCAAAGCCAATAACCATGCAAGCTATCATCTCTTGACTGAATCAGGTACTTTTCTTGTTTAATTTTAGAGTTGTTTCCCAAAGCAGCAAAGGTGCTTGCTGAAGCCAGTCATGAAAAGACCATTAAGTCATCAGGCTGGTTTTAATCCAAGGCATTTTCAAGCAAACTGGAAAAGGCTCCCTGGGTAAGAACTAGTGTGGCCCATTTACTTCACATGAGAATGCATACGAAGGATGCATGTGTCTTTACAATAAGCCTTTCCAGGGCCCTTGAACTCACTTTACAACATGCTGCTGAGCAAAATGCCATCTGCAGGGATGCTTGGACCAGAACAAGCTTACTTGTTCTCTCTGGCTTACTTTGCCAACTCTGTTGAAGAATGAGAAGTGCCTCCCACCTGCCTCCACCCCTCATTCTCAATGAGCTGAAAGATGGGCCAAAGAGACAGCTGGGCCTGGGGCACCAGCGGGTGTCCTCACCTGTGCTGCAAGCGTATGCAAAATGTCAGAGGTTCCCCAAAGAGCACCAAGCTGTATCTTGTGTGGCAAGCATTTCCAAAAGCCCTGGCAGCTGACAGCAGCGGGAGACTGTCCTTCCTGTGGCCTTACAAGGTGCACGGAGCTGAGAATGGCCTATTTTCACAGGAGTGAAATTCCCTGTTTCATTCAGTCTTGCCAAGTTCTTAGCACACTATTTTCTCCCCATATCCTTCAGCCATTCCTTACTTCCAATTGTTTCCAATTGTCCTGCACTTTGATTTTTTTTTGATGCTGAGGATAGAACCCAGGACCTCAGGCATGTTAGGTAAAAACTACCACTGAAATACACTCTGCACTTTATTAACAAAGTACAGAGAGGCATTCACTGATGTGGTAACTTCTAGCCACATGTGACTATTTAACATTTTAATGTTAAAAATTTAGTCCCAGCAGGCACTGGTGGCTCTTGCCTGTAATCTTAGCTACTTAAGAGAGGCTGAAATCTGAAGATCACAGTTTACAGCTAGCCTGGGTAGCAGTCTGAGAGACTCTTATCTCCAATGACCATAAAAAAGCCAGAAGTGGTAAAGCACCAGCCTTGAGTGGAAAATGACAAGTCAAAGCAAGAGGCCCCAAGTTCAAGTCCTGGTACAGGCTAATACACAAGCAAAATTTAAGTGCCTTGGTAGCCATAGACATGTGGCCAGTGACTAGCATGAGGCACAGTCCAGGAAGAGGTGCTGTGGCTCAATGTGGTGGAAAGCTAGTCTTGAGCTAAAGAGCTCAGGGACAGCACCCAGCCAAGTTCAAGCCCCGTGACTGACAAAAAATAAATGGCACAGTGCAGCAATACATAGCCTGTCTATCACAGAGAAGCTACTGGACAGCTATGGTCTAAATGATAGGAATAGTTCCATCCATCTGTCCCCAGCCCCTTGGCTGAGGAGAGGCAATCCTGCTGCCAGACTTTGTGTCCTTGCAGATGTTTTTCATATGGCCAACTAAGTGTATGTGAATGTCAACCTCTTTCTTAAAACTAATGATAAAAGACCATATACACTGGCCTGCACCATGTTCTTTTTTCACTTAGAGCTCACACTGTACAGATAATGCTTTGTTCTTTCATTGGCCACGTAGCAATCACTGGCACCAAGCCAATGTCACCACGTCTTCCCTGCCTGGGGTTGACAATCTCGTCTCACCCAGGCTCTTCAACCTCTAACCATTCTCTGATTGCTCCCTTCACTGCCTTGCATGAATAGAAACCTGCTCACCTCTCCACCAAGCTGCTTTGCCTACCTGGGAGGCAGAGAAACTTTCTCCTTATCCTTTCCTCAAAGCCTCTTTCTTCCCGAGGGATACTCTCAAACTTCCTCTCCACTTTCCTCGCCCAATACAACCTGCCACAACCACTCACGGACTCTTCATTAACCCCCAACTTGGTTAGTGGTGACAACAGTACCTGCTTTACCGTCTTCACCTGCTCCCCTCTGCAAACACTCCCGGGAGCATCTAGCCCAGGCAGAGCATTCCGTCCGCACCTGGCCTCCTACAAATCCCAGGTACTATTTCCACACCACAAACTCCCTACCATCTACACTCATAGCTGAAGCACCTATGAAATTTTGGGCTTTTAAATTTAAACACCCCAACTATTGACCTCAGCAACATTTCTGCTCATTGACCCTGCCACTGCTCTTTCTACACCATTCTTACCCAGTGTAGACTCTGGTGCATAAGGAGATTTCTGCCCTGTACACACTCGACTCCTCTACCCTTCCTCCTGTCGTAGGCACGTGTTCAAAACCCAATTATGAGAAAATCTGATGATCTGCCTCTACCGTACCTAATTCATGAAAAACTGACTGGTGCTTAAGAATACTCAGAATTATAAAATGGTTGCAACTGATATCTAGAACAGGAAAGACAGCTCCTAATTGCAATTCTAGCTACTTTGGATGCTGAAAAGGATCATGACTCGAGGCTAACCTAGGGAAAAAAAAAAGTACCAGACTCCTTCCCAATCAATAGATAGCTGGGTGTGGTGACACATTCAGTGCTAGAAAGTATAAACAGAAGGATTATGGTCCATGTCAGCCCAGGCAAAGATACTCATTTACAAAATAGAAGCAAAAATGGATAGGAATATGGCTCAAGTGGTAGAGCACCTAGCTAGCAAGCTCTGGTTTCAAACCCTTAGTCCATCAACAATAAAACAAAAACCTAAAACCTGTCATGTGATCCAGCAATCCCATTTCTGGGTTTATAAAACCAGGTTTATATGAAAAGTTTTCAGAGATATTTACACATCCATGCCTGGCAGCATTATTCCCAATTACTAGATAGAAACAGCCTAAATGTCTATCACTGGATGAAAGGATGCACAAAACATGGTTTATCAATACAATGGAGTATTATTCAGCTTTTAAAAATGAGAAAAATGTAGAAGCCAGGCAATAGTAGGCTATACTAGGCAATCCTCACTACTTGGGAGGTAGAGATAGGGACAATCAAATTAAGGCTAGCCTGTGTTGGGGGATGGGGTTGAGATTCCATTTCAAGTAAGCTGAACATAGTGGTACATGTCTATAATGCCAGCTATGCAGAAGGCATAGGCAAGAAGATCTTTGTATAAAACCAGCCAAGGGAAAAACTCAAGGACCTATTTGAAAAAATAAAGCCAAAAATATCTGGGAGAGGTCTTGAGTTCAAAATCCCATTTCTACCAAAGAAAAAAAGAAGGAAATTGTGGATATGGATATACCTTGAGGAATTGTGGATATGGATATACCTTGAGACAAAAAAATTGTGTGATTCATTTGTGAGGGTTTTTTTGAGGTAAATCATTTGTGAGGTTTTTTTTTAAGTTGTTAAATCCATTACAGTAGAAAAATGGCATGGCGTTACCAGGTGCTGGGAGGGGCAGAGAGAAGAGAAATTGTTCAATGGGTATAGATTTTGTACGATACCACAACTTTGGCTGCATCACTATAATGTAAATATACTTAACATTACTAAACTATTCACTTAAAAATGTAATTTTACATTACATGTGTTCTTTTGCCAGTCCAGGGGCTTGAACTCAGGGCCTGAGCACTGTTGCTAAGATTTCTTTTCCTCCAGGCTAGAGCTCTACCACTTGAGCCACAGCACCATTTCTGGCTTTTTTCTATGTATGTGGTCCTGAGGAATCAAACTCAGGTCTTCCTGTATGCTCGACAAGCACTCTACCACTAGGCCAAACTCCTGGCCCTCCAATACTTTTTAGAAGCAATTAAAACTCTTGCAGTTACACTCTGTGGTGGTATGCAAGCCATGATACCTCTTCCTGTCATTATCCAACACTTCAACATGTAAGACCAAGAGACATAGTCATGGGGTACAAGGCTAGAGACCATTTCCATCTTCTTTGCATTGTAATTTCAAACTCAAAAGATATGCTTTGAGGTTGTAGACTGAATCAGTAAAGTGATAACTAAACTCACTTGGCCATTTCTCAATTCCAGTATTATTTCCCAGCAATGAGAAACCAATGGGTTTCCTAGCTATGCCCCCACAGAACCCATTTACACTCATTGATCAACTATCAGCTTTTTGGCTAGTAATGAGTTCGTGGATTTGGTAATTACATGGGTTAAGCCAGAGATGACAATCTGAAACTAGAAAGTTGTGGTAGTATCTACCTACGATTCCACTCCATGGGAGGCCAAGGAGAATTTTTGAGTTTGAGGATAACCTAGTCTACATAATGAGTCCCTGTATCAAAAACAACAAAACTTGAAACTAAAGCCAACAGTATGGAAGACTTTATCATGTGGTATCCTTGCATTAAGAATCTCCACATTCCACTTAATACCCAACCTTCTACTGCAAGCCACCACTTGAAAATCATCAAGCATCACCTGTGTTTGGCTTTTGTGTACTAATGGTATGTTTGGGTTTTTTTTTTTTTTAATGGTGCCTACTATTTGGGGACCAGAGACATTTACTGTCATCAGCCTTGGTTTAGAAAAAAATTCCAGGGCACATGAGAATGGTCAGGGATTTCAACTCTACAGAAAAGCCAGAAGAAATATTTGTGCTGTCACAAAGCCACACATCTTGGCAGAAAACAAAATAATTTTTAAAGAAGCATACAGGATGGGCCGGGAGTTTGGCCTAGTGGTTAAAGTGCTTGCCTAGCATGCATGAAGACCCGGGTTCGATTCCTCAGTACCACATACATAGAAAAAAGCCGGAAGTGGTGCTGAGGCTCAAGTGGTAGAGCTCTAGCCTTGAGAAAGTCCAAGGACAGTGCTCAGGCCCTGTGCTCAAGCCCAGGACTGGCAAAAAAAAAAAAAAAAAAAAAAAAAGAAGCATACAGGAAGACAAATTGGAAAACCATGCATTTAATTCCTTCTGGTTTTATAAACCAAATTCTGATTATTAACTGTAAAAACAGACAGAGTAAGAGCTTTCCCCTTATTCTTACCCCTTATACTACTTTATATATATTTCTCCAGGAGACAAAAATGTACAATACACAAGTAATTTTAAACTTCTACAAGCCACATTTTAGAAGAAAAATAGTTTCAGTATTTTCAATTAATATATTCAAAATGGTCTGATATTAACATGTAATCAATAGGGTTTTTGGTGTATATGTATGTACATGAACACACGAACACACACACACACACACACACACACACACACACACACACAGTACTAGAGCTTCAACCTGGCTTTTTTCACTCAAGGCTCTTTATCACTTGAGCCACACTTCTCACTTTTAGCTTTCTTGCTGATTAGTTGGAGCTAAGAGTTTCACATACTTCTCCTCCCATGCTCAGACCTGAGCCTCCTGAGTAGCTAGGATTACAGGCTCAATGTTTTTAATGGCTAAGTCTTTAGCATCTGGTGAGTATCTTACCCTTAGAACATCCCTCAGTTCAGATCAGCCAACTCCACCTGCACTGGATGCCAAGTGCAGAGCCAAAAAGCCTGTGTTCTTCATAGAATATAGTTAGTGGCTGCTTTTGAAAACTAGAAACAGCTTTTGGATTTCATTTTCTAGATTGTTTGTATAGATTCTTCAAATCCTTACCTAATAGGTTGGATGGCTACATTTTCTATTCCTTTACTCTAATGTAACCATCATTTGAAGTTTGAAAAAAGTAAAATAGCACGCTTTGTAAATCAAATTTTTAAAAATCATTTGTGGTTGAAAACAATTTTATCTAAAATACTTAATGCCTCACAACTTAAATTTGATAATTTTATTACCTTTTTTGTGCCAGTCCTGGGACTTTAACTCAGGGTCTGGACACTGTCCTTGAACTTTTGTGCTCAAGGCAAGAGCTCTATCACTTGAGCCACAGTTCCACTTTCAGCTTTGTTTTTTTGGTAGTTAGCTGAGCTAAGAGTTTCATGAGTTTTCCTGCCTGGTTGGCTTCAAACCATCATCCTCAAATCTCACCCTCCTGAATAGCTATTTCATATTGCAAAAAGAGCTAGTACAATCAAAAGAAATATTTAACATGTGAAACAAGTTTCACATACTAGCTAAAACCAACAATGAAGTGAACTAATATTTGCTCTCGTGCTGTCACTTTTCATTAGTTTTCCATTTCAGAACATTTAGTCTCAGATACTTTCCTGCCTAAATTGCCTGCACAGAGATAGCTCAGCCTTCCTCTGTGTGACTTGAGTCCTAACAGGAGTCCCTTCTCTGCACACCACCACAAATCACAGCAAGGGGACTTTCTCCTTTGTATTCTACTACCAAAAGCTGCAAAGGCCTAGTATAATGTCACCATGTCCTGTAAATTCACATATATTCATGTGTGTACATACAGACACATCCACCCAAGTTCCATACATAGACTCATAATGCATTTGTACATGTATGTGTATACATGTAATCACAATAAGCCTAGGAAGACTGTTTTCTTGCTTTTCCAGATAAAGAAATAGTGGCTGTGAAACTGCTCCATGCCTAAGTTATGGTCTTCAAAGCCAAGAAATCTGACTGTGAAGGTTGAGTATTTGCCTAGCAATGAAGTGAAGGGATCCAAGAAGGAAGGAGAAAAGGAGGAAAGGGACGGAGAGAGGGAAGAAGAGGAGGAAGGAGAAAGGGAGTGGGAGATAGGTGTTAGGAGCCGGAGTGTGGAGTCAGACTGTCCCATGAATCTGCATCAATGAGTAAAATAACCACACAAAGAAGTGAGCTATCATGTATGACGCCATGCCTATAAATTTTGAGCTATACTGTCAGTATTGTGAACTTCCTGACTTTATTGATTCATTGCTTTATCCTTCTGTTGAGACTTGATTACCATTTGGTACAGATGTGTTATTGCTTTATCACCTTCTGCTTAATTGATCTGAGACCTGATTACCATTTGGTGCTAATGGAACCCCTGGCAGTTCCCTGGTTTCAAGAAAGTATCTAAGACTGGATTTAGAAATAATGGTGCTGCAGTCTTCCGCTCACAGCCTTCTTGGGCTGCTGACTTGGGTGTAGTCCTCCCGACCCCATCTGTTTGTCTCTTGTCTATTTCTTTTCCAAGTTCTCACCCCCTAAATCGGGAATCCCCATTCGCTGCTGGCTGGCCCAGGCCGATAGGGAGGGGAGAGGTGTAAGATGGGGAGAGGCAAAAAGGGAGAGGGAGAGGAGAGGAGATGAAGGAATTCAATTCTGGCTATGGAACCTGGTCCCCTATTACCATAAGAATTACAAATGCTGTAAAGAGACAGACAGACAAGGAGACAAAGTCAAAGAAAGATAGGGAGGCAGAAGGGGAGAGGGAAGGACAGGATGAAGGGAGGGAGAGAGGGAAGAAAGGAGAGGAGACAGGGGGAGAGAGGAGGGAGGAGAGCGATGGGGGGTGGGGGGGTTGTAGTCATATACACAAACTTCTTAGTCCATTTCTCCCCCAGCATTTAGCAACCCCCTCTAATACAGACAAGTGTGGAAGGCAAATAAAATAATTAAAAATGCCACCAAGATATCTTTAAGTTACAGTGATGAATTAATTTAAAATTCTTAGAATGGGGGAGATAACCTTGGAATCTTCATCATTTTGGATTGTCAACAAGAAGTGGTGGTGGCAGGAAAGATAATTGGGAGAGTTGATGGGTAGCCAGACAGAAAATTGCTGGACCAAAGGATACACAAATCTGGGCTCCAGACCAGGGAAGAGAACTACCAATGCATATGTGACCTCTCTGATCAGGAGCTCACATAGAACTAGTTGTACCCCAAGGCTACTTGGGACAAAAAGCAGTGGCAATGTGTGTCAAAGGCCTAATTGTATGACTTCATTTGCAGGGCTTCCACAAACCGGGCAAGGGTAGCATCCACTTACATGTACTCTCTGTGGGCAGAGTGCACCGCGGCCGCATTGCTGTAACGCCACAGGACAATCGCTGATGACAGCACATCCAGGATGGCATCAAACTAGGAGAAGGAGACACAGCGTTAGTGGCTTTCCATAGATAATGGGGCCTGGTAAGGAAGACACAGGACAACGGTGCTGTGACTCAATCTTGAAATGAGGATCACACAAAGAAGTTTCTGGAGAATCTGGACCCCTGTTTCCTTGCTCTTGTGTGGATTCTGTCCCCCCAGAGCCACTGGCTCCCAGTGCTGGGATATGAACAGGAGGGGAGGGGTACACTTTTCTGAAATCTGTAGGATTGGTGTCTATGCAGGTAAGGCCAAGGGCAGTATTTTTATGTACATTCCAAGGAAAGGTTTAGGGTGAGGATTCGACTTCTGGCTCTCAGTTGAATTATTGTACCTGGGTTCAGGGGTGAGGGTGGGTCATTTGGGGTTCTACCAAGTCCACTAGCACTTTGAATTTCACACAAGACAGGGTTTTTGAGTGGCCAGTAAGCCAGAGAGGAAGAGGAGAGGGTAGTAGTAGGAAAGCTTACTAGAAAGGAGAAAATGTGTGTGTGTGCGTGTGTTTCTGGGCATGTGTTATGTGCAGCCTGTTGTGTGTATGGTATGGGGACTTGTACGTGTGTTCACAAGTGCGTGTGATCTGAGTCTGTGGCCTGTGTTTGTGAGAGGTGTATTTGCTTGTGTATGTCTGGGTGTGTGTAGTCATGTGTTTTTCTGGACAAAGAATACTCTAAGATTCCATAAAGATTCTGCAATACCCACAAAACAAAGTTCTTTTGACAGAGGGCCAAAGTGGTATGGGAAGAGGCAGGCATAACTTGGGGGGTACCGGGTCCGGTACATCTACCCAGGAGGAGTAGTGAAAGGGACTCTCGAGTCAGCACTATGTATCTTAGCTTTCATTTGCACAGCTACAAGCCCTGGGGACAGGGCAAACACTGTTCAGGTTTTCAACATACCTAAGCTAAATTCTGACTAAATTCTTCTAGGAGGCTGGTCAAGAAAAAGGGACCCTCCCATGCGAGCAACCCCAGTCCTAACTCCCATCCCTTCTGTCTACACCAGTGACCAGAAAATCTCTCCAGTGGACGCCAGGCCCACACACAGCCTGGAAAGGGAAGCGGGGCTAGAACACCCCCTCAGCCAACCATCTTGTGGAAATGTGACCTCTTGATCTCTTCATCTTTATTTCCAAACCCTTTTATTGCAATTTCTTTTCCTTAACTTACATTTTTTTAATAGAAGCTGTTACTATAAAAACTGTATTTCTCATGCTAAACTCTTCAATGCTATCCACCCTCTTGTTTGAGAGCTCGGGGAAAAATTCATGGGCTCAGGAAAAACAAAAACGTGCAAAACTTCATGAAAGTACATTTCAGGTTACTTACTGCAAACCCAAAAGCAGAGGCGCTGTACCTCATAACGGAGACAGCTAAAAAGAAAGAAAATATTATTCAGAATATTTGAAAAACCTCTTGAATAATGGCTCTCATTTGTGTGGCCATTAATAACATCTGATATAGCCTATTAAATGCCCACAAAAATACATCCAAAATAAAATTAAAAATTCCCATCTTTGTAAAAATTGAGAAATATTTAAAATTAGAGAAGACTTCTAAAGCCCAAGACAACTTCCTTTGTGTGTTCAGAAACGAAGGTCAGCATCAGAACAAACATCATCAGCACTTATCAATCTGATAAAAAGGAAACTCCAAATTTAGAAAGCGATCAACAGAGTAGTAGGAAAGATGTTAGACTTGCAAGGTGAAACAGAAACCTTAATTCTTGCCACAAGGGAATTATGCACACCCCATTGCTACCAATAACACAGAAACATCTTTTAACATCCCCCCAGACTGTATATTGTAGACATTAATGTAGCTATTTATAAAAACTAACAAATGAGCTTAAAAACACACGTCTAAAAACCATTATAACTGTTTGCCCATATTAAAGTGTGAGGGGAAAATTGTCCCCAAATTAATTCAGTAAAGGCTACTGGTTTGAGCCAAAGCCACACTTCACTAGCTGTGTTAAACATCCCAAGCACCTATGTGACAATGAAGCATCTTACCCCAGGCTTTCCGGTATGCACCTGGAGAGTTAAAGGCCTAAGCCAGAGATGCACAGGTCAGTAGTACCTAGGTGGAACTTCTATTTAGCTTGCCACAATGTCCCTTTCCTAGGCCCCCGATTGCTATCTCAACCCCATCATGATGGGGGTGGGGGGCGAGCACATGACACCAAAGCGAACTGAACACGGTTTAGTCTCTATGACCCAAGTACTGAGAATAAGCCTTTCTGGCCAATCTAGTATCCAGATCTACTAAGGCCTGCAGATCTTTTTTTTTTTTTTTTTTGCCAGTCCTGGCTTGAGCTCAGGGCCTGAGCACTGTCCTTGGACTTTCTCAAGGCTAGAGCTCTACCACTTGAGCCTCATCAGCACCACTTCCAGCTTTTTTCTATGTATGTGGTACCGGGGAATCGAACCCGGGTCTTCATGCATGCTAGGCAAGCACTTTAACCACTAGGCCAAACTCCCGGTCCCAGGCCTGCAGATCTTATTAGTCATTGTTTGCGGTGAAGATGGAGGCGCAGGAAGACAAGCATAGGACTCACTGATCACTGGAAAGACAAAAGCACATGCTTTTGTGCATGTGTGCCAATCCTGGGGTGTTTGCCTTGGCCCTGTTCCTGAGCTTCTTTTGTTCAAGTTTAGCACTCCTACCACTTGAGCCACCGTACTACTTCCTGCTTTTTTTTTTTGCCAGTCCTAGGGCTTGAACTCAGTACCTGAGCACTATCCTTGAGCTTTCTCAAGGCTTGAGCTCTACCATTTGAGCCAGAGCAAACTTCCAGCTTTTTCTGTGTATGTGGTACTGAGGACTTGAACCCAGGGCTTTGTGTATGCCAGGCAACCACTCTATCACTAGGCCACACTCCTGGCTCTTTTTCTGAGTTCTTTATTAGCATTAAGAATCTCTTGGACTTTTTTTGTTTGGACTGACTTCATACAACGATCCTCAGCTTTCAGCATCCTGAGTAGCTAGGACTGTAGGCGAGAGCCACCAGTGCCCCTGCCTGTCTAAGATTTTTACATATTCCCTGATGCCCAGCCACAGTGAAGGCCTCTCGCTGTGTGAAGCTGACTACAGTCTATTAAGTCCCTGCCTTTTTTTGTCTGTGACATGAGCTGCCCCAGGTGGCCCTGCTGTTGCTATTGCTGGGGCAGAGCTAGCTAATGCACAGGGCTGGCTACAGCTCTTTTTGCTCCTTTGGGTCAGTGGGGAGTGTTCTGCCCTGAACACAGAGATGCTCTTATAAAAATCACATGGTACAGATAGGGAAGGAGGCAAAACAAGATGAGGGGCGGGGGTGGGGGGAGGGAAATGGGAAATGAGTAAGGGTATCAATGTATGTAAAGTAATGTACCTTCTATCCAGTGAATATAATGTACCCCTTCTATTAATTACAATAAAAATATATGGAAAAAAATCACATGGTAGTATGTGCTCATTGTGAACTGAGCATTCTAAATTTTCCAAGAAGCAAGCAAAAGCGAGTGGCAGGGTTTTCGTTACACCTGTTGTCTTAGCTGAGCTTTGTGGGGCATTGTAAAAAAAAAAAATCAGCAGTGAAAACAGATTAACTCCCACCATCATCTTGCATAAAATACCTGTAAGAGATGAGAGGAGAATGTTTATCCCCTGAGCTCACCTGAGTGTACTGGCCTGGGAGCCAAGGACAAGGCATGCCTGCAAAGTCACTCTCATATTTGATCTGTAGTCAGATTGAGTTATCCAACAATGACACATTTCTATAATAAGCTATACGTTTCAAACATGTAGATGTATGATTCTAGTGAGAAACACAAGGAATCTCTACTCAGGATCTGGAATCAGACAGAAAGATTAGCTTCATGTGTCACAAAAACTTTGAGAGTGTGTGTGTGTGTGAGTGTGTGTGTGTGTGTGTGTGTGTGGCTGGAGGGTTTAGTGGGGATTAAACACAGGGTTCTACCACTTGAACTATTCAAGTTCTTTTGTTTTTAGTTTTTCTGATAGGCTCTTACAATATCCCCTGGGCTAGCCTCAGATTGAGATCCATCTCTACCTCCTGGGTAGCTGGGATAACAAACATAGTGTTATATACAGTACACAAAACACTATACCCAGTCCCCTCCCAATCCTTCTACCTCCTCCTCCCACCATATGAGGAATTGAACTCAGGCTTTCTATGCTTTTTTTTTTGTGTGTGTGGGGGGGGGGGCTCAGAGCTGGCCCTGTACCACTTGGAGACACATCTACTTCCAGCTCTTTTGCTGGTTAACTGGAGGTAAGTCTTACAGACTTCAAACCATGATCCTCAGATCTCAGTCCAGGGAATAGCTAGGATTACAGCTGTGAGCCACCAACCCCTAGCCCAGACCCCACTATTTTTGCAGTGGTGGGGATTGGACTTGGGAAAGTCCAATGTCCATAGTTCCAAGCACTCTTTAAAAATCACACTGGCAAGTCTGCTTAGATGAAGTAAGCATGTCCAGTGGGTGGATAATCTAGAGTACACATGGAATATTAAAATTGCCCTCTCCCCAGTGCACAAAGGAAAATGTGAGCAAGAAGGCTCCAGGTTAACTCAGAGTCCTTATTAGGGATGGATCATTTACTTATAAATTGCCTCCCTCTAATTTCCTGGCTGGCATGGAAAGGGAGAGATGCTAAAATTGCATGGGGATTTAAGAACACACCAAAGGGCTCTCCACCCAGCCCTCATTCTTGCAGCTTCCCTCGTGGCCCACTCCTGCTCTTGCTACTAAATAACAGCACATAGTCATTAGCACAGGCTCGGAGTAGAGGGGCTCAGATGGCCTTTTAAGAATTTATGAGGAGTGTCAAGGACTAACTTCCATTTTCCTTAGTCCCTAACTCATCAAAATGAAGAATGAACTCGACAGAAAGGGTGCCCTGGTTCACATGAAAAGACAGAACCTTGGTTTTTTTTTCCCCAATGACAATATTTCCAATTCTAAGACCGAGTTGCACATGGAGAAGTGCAGGCCTGGTCCAAGATGACCATCCAAGACCTTTCCAAAAGCTGCTATAGGCCCTAACGAGTTCAGGGTTGCCCATAAGGCAGGTACTAGATTCAACAGTGAACAACAGACATGATCCGTGTCATCAAACAATTATGCTTCACATCAGCAAAGTCCACAAAGAAATGGCCACCTATGAAGCCAAGCTCTCCCATGAGGGCTGCTTCTGTCAAGGACAAGGCCATACTGCTCAAAGGAAGAAGTTACCAGGCTGTGGGCATTCCAGTGCACAGTCTGTATAACATCTGTCAGTTGGACATGCAGTACGAGTGCCCACCATCTCTATTTACCTCATCCTGATCATCACTGTGACCGGGATCTCTTTAGGGATCTGTCAAGTTTTTTCCGTTTGCTGAAGGTCTAGTTAAAGGGTGAAAATACTAGATAAAGGGTATCTTGAGAAGCAGATTGATCTGGGTACTGGGAACGCATGCCTGCCATCCTATTCAGAAAGCTGAGATCTGAGGATACATTTCAAAGCCAGGGCAGGAAAGTTCGTAAGGTTCACATCTCTAAGCATCAAAAAGCCAAAAGTGGAGCTGTGGTTCAAGTGGTAGAGTGCCGGCCTGGAGCAAAAAGCTCAGGGTCAGCACCCAGACCCAGAATTCAAGCATCAGGACTAGAACATAAAGGAAAGAAGATAAAGAACAGGAGCGACAGTGAACTTGACATAAATGGGTACTAACTGCCTTGGAATATTTCCACAAAGAAAGGGAGAAATTGAAAAGATATCGGATAACATCAACTGAACCTCTAGAAGAATGACATCACTCCCCAGGTTCTTCAGATTCATCACTCAATAATTTCCTGAAGCTATATTGAGGGGTGCGTGTGTGTGTGTCTGTGTGTCTGCGTGTCTTGTGTGTCTGCGTGTCTTGTGTGTCTGCGTGTCTTGTGTGTCTGCGTGTCTTGTGTGTCTGCGTGTCTTGTGTGTCTGCGTGTCTTGTGTGTCTGCGTGTCTTGTGTGTCTGCGTGTCTTGTGTCTGCGTGTCTTGTGTGTCTGCGTGTCTTGTGTGTCTGCGTGTCTTGTGTGTCTGCGTGTCTTGTGTGTCTGCGTGTCTTGTGTGTTTGAGTTTAAGACCTGGGTTCTGTCCCTTAAGTTTTTGCTCAAGGCTAATTCTCTACTATTTAGGCCACATCTCCACTTCTGTTAGACTTGTACTTTTCCAATTATGCTGGCTTTCAACTGAGAGTCTCAGATCTCAACTTTTACAGCTAAGATTACCGGTGTGAGCCACTGCTACCCCTTTTGAGCTGAACTTTGGATGTATATGTCCAGCAGTAGGGTGATAAATATGTATGGTCCATTTCAAGGATAGGCTATGTATAGCTATTTTTAATAGTGTATGCATTATGTACAGAGTTCTGTTGCTTAATGTGTACACTCTTAGGCAGGATAATGATACTGATGGTAGACAGGTGCTGGACGTGGTACCTAGAGTACTAGGTACCATGGGAAAGGATGGGTCTGGACAAGGGGAGATTCTGAATGGGGAGATAAGAGATTTCACAAAGATAACATTTCAGCAAGACTTTGGAAAAAACACAGAGTGAACCAGTATTTATCTATAGGAAGAATCTTTTTGGACAACAGGAAATTAGTGGAAAGGCCCCAAGATAGAGTACCAAGCATACTAGAGGCCATAGGCTAAAGTCAAATGAAGTAGTGTAGGTAGTTTTATGAACTAATTTGGGTAAAATACAAAACAGTCCATGTGATGTGACAAGCTTTATGGTACAACTGTTTTAAATATGCACTGAAGCTTGGGCTACATGGCAAAAATGATCTAAGAAAGCAAGATGGACGGGGAGTCAAGGGGAAGAGGAAGAAGAGAAAAGGAGAAGTGAGGAGAGAAAGGAGGGAAGAAGGAAGGGGAGAGAGGAGTAAGGAGAGAAAAATGGAAGAAGGAAAAAGAAAATTGAAAACAAATAGAAAAAAATATCTCAGATAATAGTGGTTAATCTTTAAGGGATGGGGCTATTAGATTTTTACTTATTTGTATTTTTCACATTTTCTCCAACCATCATATGTAACCATCCAAATTTTAAAAAATAAATTTTATTTGGGGAAAAATGATCCAAATCATTAAGATGTAATCAGAAGTCTAAAATGAAATAGCAAAAGTTAGATTAAAAGATTTACAAAGCTCATCCGGGAGCAGGGTGTGTTGTTTGCTTAGAGTACTTCTGAGCTGGGGAAACTGCACATTATCATTCATGACTTTACTATGTCCATCTTTTTACATCAAATCACCAACAAAAGCAGGTTGCTAATGGCCCACAATACTCAAGAGTGCTGTGGAGGGCAGATTGAGCTAGGGTCCCCAAAACACAAGCAAAATGTCAGTCCTTCTCTAAGAAACCACACCTCCCAGGAGTTTGCTGGTCCAATGCTAGACTTTTATTTAAACATCAATAGGAGAGGAGGCTGAGGATTGCAGAAGCATACAAACAACAGAAGTCTTAAGTAAATATTTATATATGTCTGGTTAAAAGAACAGATCTCTTTTTAACTAACTCACACCAGGCCAAAAAAACAAATTGGCTGGAAACATAAATTCAAACAGAAAGACAGCTGGAAAATGAAGGGGACCCAGGCAACCCATTGTTAAAACAGAGACAAATGCAAATCTGCACTGAATAGGCAGCAAGCTTTAAAGGAAGGGCTGCAAAGCTGAGACAAAGAGCCTTGAAAACACAGAAAGGGACATGGCAGCAAGACAACCTAAGATCAATGCAAGAGCCCCTCAACATTCAAGAGAAAGCTGTTTCAATTGTTGGCTAGATTTACAGAGACAAAGAGGACCCATCTGTCATTCTCTCCAAAGTCAAGCAATAATTATCTTGAGCTTTAGCACTCTTTAGCAATACCCTAGGCCCCATAACACCTCCAAGTTGTTAAATTATGTGACCAGAAAAGCTCTGCTAATAAATCAATCCCACTTTAATTAGAGCGCCTCCTTCACTCAGATGCTTGGCAACCATCTCAGCCACAGCCAAAACCAAACCCATCTAGAGCACTGCCTCCCACTATCCCCCCTTCAGGGCAGGCTTGCCCACTACCAGCTGGATCCCAGAAGAAGGGATAGAACTGAGACAAATTTTCTTTGTTCTAACTAACTTCAAAACCTCCCATAGCTATCTGATCCTGCAAAAGTCAGAAGTTGAATTTGTTGGAGAAGGAAAGGCTATTTGAAAGGTTAAAAAAAAAAAGAGGGGTGAGGGGAAAACCAGAACACATTGGTAATCAATGAGGAGGATGGGGCTGGAGGATCATGAGTTCAAGACCAGCCTGGGCTATTTCTTTTCTTTTTATTGCCCTTATAATAATGAAAAAACTAAGGTGGGCTTGGTAGCTTACACCCTTGTTATTTGAGAAGGAGACTGGGAGGATTGTAGTTTAAGACCAACTCACGCAGAAAGTTCATGAAACCCCATCAGTAGCTGGCTGTACAGATTCAAGTTCAACATCCCAGCTACCTGAGAGGGTAAGATTCAGAGGGTTATGTTTCAGGCCAGTCCAGACAAAAGTCCTAAGTAGAAAACTACATGACACTCCTTACAATCAAGAGTTGTCACAACCAGCTATGATGGAAAGCCTGAAATGGGATCCAGCTCAGGCACACACCAAGGTTATAAATAACTAGTACAAATCAAGGACTGGAAGTGTGGCTCAACAATAAGAACATCTGCCTAGCAAACCAGAAAAATTTTAATCTATCAGTGCTAGAAATTTGCTACTTTAGCCTAGTAAATAAAGTACTTCCATTTTCCCTTCTCTAGCCTTCTAGGGACATTGTGGGGATGTGGGTGGTAACTGGGAAATTAAAAGCTATTTCTCCTGTCTCAGTCAGTTGCTTCTAAGTTGGGTTAGCATCTCCTGTGGCCCCAGAAGGTCTTGCCAATACTGACTCAGCACATTCAAGGCTACTCATCAGAATCAGCATAATCAAGCCAGAGTTGAGGCTTATAGCACATTGATCTGTATTCCCAAGGCCGATGAAAGCACCAAATATACTGTTGGTGCTCAATAAATGTTTGTAGAAGTAAACTATGCAGGTCTGAATCCTACTAATAACATCCAATTTGTAATCATTTATTCATTCCATAACCCAAAGTCAAATCTATGAATGATAAGGTTAAATGTAGACATCAGTTATTATCAGCCTTGTCTGGCATGGCCTGTAGAATATTCCACAACCTTTGATGTAAAATGGCTGAAGCAATGTTTTGAACAGAATGTATTATGAAGATGGATGCACTGAACAAGATTTGACTCAGATTATGAATACTCATTTGAGCAAATTCAAAGTCATTAGAAGATCATTATCACTCAGGAAATAAAAAGCTAAACATGATGTAATAAAGCTTTTTTCTCTCCTCCTACCACCACTTTCCTGTATAAGACCTATCAAAGTAACAAGAAACATTATAAAGAAACTAAACTTATACCAAAAGATGGCCAAGACCAAATTCTAACTTAGAACAGATGTTGACCAAATATAGTTAAATTAGACAAAGAGGGCTATAAGGCCTGGCTCAGTGATAAAGCACTTTCCTAGCATATGTCAGGCCCTTGTATTGGTCCTTGGCCATTTCAAAAAATTCCAAGTTTTCCGTTGAACTCTGTATAGAGCACAGTCTTCCATTATTGGATGGCACAGTCATGGAACAACGACCTCTCTATGCAAACCTAAGATTGGAGATGGTGTAGTCCACTCCTGAACTCTTCCCCTGATTAAGACAGAAAGGGAGTGAGAGCAAAGCAGCCACTCAGGCACAGAAACAAAAGTCAGGCTGTGGGGAAGTCAAGGTCATTGTCAATAAGGGAGCCATAGTTTCTCATCAGCCAGGCTGTCTTTTGCTCACAGGGTAAGAAAAAATTTCCTAATATTGACTACTGAGATTTTTCCCAGAAGAAATACTCAAAGCTGCCTGTAGCTCCCTTCTTGTCCCCCACTTTATTAAAAACAACCAACAAAGACAACTGACTACAGACACTGGTGGCTCACACCGTAACCCTAGCTAGTCAGGAGGCTGAGATCCAAGGAGTGAAGTTCAAAGCCTGCCCAGGCACAAAAGTCCCTGAGACTCTTTGTCTCCAATTGAAACACCAGAACCACACCCCCCACACCACAACACACACACACAAAACAACAACAAAAACCTCATTTCCAAATATCTTGGAATTCACTTATATTTGACAAGAAATGTATTACCTTACTTATGTAACTGTAATCCCTTTATACATTGCCTTTACAAGAAAAATTAAATAATTCTTAATCCCCAAGTATATAAATCATATGCTTAACCTAAAACTTTAGACAAACAATATTACATTACCAATCATAAGACACCATTCTGTATAAACACAATTACTAAAATAGTGAGGTAATAGCAAACTCTAAAGACAGATTAAGGAACTAAACAGAACTAGGCAAAACAGAACTAGGCAAATCAGCAAGGCCAGACATTAAGACAATATGCAAATATTAGTTATTTCTACATTAGTCACAATTTGAATACAACTTTTTTTTTTTGCCTGGGCTTTGAACTCAGGGCTTAGGCACTGTTCTTGGACTCTCTCAAGGCTAGAGCTCTACCACTTGAGCTATAGCACCATTTCTGGCTTTTTTTCTATGTATGTGGTACCGAGGAATCAAACCCAGGTTTTCATGCATGCTAGGCAAGCACTCTACCATTAGGCTAAACTCCCGGCCCCTAGAATACAACTTTTTAAGGACATTCTTTATACAGTATAAAAACCAAATGCCTAGAAATAAACTTAATGAACTAAGATCTCTAACTAGAAAAAAAACATTAGAGAATTAGACATTCTAGAATTAGACTTTATAACTATACAGAGGGATATACCATGTAGTGAACTGGCAGGCATAATATTGTCAATGTTCAAGCAGGAGTTTTTAGGAAAGAACTGATGGTTCTGAAGCCTGTGTGGAAAGTGAAGAGCAAACATGAGAAGATAACTTGAAAACAAGAACTGGAAAGGAGTTACTCCAAGTATCAGTATTATTATCAGCAGTTATCTTAAAGCTGCAGTAGACAACATCTGTTGTCACTTGGATTAAAAACAAAAATCACAGAGAAAAAGAAAATCCACACATATTTTACTTGATTTATAATAAACTCTCCAGATACACTAGGGTAAGAAATTTCTGTGTGCTAAATGGTGAATTGTCAATCTGATAATATGAAGTGAATAAGCTAGATCCTACTTCTCCAAACCAAAAAATTATGACTATAAATATGTAAGGCAAAAGATAACATAGGAGATGTCTGAAATATATTGGAGCATATTTTCATAATCTTGTGAAGAAACAGATTGAAGCGGGATATAAATGCATTCCTCTAAAGGAAAAGAAAGTAAATAGAACTGCATTAAGAGACCCCCCATTAAGAGTCCATAGTAAGCTACAGAGTGAGAGAAGATATGCACAACATTTAACAGTTACCATGGGACTTGTATTCTGAATATATAAAGATGTATTATAAATTAGTAAGAAAAAGGACAATGGAAGAGGAAAATGGGTAAGAGATTTTGGGCCTTTTATGAGATGATACATCAACAAACACATGAAAATGTGTAGTTATATTAGACACCAGGGAAGATTTAAACACACACACACACACACACACACACACACACACACACACACACACACACACACAGAGACAACCCTGGATACTCAAAAAGAGGTTTAAAAAACTAACCTTTTTTTTCCTCCCAGTCCTGAGACTGGCAAACTCAGGGCCTAGGCACTATCCTTGGGCTTTCTCAAGGCTAGTACTCTATACCACTAGAGCCACAGCACCACTTTTGGCTTTTTTCTATGTATGTGGTACCAAGGAATCAAACCCGGGTCTTTCAAGGACAAATTGGAAATATTTATCAAAATGTAAGCTACACTTCCTTTGAAATCAGAATTCTACTTGACATATTCTACACTTGTTCTGGCACAGGGGTAAAAGAGACACATTGAAGTTTATTCATTTCAAATATGTAACAACAACATATTCACAACTTATGCATCCATTGTAAGGAAGTGATTTAATTACCATATTCAGACTATGTCATTAAACTCTAGAAAGATGTGTAATGCTGTAAAATACAGATACAGTGAGTCAATATCAGAGTGATTATTAAAGATTGTATGTAGATACTCAGGTGTATGCAGAAACAAATACATACATATACATATAAAATGAAAAACTAGGGGTGATGATTACCTTGAAGAAGAGAATTGAGAGTGGGATTGAAAGGAAATTCTTGTACTCTTGACATCCCTTGGTTTGCTTTTGTTCTCACTCTTGAGTACATTGTGCATGCATCTGTATGTATTTCCAAGGCAGAAACAGAGCTCCATGTACCACAACTAAAGAAAACAGATGATGACTTGATTGCAAATCAGTCACAATGGAGTTGCTTGGTGAAATAATAATCTATTTGGCCAAAAAGAGCCTTTGGAAATAGAGACCTGAGTGGCTGATATTTTAGACAATTAATCTTACTCTGTCCTACTCAGGTACAAATCAAATAGATGTACTGTTTGTCAGTATCCTTATTTTAGGAATCAAAGCTGAGTGCTAATGGCTCTTGCCTATAATCCTAGCTACTCAAGAGGCTTGAGATCTGAGGATCCAGCCCAGGCAGGTAAGTCTGAAAAATAAGTTTTATCTCCAAATTAACCACCACAAAACCAGAAATGGCACTGTGGCTCAAGCCTTGAATACAAAAGGTCAGGAGCCTAGTACCAGAGTTCAAGCCCCATAACCAGTACTTTAAAAAAAATCCCAGATTTAACCCTCTATACATTACCCCGACAATTAAACACAAATTTAAAGTTCCCAAGACAGCTTTCCCCATTTGCAACACTTAAGGTTTTTTTTTTTTGTTAAATCAGAACAGATGCCAATGTAGAAGCAAGAAGAGGAGTTGTCTTTCAGCAGATTGACTTCTTAAATATACAAGGGACATCCCTTTTGTCACCCCCAGAAAGAGGATGGTAAAGAGGAAGGGATCGCAGCATGGATCCTAAGATACCAAGTACATTCTGGTCCCAGGCACGGATCCCTCCCCCAGAAGACAGTCTTGTGATTTGTAAGGTCAGGATGCCCTGATGGCACATCAGTTTCATCTTTGAGGTGGCATGAACCCAATCTACTGTTCTTGAACCCATTTTGGAGCAATGTGTCCCTGTTCAGCTCTATGGCAGAGAATGATCACTGAATACCTGCTGAAGAGACAGGTTACCTATAGATCACAGGTTGTCACACAAACTCTACAATGAACAAAAGCCAGGAGTGTCTGGCAGCAACTGCACCTGTGACTTTAGCACCAAAACACTACAAGAAACACAAGGTTCCCAAGTGCCCAGTCTCAAGTGTCCATTCCAGTAAGGCCAACACCAGATAGAGATGAGCTTTTTCAATTTTCTAGCTGAGCCATGTTATTGTGGTGCAAAGTGTCAGAAGTTTGAAGGGTCAGAAGTTCGAAGGGGCAGGTATCTGTAAAGACCAGCTCAAACCAACCCCATCCTGCATAGGATGCACAATACCTCCCCACTGCTAGCAGCACCAGCCCCAGCAGCAGAAAGATTAATCCCAGTGGCCATGTAACATCCTGTGCCCCTGCTATCACCAGAAAATCTTCTTCTAAGGCTGTGGTTAACAGAAGGAATCCCATAGCTAAGAAAACATCCCCACCTGATATACAAGGCTGCCATAACAAGGCCATTTGAGATTACAAGCTTCTCAGCAGTAGGTTTTCCTGGCAATGTAGGAGAACTCAGGACATGCTTCCTACCAGCATTTATAAACACCAGACTCTTCCCCATGGTGGAGACTCAGATGGTCAATCCTTAACTTTTCCATTCTTTCTTTTCTTTTCTAGTCCTAGACCTTGAACTCAGAGCTTGAGCACTGTCCTCAGACTTTCTCAAGGCTAGAAAGCTCTACCACTTGAGTCACAGCATTTCTGGCTTTTTTTTCTATGTATGTAGTACTGAGGAATCAAACCTGGACCTTCATGCATGTTAGGCAAGCACTCTACCACTAGGCAGAATTCCCGGCCCCCCAAAAATATTTTCTATGATAGAACTATCTTGGACAGATGCTAGGTAAAATATAAAGATCAGAGAACCTTTTGCAGAGAGTAAAAAAGGTCAGCTCTCTACCTGGCCTCATCATCTCTTCTATGAAAGGGTAAAAACCTAACTGGCCCTTTTTTTAAAAAAAAAAGAATTTATTAACATTGATTTTTACTTCATATTTCAAATGACGTGTTTAACAATAGTCCCTTTTTTTTAAGTTGTCTTATCTGAGGCAGATCACTACCTAACCTCAGAATATTGTGTTAACTGATGTATTTTAGGGTACCCTAGGCCTATTAGGTTTCAGTGCCAGCTTTTGTTACCTGGAGCATATATCATTTTAAGCTACACAGAGGTGGATGCATAATAAAAAAATTCCTAAGTCTGGTTTCCAAGTCAACCAACCTATTCGCTGACCAGATGCCCCGTGAACATGTACAGTGAGCAGAACGTAATACAAATACAGAACGTAATACAAATACAAAGAAAAGCCATCACCAGATCCATAAACCAGCCAACAGTTTCACATCATCTTGAAAAATCCATTACAAAAGTAAATATGGGAAGCACAATCATTAAAAATGAAATTATAAACACTGTGATTTCACTCTGCCAGACCCACAGTTATCTCCGGTTATACAGAGAGAAACATCTTGGGTTGGATTCTCACAGGATTTGTGTACATGAAGAGCTCTGTTAGTTGGCGTGTTATGTGAATCAGGACAATTTACTAAGCTAATAACAAAGACGATGTTCCAAAAGAAAATTAAGGAGATATGGTGTCTCAATCCAAAGACAATATTTTTTTCAGAGAACATCAACTTTGTTTCTGCTCAGACCTCATAAATAACTCATAACTCGCTACCAGAACGGTAAATTGTACATTTTCAAACTCTGCCAAATCTGATGTATACAGTAGGATTTGTTTATTTTTCAAAACAAACCCATTAGATTCTGTAATATTTAAGCCTTTGGCAACCTCATTAAGCCACCCACCCCGGCCCCTCTTCATTTTCATCAGAGCAACCTCCTAATTCCTATGAACAGGAGTCTGTAAAAGGTAAAATTCCTCTATGTCTCTGGTCATATAAAATAGTATTTATCAAGATCAACTCCAGGAAATAGAAACAAGAGCTTCTTTTTTTTTCCTGTCTTTGGTAATGTAAGGAGGGCACAGAAATAGAGGATAAATGCTGACCATATGCAGTAGTGTCACTCACTGGACACTATGTTGAAAAATGAACTCTATAATTTGTGGGTGGGGACAAGAGGGAAAGCTGGGAGAGACCAAGGGAAGGAGTGACATTGTCCAAAAAGAAAAGTACTTTTTTTTTTTTGCCAGTCCTGGACTTGAGCTCAGGGCCTGAGCCCTGTCCTTGGACTTTCTCAGGCTAGAGCTCTACCACTTGAGCCTCAGCGCCACTTCTGGCTATTTTCTATGTATGTGGCACCAAGGAATTCAACCCAGGTCTTTATGCACGCAAGACAAGCAATCTACCACTAGGCCAAACTCCCAGCCCCAAGAACTGTACTCTTTACCTGACTTCTGTGACTATAACCTCTCTGTACATCACCTTTAGAATAAAACAAGGCTCTATAAAAAGTTTAACCACAAATTTTTTTTAAAAAGGAACACACTCAAGACCTAAGGAACAAAAGGCGCATGGTATCCTTAATATGGGGCTATTAGATCCAAAGAGTACAAGAGCAAGGACTCAATACTTGCATACCCAATGCTATGGATATGGTAATGGAAATATAAACATAACTATATAGACATAAAACCTATGACTCTATAGACATAATGTTTTATTTCATAAACTAATATGTATCTATGACATACAATAGCCTAATTTTGATTAAGTTCTAAAAACTAAGTGCCAGTAATTGTATATAGAGATTCCCTCCTTGAACACTTGTTTGTTAAACTTGTCATATGAAATATGATGTAAAAAATCAATGTTAATAAATTCTTTAATAAAAAAATTACTTCAACATTAAAAAAAGGAATACACTACTGTTCCTGTAGTCTAAAAACAGATAAAGCAATCTATGGAGGAAGAAATCAAATTGGTAGCTACCTCTGGGGCAGGAAACAGTCATAGGAAGGGAACCTAAGCAGGGCTCTCGTATTGAAAGATAAGCAAGAGTGAAGTATGGAAAGATAAGCTAGAATGACTGGCAGCTACACAGTTAGGATCCCATCGAGAAAAATTCATTAAGCTTTACAATCTAGCCACAAATCACATCTCTATCCCCTAGCCCAGATCAAAACATTGGATAATAGTTGTCCAATGGAAAAATAAGGCTAGTTCTGTTTCCACCCTCAGACAGTTTAAGGATACCTACCAACTACCAGCAAAAAAAAAAAATGGGAACCTTCAATTTCATGGATGCTGCATAACCTTTTACTGAGGAAAGAATACTTAGGTAGTCAATTTTGTCCATTCTGCCTTCCTTTTAGCTTCAATGTAAAGGCTTGTCCTTCCCAGCAGCATAGCTGACGATGCCCCCGCCCTCCTCCTCTGGAGGACATCATGTGACAAGGCTACACCAGCCTTTCCACATCAACAAAATGATTCCATCACCAGAATCTTTTCTCAGCAACAAGAGAAATAATGAGGCCAAAAAGAGGCTTTCTTCTCCTGCTGTATGGGCTGAGGGGAGAGAGGGTAGAAATCAAGGTCACTTTATGAAAAGCCAGCCTGAGAACAAAACCGACACAGAAAAAGGAGGGAGAAAAAGAGAAAAAGGAGGAGGAAGGGAAACAGAAGTCTGACACCATTATGACCCCATGGATCCATCCAATGACGTCCTGTAATTCCTTCCCATATATTGTCCTTAAACTAGGAGAGGGATTTCCACTCTTTGTAATTGGGACACTTGACTGCTATAACATACACACTTCTCCATCAGCATGCTTGGCACTCAGGCACACACAACTCCCCTCTCATCTTGGCATCAGATCAGTGATAAATTAGGAACCAATTACAATTCAATAAAGAATCCACTAAGGAATCCTTATTTGAGGATTTACTCAAATAAGTTCCTCTCCAATTATAGACAGAGCCCCTCAGTCTTAAGAATCCAATTATATCCCATGCGAAAACCAGCCATACACCAATATGTAAGATATACAGCTCATAGGGTAAGTCCTGGAACAGCACTGCCTAGTTCCTATCTCATTGTTTTGGCCCTTCAAAAGAAGTGTCGCATGCATTTCTCATGATCAAAAGCACATGCCCAATGCCTGGCCAGGCCACAGTTTTGACCACAAAGAGGGACATTTTCAAATGTCACCCCACTGCCTCCCCGCCATGACCTCAAGACCAATTTGAGGACAAAAACTTCTTACAAAACTTCATTTCAGAGTTTTAGAGTGTATATGCCAGAGTCCCCAATATCATCCTCCAGTTTGATGACTTGCCTAGATCTGGCACCTTATCTTATCCATCACTAAGATTTATGATAACAAAACAAGCAATAGGGAAAGATGTATTGAACAGTATGGAACAAATTCTGAGGACAAGTGCAAGCTCCATTAGACAGGACATGGCTTTCATCTTTCAAAATGAGCTGTGAGGTTACACTTGGCTCCCAAGAGCTTACTGGTGACTCTTGACATACTTCCCACATAGTCCCAGAATCCCAGACTTCTAGAAGTAAAGCCAATGCTTGGGATAAAGCACAGAGCTTAACCTCTGAGCCACTCTTCAGTGTAGCAACTGTTTACTAGCCAAGTTCCCAAACACTGCCCTAGGAACCATCTCCAAGGTAGGCTTTTCTGAATATAGACAATCTGCAGCCTTCTTTGCATAGACAAGAAACTTAATTCCTCATATTACAGAGAATGGAGTTTTAAACTGGGCATAGCGGCTCACACTTGTTATCTCAACTACTTAGATGGTTGATATTAGGAGAACTGAAGTTGAAGGACAGGACAAAAACCTGGCAAGACTTCTCAAACATCTCAACAATGGCTTTCCTGTGATTCCCAACTATTCAGGAGATCACACATGCACAGATCATGTTGAAGGCTGGTTCTAGCCCCCCCACCCCTCCAAAGAAACGAGACTACATGAAAAGTAACAAGTATAAAAGAGCTGAAGGTATAGCTCAAGTGGTAGAGCACATTTCTAGCAAGCATGACCCAGAGTTAAAACTCTAGCACAAAAGAGAACAGAGCTAAGGAAGGGGTGACATTAGCTAAAAAGAAATGTACTCTTTACCTGACATAACTGTAGCCCCCCTGAGCACATCTATGATAAAGGAATGTAAAAATAAATAGAGGAGAGAGGAGAGGGAGGGAGAGAGAGGGACGGACAAGAAATATAGAGCTCTGGGGCAGAAAACAAGTTGACTCCTATTACATGGCACAGCAAGAACCTGCATCCATAGGTCCAGAATCTCAGAGGCTGATTGACTACCATCAGTCACTCACAGGCTCAGCCTCAAGACATTCCCATCCTTCAAAGATACTGGTTTATGGGCCCGGGAGTTTGGCCTATTGGTAGAGTGCTTACATAGCATGCACAAAGACCTGGGTTTGACTCCTCAGTACCACATACTTAGAAAAAAGTCAGAAGTGGCGCTGAGGCTCAAGTGGTAGAGCTCTAGCCTTGAGAAAGTCCAAGGACAGTGCTCAGGCCCTGAGCTCAAGTCCAGGACTGGCAAAAAAAAAAAAAGGGACTGGTTTACTATGGAGTGGGCAGATGAAGAGGCTTATAGACAGCTCTGTTCTGAGCCACATTTTCTCCATGGCAACATGAATTACAGCTGGTACTTGAAAGTTTCACCAACTGAATGAATATAGTTTTTAATATCGTTCCACGATCCCTCTTAGAAAAATATACTTCTCCAATTCTATTTAATTACATTAGAAAATGCTCAGTTCATTACCACTATAATTAATAGCATACAGTTGTACTTAAAGCTGGAACAATCCTTGGAGATGGTCTATCAAGTCCAACATCTTTATGTGGCAGAGGTGTCTATAGAGATGGAAGCCAGTTGACAGAGCTCCATGAACAGCATATCCAAAAGCCAGGCCCAGAACCTCCCATGTTGATGCTAGCTAGGTTCTACTATGTTCCTAGCACACATCTTGCTGCCTCATCAGGCCAGGCCAGGCTGTCAGGGCTCAGAAGAAAAGTATGATGTTATAGACAATGCCCTGAGTGGATAATGATCTGAAATGAATTCCCCTTTCATGACCTCTGCAGGGAAGCCTGTCCAGCCCTGCCAAGAGCTAATATTCCCCAAACTGGAGCGGGAAATGATTAGAGATTTTATGGCATTTAGATGTTATTATAGGCAACCCTTTTAAAATATACATGATTACCAGAACTGGACCTATCATGCTGACTTCACAAAGGTACAACTTGCCAGAGACATACAGGCTCCACAGGCCAGGACTTGTCATAGGGGGCATACCATACCCTGCCTAGTTCCTGGGATATTTGTGTTTGCTTTCTCCTCTATCAGCCTGGAAGAAAAATTCAGTATCTTATTTGTACTGTCCAAGAAAACAGATTGTCTTCCCAAATATTAATATTGTACAATACACAGACACAAAGCATACAAATACAGAAAATGAGTCATTTCTCTGCAGTATAGATCCTCACTGTGCATGCAATCCAGCAAATCACATAGCTCATATCTAAATCAAAAAGCACTGTCAAATCAGGGGAGCTGAATGGCTCAGCCTAGAAAGTACATCAGAAAGGTAAAAACCAATGTTCTCAAATGGAGGCACTTTCTTCCACTTTTCCCAGCAGTTATTTGCCAACATCTGAGAGATGGTTGGTGATCACCGTTGAGAGAGAGGAGGCAACTAGCATCCATGCCTGGATGTGGCCTTCCTGCTGGCACAGAACTACCTCTCTGAATCAAAGAACCAGCCATGCCAAAAATGCAAATCATGCCAGAGTTGAGATGCCTGTTCTGAGCAGATGAAACCAATCCACATTGCTGGGGGACATGCACATAACTCCATTATGTTTTAGGGTGAAATATGATGATGTGTACAAAGATTAGAGAACTGAAATCAATTCATAGCTCAATGAACCAGAAGAGCAACATACACATGTGTGCACATGCTAGTCTGGGACTTGATCTGAAGGCCTTGGTGATCTCACTTGGCCCTAACTCCAGGACTACGAAGGGCCCTGAGGATGAACTTGATAGGGGACCACAGAACAGAGCTGGCCTGGGCAGGTAACTATTTGTCATGTAGCCTGTGTTCCACAGCCTCCATCAAGAGTTGAATTTATTTCTAAAGATTGAGAGTAAAATTGTAGAAAACACTGCAAATCAACACAATAGCAGAGGAAGAAATGAAGATTCCCAAACAGAAAGGCTACAGGTTTTCGATCTGGTTGGCAGGATAGGTAAACCCTATTAAGATCTGTAAAACCCGTATTAACAACGACAAAAAAAAAGCCCAAGTGTTAAGAGTAAAATAGCCATGGAACAGACTACTCTAAAACTCTAGGAAGCCATGTTCAAATGTCACGTCCCTTGTCTAAGTCTTTTGGTGTCCTTTCTTGGAGCAAAAAACCCTCATTTGGGCCGGGAGTTTGGCCGAGTGGTAAGAGTGCTTGCCTAGCAGGCACTAAGACCTGGGTTCAAGTCTTCAGTACCACATACATAGAAAAAAGCCGGAAGTGGTGCTGAGGCTCAAGTGATAGAGCTCTAGCCTTGAGAAAGTCCAAGGACAGTGCTCAGGCCCTGAGCTCAATCCCAGGACTGGCCAAAAAAAAAAGAAAGAAAAGAAAAACCCTAATTTACATGAAGAAATTATCTGAAGACCAAACAGAGTAATTCATTAATAGGATCTGTTGTTTCCCAGCTGCACAAAGTGGACCGAATGCAGCATGGCTCATAATGCAACCCCACGGCTTACAGCGGGGCAGGATGCCATCTACCTAAGGGCTCTCAGCTGAGCTTCCTGGTATAGGGCTGTCTTCATACTAAGAGAGGACTTTTTATAGGATACATAAAAGGTGACTGGCTTAGCAAGGTTTTGACTCCACCCTAGATAAAAGGGCAGGATCTATTTGCCAAGCAATGACAGAGAGTCGGGGTGGGGAGAAAGTGGTAGGTACAGTCCCAGTGATGGGGAAAAGGGGTAATTTGAGATTTTCTTGGACCTAATGCAAGAATTAAAAGGAAGGAATCCTAAGATACATGTTCAATAGCTGGGGGAACTTTACAAAGATTCTTGGTGTTGTATTTTCATCTATAAAAGTGGGTCCTGATTGAACAGTTCTGAAAATACATTCCATCCCCATCATGATTGAGACTTCTCCCTCCACTACCTGCCATTTCTGTAGATGTTTAGCCAAGAGTGAAGCTGAGAATCTCCTTTTGTGGTCATGAGGCTTCTGCTCATGCTCCCTGCCACCCTCACCTCTGAGACTACTGAGCGCAGTGCTATCAGCAGAAGAGGGAGAGAAAGATCTCTGCCCCTTTGCTCCACTGCTTTTGGCAGGGCACACAGTCATGTGGTAGCTAGGTTTTTCTCTAAGCACAGGAAGTGGTCACTTGTCCCCTTAGGAAGCAGAAGCCACTATTGGAGCACAGAAGGTCCAATTTAGTTGAGAAAAAATAAAATGATTTCACACACAAAGCAGTAGGGAAAGGGAAGCATTCTAGGCTAAGAGAAAACTCTAAGTCAAAGCAAGGCACACTTTGGGGACACAGGTTTCCAAGTAGAATTGACCTCCAGTCCCCAGGAAAAAGAAAATCACTAGGTGCCTATGAGTCCTGAAACCTATCCTCATAGAGGCCAGCCTGGAATGTGGGAGTTTTCCAGGGTGCAAGAAACCAGAAAGGATGTTGGAGCAAAGATGGAAGAGCCAGTAAAGGAAACAAAAGATCCCCTGGGCATTAATGAGAGCTTGAGGGGCAGTGCCACACGATGGGGACCAGGAGCGAGGGAAGGAGGAAAAAGTTTCAGAGTGATGGTTGCAGACCAATGCCCAAGAATAAGAACTAGACAAAGAGCATCTCCCAGTCACCTAGAGAGCAGGAGTATAGAAAGCAGAGGCAGGATAAAGGGGCTATGAGGATTTTGAAAACTCCTGGAGATCTTAACAGCAAAGATGTTAAAAAATTAGGGTGTGGATTATGGCCTGCTCACGAAATTCTACAGTTGTTTCAGTCATCAGCAAAACCTGTTGCTGTTAAATTTCTCACTAGACCTTAAATTAGGCAAACAAAAATGCCAATAGGCCTGTGGGGAGAGGCTGCAACTCACTTGGCCTAATTTTAGCTTGCCAAATAAATCCTCTCCACCATAAAAATGCCACCAATGGTGCAAGGAAAAATTTTAACCTCGTGCAGATGACCCAGCAGGACTCCTTAACAATCAGACAGAATGCCTCTACAAGGCCACAGGTTTTCTTTATAGGAAACAAAGGTCTCCCACACAAAAAAGGAAGCAGCAGGGGTAACAGATAATGGTCTGGCCGCTACAGAGTCTCTCTGCCAACAAAGCGGAAGGTTTTAGGGTCAGCAGGGATCATACCTTTCTCAAAATCTAATGCATCTGTAAATGTTTTCAGATCCAAACAAAAAGAGCCTCCTGCATTCTTGATATGCAGGGATTCTTTCCCTCCGCTGCTATTAATGCTATCTCAGGATGGGGGATGGGGCAACCCTCTCAAACTTCCTGAGCAACCAGCATAAAACAGATAATCTTACCTTTTGCAAGCATGCTGCAGAGCTCATTTTAAACTACCTAAATAGCTTCATCTGTGCACTGTCCTCTCCTGGGCAAACTGCTGTGGACTATCTCCTAATTCTTAGGCCAGAACTCCTGGACCACAACTATGGTGAATCCCTGTTCCAATCTCCTCCCAGATCTAGGTTAACAGACTATTCCTGAATGTATGACACAGTAGCTGCCTTCTTTTCTGGCAGATGTAGGACTTGAACTCTGGGCCTGGGCTCAGTCCCTGAGCTCTTCCGCTCAAGACTACCGCACTACCCCTTGGACCACAGTACCACTACCAGTTTTCTGGTCGTTAATTAGAAATGAGTCTCATGGACCTTTGAGTGTCCATGCTGGCTTTGAACAGTGATCCTCAGATATCAGTCTCCTGAGTAGCTAGGATTACAGTGAGCCACTGCGCCCAGTTTGTACGTGCCAGTTTTTTTGTTTTTTTTTTTTTTGCCAGCCCTGAGCCTTGGACTAAGGGACTGAGCACTGTCCTTGGGCTTTCTCAAAGCTAGAGCTCTACCACTTGAGCCACAGCACCATTTCTGGCTTTTTTCTATGTATGTGGTACCGAGGAATCGAATCCATGTGTTCGTGTATGCTGGGCAAGCACTCTACCACTAGGTTAAACTCCTGAGCCCTTGTAGCTGCCATTTCTGATAGATATGGCACATACACGGTAAACATACACGGTAAACAATCTTAATTCAACTCCCATCAAGAGCCCAGATCTTCATTCTTTCTCTAGAGCACACATCACCGCACTTCTGGACAGTTCCTTTCCTTCCCTCAAGAACCCTCTTACCAGCCAAAGTTCCAGCAAGGAACAGATATCACCCAGATGGCAAAAAGGAAAGACTAACTTACTTCAACTTACAGGAGCCAAACTGGAATGAGGCACAGAGGAAGGCACCCTGGTGGGTAAGTGTTCCACACCTTGGGCTAGATGCAAGACAGGGAGTCTCCAGAGCCCAGCAGAAGTTGGCATCCTGAGAGACATGTCACTCAGAGAGCTGGGAAGGGACGAGGTGCACAGAGGAAGCTAAAACTACCAGCCTGGCTGCTTTACTGCATGTGTTTCTTATATACTGGTCGTATTCCTCTCAGCTGGAGGCACTTCCCAGCCCTTCCCACCTGCTCAGGTGAGCCTGTTAGCCCAAGGGACATTGATTTCTATCATAAAAGATGGAAAATTAACCCTCCAAAGTTTCTACTTTTGGTATATTCGTTTTATAACTTTTTTAAAAAAGAAAGATAACATTCAGATGAGCTGTGTGTAATATTCTGGTAGGCTTTCTTAATCACAAGATTTAGTTCAAAACAAAACGAGAGAAAATACCTATAGATTCTGCTCACATGATCTCATGTCTGGATGTTCCATTTCAAAAGGATTACTCACTCACACCAAAGCCAACCAGAAGCATTCAGTCAGACTTACCCATCTAAGCCAAGACTGTTTTGCTTACGGTAATGCCTCCACAGATAGAACCAGAAATGGAATGCTTGACATTCCTGACAGCCAGCTTGCTGTCCATGTGAGTAGTGAAGCCTTACCATGGCAGTTAGATTTTGCATGTGTAATGTTGCACGCAGCCATTTGGAAAAGATTAATTTGGTAACAAATTGCAAAAGGCAGCAAACAACACTTTCCCATGGCACCGTTAATATGAAAAATATTGCGCACATGCAGAATATTACTAGCACACAGCTGTGATTACTCTAACCTCTCAACTTGTCCCAGTAATCTGACACACGGTCTAGACTCAGTCATTCTGATCCTGTAAGACACTATGGCTAATAGGATAAATAGTTTGTGTGTGTGCATGTGCACATAAAGCAACCATGTTTACACAGCTCAGCCAAGTGGATCCTGATTATTCTTAGGAAGGGAGGCAAAAGAGATTTTTGTATGTCCCAATAATTCCCCTAGGTTCCCTCCACCTCCAAATGCAGTCAGTACTTAAATAGAAAGACAAGCACCAAAGGAAACAGATGGTGCCGTTAGTCTTATAGGAAGGCAGATAAAAGAGAAGTTTCTACCAGATAGAGCACTGGAACAACAAAAAAAGAAAATTGGCAGGATAGTCCCAGGGCCATGATCAGTGAGGGCAATCATATCCCACCTCAGTTTCCTACAACAGCCCTGATTGTTCTGTGGATAACTTTCCTCCAAACTCCCTATGGCCTCAAGTCATTCAAGGAGATGGGATTATGTCTACAGAAGGGCTAGTGCTCTGATAGCAACTTCCAGAGTAAGGATTGCTGGTAAATATTCCTGTTTATCAAAGCATACACACTATGGGGTTTAGAGTTTCTTTGACATAACTTATTTGCTTTACTTTAGAAAATTAGATTTGAAACAAGATAAGCATGACTCTGGAACTGGAATTGACTAGTGATTTTTCCCCACGATCCTTTCATGGTTTTTCTGTTTGTTTCAAGGAAATATGAAGTTTCTAACATTAAGAAGCTCTTTCAGTTCAAAGAAAAGACTGGGCGCTGGTGCTTCATACCTGTAGTCCTAGCTACTAAGAAGGCTGAGATCTGAGAATAACAGTTCAAAGCCAATCCAGGCAGGTAACTCTATGAGATTCTTATCTCCAACTGCCAAAACACCAGAAGTGACACTGTAGCTCAAAATTGTAGAGCACAGCCTTGAGCAAAAAAGCTCAGGAGCCCACTCAGGCCCTGAGTTCAAAACCACCCCCCTCAATAAAACGCTCTGAGTTAAAAATTAAAACAAGGGCTAGGAGTTTAGCCTAGTGGTAGAGTACTTGCTAGCATGCATGAAGACCCGGGTTCGATTTCTCGGTACCACATACATAGAAAAAAGCCAGAAATGGTGCTGTGGCTCAAATGGTAGAGCTCTAGCCTTGAGAAAGCCCAAGTACAGTGCCCAGGCCCTGAGTTCAAGGCCCAGGACTGGCAAAAAAAAAAAGACACACTGAATTAAAAGTTCTAGATTCATCCAAGTTCTAAATGTTTCTGTCATTATCACCTGAACCACATTCCAACCATTTTCCCTAATTGCTCAAATGGGGAACAAATGGGGAAGACATGCCTTTCTTGGGGTAGTTCATCAAATTAGTGGTCATACCAGGTTCTAGGAAAATCACATGGATTTGGATCCAGCCACAAGAACATGACAAACCACTTGCTATTATTGTATGAGTATTTCTGACTAACAGTGCAGCCCTTGAGCTAATTGTAAGATTTGTTTTTTTATACACAACACCTAATATCTAATGTGATACAAAACTACGAAGTACAGTCTTATAAAGTACGATGATGGCCAAAAAATTTACTTAATTATGAAATCTCAATCCTAGGTTTTCATCAAGCACTTTAATAAACAAATTATGAGCATGTTACCTTTCCAAAAAAAGGTACACTTTTAAGGATGTTAAATGCTTGCTGTCTGCACCACAATGATTTTGATAGAAAAGGAAAGAAAGGTAAAGAAGTTAGGATGCATTAATGTATGGAAATTAATTAGACCATCTCAATCCTGTGAGCCAAGGCCATCAATTTAAAAGGCATAACACCATATACTGGATTTTAATTAGGAGGGTTACAAAACTGTTCAAGAATGAAAACCCAACTGCCATGCTCAATTAAGCAGGTTGATGGAACATAACCTGTGATGCTCTGAAGTGACATTTGGCAACAGAAACATAAAAGGAAAACCTTGTTTAGGAGTTCAACAACCCCCCAATATAGAGTCCTCTGTGTGTGTGTGTGTGTGTGTGTGTGTGTGTCTGTCTGTCTGTCTGTCTGTCTGTCTGTCTGTGTGTTGAAAGTCATTCATTTACCACACAAAGAATGACCTTTCAGATAAACTATTAATCTAGTATAAGACTCAAGATCGGTGAACTTGTAAGTCAAGAGGAAGACAAGTTAAAGATAATTAATAGAACAAATATATAAGTAAGTAAATAAATAAAATAGAATAAATGGCACCCATGAGAATGGAACTAAGGCAGGCATACAGTGGGGTCAGGGTCAGGGAGACACTGAACAAACCAAGAGGAAAAGAATTTGGAGTCTATTATGTACCATATTGTGACTGATTATTTGCATGTCTTTCTTTTAGCTTTCACCATAACTGTATGAATATCACTAGTAACTGGAGTGTCAAAGCATTAACTAATTTGCCTTACCCTTGTGGCTGATATAGACTAGACTCTAATCTAGGTATTCTGTCCCCAAATTCTAGCATTTCCAGTTTTGTCCCTGGGCTTTCCCGACTCCCCCCCCCCCCGCCCCTCCCTCTCCCTCTCCCTCTCCCTCCCTCTCTCCCTCTCTCCCTCTCTCTCTCTCTCTCTCTCTCTCTCTCTCTCTCTCTCTCTCTCTCTCTCTCTCTCTCTCTCTCTTTCTGGATCTCTGGCTCTCGCTCTCTCTCACTCTCTTTCTCGTTAAGCAAAAAGTAGCAAGTCTGGGGAAAAAATAAAAATCATGTCTCCTTCCTCTTAAAAGAAACCAATTAATATTTTTAAATTAACTAGAAAATACATATTCCAGAAATCAGAAATAGTTTTCACACTTTTTTTTCTGAAGTGTCTAAACACAAATAGCCCCAACATGTCAGGCTTGTTGCTTTCAGAATCCATCTGAAATGCCCCACTTCTCTTGGGTTAGCTAAATCAAATGTCAGCATTCACACACACAACTATGTCCTTCACCACACATGAAAGCAGCAGCCATCACCCTGCTTTGCATCCTTTCCCTTACCCTAGCCTCCCCTCTACCCTATGCAGGAGCTGACAACATCCTTCCTACTCTGTGGGGCAGAGTTTTTAATGAAGTTGATGGGAAAAGAGCTCAGGAACCAGATAAGAGCATTTGGAGAGATTGTTCCCCTTCCTACTAAATATGTCAGCATATGTTTATTCAAAGAACACCATTTTAGGTAAAAAGGTAGAACCTAAAAAAGCAGCTACCCTTAGCCTCCTTCCTACCATTGGGCCATTGATTTTCCATTTTAAATTTCCAGTCACTCAAAATAGGGTGCCCATAATAGAATACCATGTTCTACTAATGGTGTCATGAACTGAGGGATAGTAAGTACAGAAATACCGAGAGACACTCCAATCAAAAGTGGAGGAAGGGGAGGAGAAGGGGGAGGGGAGAGGAGGAAAGCCATGGGAGAGCAAGATAAAGGCTAGTGTACAAGAAAATTTTCAATATCCTAGAAAGTATGATCATTTTCAAAAGGAAGAAACAATGGCTACAGGCCATGGGAACAAGCCTGATGAAAAACACCTAAAGAGAAAGCAAAGGTTGGGACAAACCAGGGTTAATTTTGCTAATGCATGTCGGAAATTCAGTCAGCCTAATCAGAAAACCCAACTAGGCTAGTAAAGACCAGATCTTACCCCATGTTTACAATACTTTGCATACAACCAATTAGTCACTTGATGTATGAGAAGGAATTAACACTGAGTCTTGCATCTACTTGTTGCCTTGATTAAGTCATGGACAGATGAATATGAAGGGATGATGAAGGCCCAGGTAACTGTCAGGTACAAGGTCCACCCTGAGAAGAGGGGAAACAAGCAGAAGAATTGCTGTGAGGCTCAAGGAGATTCCCTCGTGCATGTAGGAGTGGAGAAGAAAGCATCTACTAGAACAAACTCTACATGTCTTCTAAGCTACCTCGACTTCTGGAACTATCCTTTTATAAAAATGGGACTAAAATATGTTTCATTATTTTAAGAAATGCACCCATGCAATGATTATTTGAACAGAAATATATTAGAAAACCTCATTTCTACTTAGTGGAAAGAGAGCTGTTGAACTTCACTAGGAAATTACTTTGGGCAGAGATATTAACTACAATACCAGCTTTGGATGTCAGAAGCCTGAGGTTTCAATCCTCAGCCCACCCTCAAAAGCCATTTAAAATTGGGCAACTTAGTTAATAACTTTGTGCCTTGGTTTCTTGGTTTCTTCCTTCCTCCTTCTTTCCTTACCTTCTACCCTCTTTCTTCCTTCATCTGTCTGTCTGTCTGTCTGTCTCTCTTTCTCTCTATATGTATGTATGTGTGTACACATATGTGTATTTATATGCATAAAATGTTAAAAATCAAATTCTAGGGCCTTATGCACATTGGCAAGCACTCTACCACTGAGCTACACCCCGAGTCCTGTCTTGTTTTTCCCACTTACAAAATGGACATAGAAATCTCTACTTTGGTCAGTCTCTAAGGACTGAAGGAGTTGAGATAGGTAAGAATTTGGAGCACACAGCAAATGTTTGCTGGCATTGAAGTTCTCACTAAGTCAGGTAACCTCATCATTATCCTGTGGATGTTCATATATGCCACTTAAGAAGATCCTAGAATTTAAAATGCACTTAAATGGAGACCAGGGGGACAGAAGCATCTCACTTTAAATTCTATAGAGAAGGCCATGGGCCCCAGAAATAGGCCACAGAATCTACAATGGAGTCCAAATGCAAGAGTCAATAAGGAAGCAAAGCCAATGCAAGTCTGAAGAAAGGCTCTTACCCTCTCCAAATAGATCCCGTCCCTGATAGTTTTAAACATTCCATAGATCTTTACTTTGCTAGTCTTGGGGACTGAATTCTGGGCCTGGGCTGTGTCCATAAGATTTCACCAGGCTAACGCTCTCTCACTTGAGCCACAGCACCACTTTCAGGTTTTTCGGTGTACGTGGTACCAAGGAATTGAACCCAGGTCTTTGTGCAAGCTAGGCAAGTACTCTACCACAAGGCCATGCTCCCAGCCCCTCTCCATAGACTTTAATAACTTGTTCCAGACAATCACTCCCCACCCTCTGGACTTCCTTACCCTCTCTCTGCTCTAGGCAGTGCCCCTGGCCAGCTGGCTCTGTGAGAAGGCTCCTCCTGTGGTCCTTCTGTTCTCTCTGTAGGGAATGCTCTCTTCCCAGATAACTGTAGGCTGGTCCCTCAATTCTCCCATCACTGTAACTTTCTTAGTGAGGTTGACTACAACTGCAATATTTAATATGAAACTACTCTTTCAATCCTTCTCCTTCCTTTTCTGGCTTCATTTTTTTTTCTCCATGGGACTCCTAATGAGGCTAACATACAGTTTTCTTTGGCGCCTCACAAAAGAAGTGATTTCTATCTATTTTTTTCACTGCTCTAATCCCAGGCCTAAAAGCAACACCCAGCTGTATAGAAGGTGCCAAATACAAGGGCTACTACAAGATAGGTTCATAGTGAAATAAAAGTTGAGTAATATAGCAAACATACACCTAAACTCTCCTTGCCTTTCTCCAAAGGATAAAAGTACAGTTTGACTATAATAGTTGATATCCAAGTAAAACTTAATAGCTTCCAGAAACCAACCTAAGAACCATGCAAACCCTTGAAATGAGTGACATGAATATACTATATACCAAGAGAGGACTAGGTCAGGGAAGGCCATCCATCTTGAACAAACTTCGTAAACCACTGCTATCAGCACAAAAACATGTGCTCACTGAGCTCCCACCAGGTAAAATAGGGCTACCATGTAACCCTTCTGTTGTCATGTGAAAACCACAGAAGGAAACTTTTCTCCATAAACTAACTTTCACAATCCTCAAAGTTTATTTGGGAGGTAAAAAAAAATGTACCTAGTACCATTGAATTTATTGGCAATTTCATTTTAGAAGACCTCTATTAAATTGCTTATAAAATTGATAGTAAAATCAGAATCAGGGTGGTGATTTTTACTGACAGAAGACATAAAGAATTAGTTAAAGGTACCTGCAATGGGCTGGGAGTTTGGCCTAGTGGTAGAGTGCTTGCCTAGCTTGCACAAAGACCGGGGTTTGATTCCTCAGTACCACATACATAGAAAAAAGCTGGAAGTGGTTCTGTGGCTCAAGTGGTAGAGCTCTAGCCCCGAGGAAGCCCAAGGACAGTGCTCAGGCCCAGAGTTAAAGCCAGAACAGGCAAAAAAAAAAAAACCTATCTGCAATGGGCAGGTGCTTAGCTTGAGTCTGGCCCATAAAAGCAAGGTAGTATTTTCATTTGTAACTAAGTAATGGATAAGTAGCAAAGTCCAGCTCTGGACCCTCACTGTACACAGTGACCTACCCATTACCTACCACCCAGCCACTTCACAGCTAAGATACTTTATGGATATTTGGATATTTTTAAAGAAAAATGGGAAAGATGGGTCCCCAAATTGTTAACTTGCCTGCTGATATTTTTATACTATAAACATGTCTCATGTAGAGGTGTTTATTAAATTTTCCATTAAATTCCTATCCACCCTAGAAACAGGAGAGGAATATATGATAAACTCACGCTTCTAATCTAATAAATCCCCAAGTAATGTCTGCCAACTGAATGATGTAATAAAAGCCTACACAAGTTATTTTGTCTCTCTGTTCCTCTATTTCCTCTTAAATCTGGGAGAATCAAATAAGTTAGTTCATTTGAAAGCCTTTGTACAGAGACAACACTTAGTAGGAAATCCACTATTACTAATGTTGACATTCCTTATAAACATAATGTAACATTAAGTCATGTCATTAATAAGAAATCATGAAAAAAAATAGTTGCTTTTACAAACATTTATGAAATAGAAATAAAGTTGAGAACTGTAAAGGTCTTATCATAAATGTACATCCTGCAGGGGCCTGGTGGCTCACACCTATAACCCCAGTGACTCAGGAAACTCTCCTGAGTAAATGGAAAATCACAGTTTGAAACTAGCTGGGGCTGGGGCAGGGGCAGCATCAGGAAAGACTGTGAGACTTATCTGCATTTAACTACCTAAAACCTGGCAGTGGAGCTAAGGCTCAAAGTAGTAGATCACTAGCCTTGAGCAAAACAGCTCAGAGACAGTGCGTAGGCACTGAATTCAAGCCACAAGACTGGTAAAAAATAAAATGAAATAAAAATGTCTCCCAACATTTTTAGGAACAAAAACTGTGACTTGTGGATATGGGATTGATTTATGTGCCAGGGGTGGGGTCATGGGTTACTGTTGAACAATTTTTAAGTCTATTACGTTTAAAAATTATTAGACTTAAAAGTTGAACTTTTTAATTTTTATATGTGGAATTTCTTCCTATTGACTACAGGGGAAGCTTAAGTGGCGTCTTTTTTGTGTTGTTAAATACATATTATATACTTTGGAAGAAGAAAAAAAAATGTCTCCCAAGGAAGACAGCAGTGCACAGACTTAAGACTGTTTACAGTAAGCCCAAAGTAATATCTGTAATGAAAGACATGCAGAGCTCTAGCACCTCAGAACAGTGCTTCAAACTTTAGGTTCAATGGTAAGAAGTTTCACAGTTGAGTCAAGCTATATAAATGCCTCCAGGAAGTCTTGAGGGGTATTTGTTGGAGAAAACAGTTTCCATGGCAACTTCCTTGGCTTTAGGAATCCCTTAGTATCAGGCCAGACTTGTATTAGCTGGAGTAGCTGAGACAAAGAACCACAAACTAGATGTCTTACCCACCAGAAACTGGCTATCTCAGAAACTAGAAGTCTGATGATGATATCACCAGTGTTGATGGTCTTCATGCCTCTCTTGAATTCTGGTAGTGGCTACCTGGCCATCTATAGGTTTCCTGGGCTTCTGCTAAAGTCTCTGTGGTCTGCCTTCATATTTACATGGCATCTGTCCTGTCTGTGAGCATGTTTGGGTCCTGAACCAAAGTGTGCCAAAGAGGCTCCTGGCTGAAGAGATTTCTTCTTCAGTTCAAACCTGGGACAGGTTTTTGACTGAAGAGGCATTCAAACAAATAACAAGAAAGGATGCACTTCAAATGTAATTACTGTAAAGTGTTTATACTTAATTTACTGTTAAAAAGAAAGCAACTTCATAGCATTCCCTGTGGTGTCGTGTGAAAAATAAACCTGTCCATTTCAATCTCTTAGTAAGTCACCACATCCAAAGGGAAGCAAATTGTTACAGAAGCCCAGGGAAATTTTGAATATGTCACTGTTAACAACAACTAAATTTCTACCCAAGTTAAAGCATGCCCATTAACCATGATCCATCAGTCTGGTCCTAGAATTTACATTCCTGATACCCAAAGAATTCACTGTGAGTATGATATCTTTCCAGATATCCTTGCCCACAGATTGCTCTGTGAGGAAACTGAAGAATCAGCCAGGCCACACGTGTAGAAAGTCAGTACACTCATTGTTGATTGAATTAAAAAAACATCATTCTCTGGCAGTTCTGAAAGAAAAGTGCGTCAGAGAATAAGAAAGGAGGCGGAATGATGACTCCTGTCACAGGCTATCATTCAGAAAACAGACACAGGACAAAAAAGGAGACAATTAACACCTTGAATCCAAGGTGCATTTCCTAAGCCAAACCAAAATGGAGTCACCACACCTGAGAGGGAATACAAGGAAATCCTTTGCGACAAGAAGGGGGCATTCAACCAATACACATCAGCCAAGGCACAGCCACCACCACAGCCCTTCCCAGGAGTCAGGCTTCCATTCACTAGATGCCTATGTGTACAGAGATCATGTTAGTTGGGGTAGCAGAGGATCAACAGAAGAACCAAATTCCTACAATCTAATCCCAATGAAGCAGTTGCACCAGTATAAGACCTGCCCCTCTCATGAGCATAAGGCATGGAATGTATTCCTTCATTATGGAATAAAAAGGCTGTGTGGAAGAGGTGATATTTGAGCGGTGTGGAAGTGATAAAAAAAAATGTGGAAAAACTGGGGGTGAGAGAGAAAGAGAAGCCATTCCCAGTGCAGGAAAGGGGATCAATTAGACTGAAATGTAAGCTTCAATATAGATCTTAAACAGCAGAGTAAGGAATATGGGATTTATTTAGTAGGGAACAGAGACCATTTCTTATTAGAGAAAATGAGAGGTGAGCTCTTAAGTTTGCCAGTAATCCAGTGCTCATGATTGTGATCCCAGCTTCTCAGAATGTAGACATCAGGAAAAAGACATTTAGACAAAAAAAAGTGCACAAAAGTTCCATCTCAACAGAAATAGCTAGGCATGGAGGCATGACTCTGTCATTCCAGCTATGTAGAAGGATTGCAGTCCATGAAGACCAAGGCCAAAAGCCAGACCCTATCTCAACAAGAGCAAGAAGGACTGGAGGTATTGCTAGAGTTCCTGCCTAGTAAACATGAAGCCTTGACTTCAAACCCCAGTGCCACACACACACACACACACACACACACACACACACACACACACACACACACACAAAGTTATCCCTAGGATAAGCAGGAAGGAACAAAAGCTTAAGGTATAGAGTGAAATTATGAGGCTACTGAAATAGTCCTTGCCCAAGATCCTGACTTGTGGAGGTAAAAGGCAGCAGAAAGAACACAGGGACTTGAATGAGCTGGGAGGTATAGATAGAATACATAGGAAAAAACAAGTGAGAGAAGGTCATGATCAAAAAAGGAGGCCAATAATCACTGAGTGCCTGCCTACTGTGTGCAGCATATGGTGACAAAACCTGAATAAGATATACCTCTAATTCTCCAGAAACATGGAGAAGGTACAAATGACAACCACTAGATTTTAGCTTGAAGAATAAATAGACACGTATTCATCGGTCTCTGAAGCTTAAAATAGTCGATCATCATTCAGGCTTTCATCATCTCCACCAGATTTGACTCTTACTTTTGAAAATCTTTTTCGAAAAGTGCTATTGAATTCCATCTACTCCTATGAAGTTTCAGGTCTGGTTGAGAGATAGAAAGGTTAACGCATCCATAGTCACTCAAGAGGCAGTGACCAAACCAGATATTCTGTGTCTAACCTTGAGCTGTTTCCTTCCAGCCCTCCCTGAAGTCTTCCACTCAACCTTTCCTCCCATCCTTAGGGCTCCCAACTCAGCCTCAACACTAGCAATGGCACCTGTGCATGCTGTGGCTTCTCCAAATCATATAGCTACTGCTCAATTTCTCTCCAAGCTCACCTAATGCTTCCAGATAAGCCAAATCAGGTTTGCATCATATCACTCATCATTTGCGAATGGAATGTTCATAGCTTCTGCCAAAAAAACTCAGATTCCACAGTGTGACATTCAAAGACTACAAGTCCTGGTCAAATGCCACCACTTCCAAATGTGACTGCCTCCCATTTAGCTCAGAAGCAACAATCATCTCATTTATCTGCAGCTCATAAACAAGCATTTAAATGGAAAGATAGACCTCTGTGTAGATATACATATACACATACATATACATATATGGTTTCATTGTTTTATTTGGGGGGAGGGGTTGGTCATGAAACGTAAACTCAGGGTCTGGGCAGTTGGTGCTGTCTCTGAGCTTTTTCACTCAAGGCTAGTACTCTACCATTTTGAGCCTCAGAGCCACTTCTGGTTTTCTGGTAGTTCATTGGAGATACAAGTCTCACAGTTTCCTACCCAGGCTGGCTTTGAATCATCATCCTCTGATCTCAGCCTCCTGAGTAGCCAGGATTATGACATGAGCCACTAGCACCTAGCTTAGATATATGAATACAGATATAAATATAGGTATGCCATATATATATATGTCATCTATACTGAGAATTAAACATCTGACACATCAACACTCATGTAAGCTAGTCTCTCTTTTTTTTTTTGTCTGCACTAGAGTTTGTGTTTGCTAGCTAGATGCTCTACCACGGGGCCACATTATCAGCTGCTCACATATAGACTATTCTCATATGCCACACTACTCTGCTTGCTGAGTAGCTCTAGGGACTTAGTTAATGGATGCCCCAGTGCTAGTGCACAGCTAGAAACACAAGACAGAAAGTTTTCAGGAAGACAGGACTGAGTGACCAATACCTGGACTCTATGGTATAGCTTAAGCCTCTAGTAGCTGAAGCTCATGCGACCTGACAGGGTTCAGAGTCAGAGGTACATTAGAACTTGAGCTAGCCTTGAGAGGCAGGCAGAGACGTGAGAGATGAGCACTTGTAGCATCTCTGAAAACATGAACATTTTCCAAAAATTCCAAATTTCCAAAGAAGGATTCTAATTACAGTTGCTTCTGACCATATTAGAAGCCCGGTGGATAACCCAGACTAAGGGAAAACAGACACAAACTACACCATCTCCTGAGGAACACAGGGGACAGGGTGGGAAAAAGCAGTCTCTTCTCTATCTCCCCTAACAACTTATAGGAATGAGGCAGAATGGGTCACAAAAACATCCCGAAAGACACATGCCCAGTGCTGTCTTGCTGCCTGTAGTTGTATCTGGAGCAGATCTCCTGAGGCTGCTGTGATGAGAAACCTGAGGTGTGCTGGCAAGCAGGAGGATGAGGGAGGGCCTAAGGTGCACAAATGGGAAGGAGTGGGCTGAAGCTGTGCCAGGCCCAGAAAGGATTGTTCCCCATTGTCTCTCCATCAATCTGTCTGAATCCAGGCCATCAGAACACGGGCAACTGTACAGTTAATTATTTCTTTCCAGCATCTAAAAGCTTGATTCATGAAAAATTGAAGATAACTCTGACGCTGAGGTTCTTTTACACACAGATTTCACTTGGTGAAATGATTGTAAAGGCAATTCAGCTATCCTGGTCTTTCAGGGAAAGTGGGGGGATAAAACACTTGCAGATGAGACCAGAGGGTCATGGAATATAAAGTCTTGGAGTTCTCTACGTGGAGAACTTACAGGTTGCAACTATTTAAATGAAGAAATAGGAAAAAGATACAGTTATAAGGACAACCACAAACAATGGGCTAGCAAATGCAGGAGAACTTTTCCTATAAGCTTAACAGCAGTGTGTGTCTGAACCATTTTCAATCTATGTCAACCAATGTATAAGGAAGGTAGAAAGGGAAAATGGGAAAAAGAGAGACAGGAAAGAAGAACTAGGAGAAAAGAAGGAGGAGAGCAATGACAAACCTAAAGGCAGACTAAAGGTTCCATTGCATCACCATTATTATTTTATTATTATTATTATTATTATTATTATTATTTTATTCCATTATATGTGAATTTTAATGTTGCTGAAAATTTCCAATGTGTATGATGTCTTATACTAGATGGTAACTCCATAGCATAACTTGTAAAATAAGAGATCTCATTAAAAAATAGTCATTATCTCTAAAAATAGTAAGTGGAGCTAGCTATTTATATGCTGCCGGTCACCATGCCCTGTCTCACACACAGCAGGATAAAAACAAAGACATATGTGAGACAAGAAGCTCCTTTCCTGTTACCCAGAGCCCAGGAGGCACAGCTCTATAAAGCGAGGAGGTAGGCCCTCCCCACACTGGCAGCGATCCTGCGTGCTGAGTTTGTTTGCTTTAGGTCCCCTCCATCTATTAGATGATCAGCTGGTGGACATGAAGCCCACAAATGTACAAAAGCCAATACCCTGAACCTCACAGGGTCTACAGAATATAGACTAAAACAATACATGCTACATAGAGAGTTAAGGTGTCTCTGTCTCTTTTTCTAACTCTTGCTAAGAAAAGAAAGGAAAAGTTTGGGAAGTTGCAAGTTCATTAGTCTCACTGAAACATTAAAAAAAAATAAGTGGAAAAGCCATAGACAGGGAGCTTGGTGCACGGTAAATTAAAGTATTTAATTATATGCAAAGCATGAAATCTTTAACTGCCTGCCAGAGACATGGCACTCATCGTTGTAAAAGGCCCTCAGTGGTCTAGGCTGTTGTCTCAGGGAGCCTGTCCAGTAGGAGGAACAGATTTCCACTGGTTCCTGGCCAAGAACTAGTGTTGTCTACCTTCAAACCTGAATATTCCAGTTATATTTGTTGTGCAAATTATATACTAGTATTTGGCATAATAATATTAGAGGCATGAGGCAGACATGTTTCAAGGCCTTTATTTGTATTAACTGATTGTAACTCACAGCAGTAGAATGAGATACATGTAATCATTGCCCTCACTTATTTAACTAATGCAAAAAGGAAAGCTGTGCCAGCCTGGGCACTGAAGACCATGAGATCCTTTTCTCCAATTAACCATTAGGTGACTGGAAGTGGTGCTGTGGCTCCAGAAGTAGCCCAAGTAGCCTTGAGCTGAAGAGCTCAGGGACAGTGTCCAGGCCCAGAGTTCAAGCCCCAGGACTGTCAAAAAAAATGTGAGTATATTAATGTGGAAGGCATGGTTCAAGAGTCACAGCATGGTACTACACAGCCAAGAACAGGTCCTGGGTTCAAACCTCAGGGAAACCAAGAAACAAAATTAAGTTTATCAATATTCTATACAAAATGATTTTCTTTCACCTAAAAGCTTTTCTTAGCTGGACACTGGTGGCTTACACCTATTATCCTAGCTACTCAGGAGGATGAAATCTGAGAATTGAGGTTCAAAACCAGCCTGGCAGGGAAGTCCCCATGTGACTCATTCCCAATTAACCACCAGAAAACTGGAAATGGATCTGTGGCTCAAAGTGGTAGAGTGCTAGCCTTGAACAGAAAAGCTCAGGGACAGCATCCAGGCACTGAATTCAAGAAAGAAAAAAAAACTTAATTTTTTTAAAAAATTAAAGCATTTTCCTTTTTGTATTGGAAAAATATAGTGTACCTAAGCACTTTTCAGGCCAGCCTTGTGAGAATAAATGACATCAGCACATCTTCACTCCAGATAATACACAAAAGCTTACATGTGATCATAAGATCAGAGAGGCCTTGCAGCACCACACAGAAGGCATAAAGGAGCCCTGGAGGCCCATAAGGTAGAAACAACACAGTAGCTGAGTAGTAACTGAATGACAGTGATGGCAAAGACATGCCAAGGTGACCTGGCAGACTTGACCACCAGATATTTTTCTCGTTTCTAAGACTTTCTGGTCTAAATGATGCAGATCCAGTGTACTCAAGAAATATTTGTAGAGTATTTACCATACCTGCCAGACACAAAGCTGAGTATAAGAGCATGCATCTATCATCCCATGTATGTGGAAAGCATGAGTAGGAGGATCACTGTCCAGACTAGTTTGGCATAATTGACTATATGAAAAATAATCACAAGGAAAAGGTCTGGAGCTGTGTCCTAATGGTAGAGTGCCACTTTTGCAAGTTCAAGGTCCTGAGTTCAAACCCAACCACCGTCATCAAAAAAAAATTACACTTGATCACACAAATGAAAACAAAGAACCCAGCCCTGAGTTCACTAACTCCCCTGATGAATCTAAAGAGTAGCCGACATGGAGAAAAGTATGAGACCTGTAGAAACTGTGAGTATGGAGAGGTCCTAGAACTTGGGATCATTACTACAGATTAGGAGGAAAATCATTAAAACAAAGAGCTTTTCTAGTAAGACTATGATTCCTATTTTCAAATTGTTTCTTTTTGAAAAAGACAGCTAAGCCATATTAGTTCAAATACTAGGACATAAGATGCTGTATACATGTTCACAAAACAGAAGCAACCGAATGCACGTGTGCCTTTTATTTAATCATTATGAAAAATAAAATGGAAATAAAATTTAAAGTATGGCTATCTACTACATGTGGCTTCAAGCTGGCTATTGCACATCTACACTAGAGTTCCATTTCCCACCTAACAGAACCAGAGCTATACAGAATGGCAAGAATGCTTTAGTCATACTGAGGACTCACATGATTGTCCCACTCATGAATTCAACACTACAAGCCTACTTGATCCTCAGACATGGTACAAATGACATAAAATTAATAAAAAGAGAAATGCAGCCCCTACTCTTAAAGGGTCCATAAGATAGAAAGAAAATAAATAACCTAAACAAAAAGTACAGTGTAGAAAGATGATTAAGATCAAGAAGCACTGTATATATAAAATAAAGACTCCTTGTACAGCTAATTGATGCCAATTTAAGAAAGTATAATGTGGCGTTAAAGATGCTGTGACTGTCTTGTGAAGGAAAAGGTCATATTTAACTGAAGTGTGGTTCTGCAAAGGCACCAGACAACTGATGTCATCTGGGCATAGCCAGTATTCATAGGGAGATGCGGGGGAGGGCTGGTTAGTGACAAGGAACAGGAGTGATGACAATTCAAAGAGGGAAAGGCAAAGCAACAAAGGCACAGGAGAAATGACAATTCCAAGAGGGAAAGGCAAAGTAACAAAGACAAAGGAGAAACTAATAAGAAATAATTGTCTGAAAATCAGACTGAAGTCTACCAAATTGAACTTTTTTTTGTAATTTGAAGAAGACCTTGGATAGTAGCTTCTTTTTCAGCTTACACCAAAGATTTCCAGGGAGAGGGAAAAAAATGACAATGAACTAGAAATGATTGCAGATCCTTAACTGGCTTCCAGAGCAGGTGGTAAAGCATTCAGCAGCATGCTGGAATGAATGGTTGGTAAATGGCAGATACCTACAGGAAACCAAACAGGAGCCAGCAGTTCATGTACAATTAATGTTGGCACATTAATTTACATTTACATCTTCCTAATAAGAGAGGTAGAAGTTAACCAGTGTTCATCCCTGGCTACCAGCATGGGGGGAGAGGAGAGGAAAGAAAACCAGTAAAAACCAACAGCCTTGCAGTCATCAAAGGACAAACTGGGTTTGGAGCTCTATAAAAAGCTCCTCTCCAAAATACTGTGACTATTTGACCTGTGACTATTTGACCTGTCTCACAGCACTTGAAAAAGCTTATTTGAAAGACATGGTCATCATCTAAGCTCACTTAGGAATGTCCCTTTCAGAAAAACACAAAAGTCCTACTTTCAGCTGTTGAAATGGAAATCTCTGACAAAGAAGACTGAGCAGAATCATCGATGATTACACACTACAGGAAATACAGGCACTCCAGAATTAGTCCTATAAGGTGACCATAAAAGAAACAGCAGCAAAAACAAATCAGCAACAGCAACAAATCCTGGGAAGGAGTTGCCTCATTATATTCCAGAACTATCTCATTATATCAGTTTATGCATGTATATAACCCCAACAATGTAGAATAAGGAATTTCCCTTTGAAGCCAGCCCTGGCTAAGAAAAAAAAATTCATTGGAACATTGAAATCATACCTCAAAAAGCAAGTTATAGGGCACGGGAGTTTGGCTTAGTGGTAAAGTGCTTGCCTAGCATACACCAAGACCTGGGTTTGATTTCTCAGTATCACATACTTAGAAAAAAAGCCAGAAGGGGCCAGGAGTTTGGCCTAGTGGTTAAAGTGCTTGCCTAGCATGCATGAAGACCCGGGTTCGATTCCTCGGTACCACATATATAGAAAAAAGCCGGAAGTGGTGCTGAGGCTCAAGTGGTAGAGCTCTAGCCTTGAGAAAGTCCAAGGACAGTGCTCAGGCCCTGAGATCAAGCCCAGGACTAGCAAAAAAAAAAAAAAGAAAAAAAAGAAAAAAAGCCAGAAGTGGTGCTGTGGCTCAAGTGGTAGAGCTCTAGCCTTCAGAAAGTCCAAGGACAGTGCTCAGGCCCTGAGCCCAAGCCCAGGACTGGCAAAAAAAAAAAAAAAGCCAACTATAGCCAGATGGTGGCTCACACTACAATCCTAGCAACTCGGGAGGGTGACATGAAGATCATGGTTTGAAGCCAGTTGAAGCAGGAAAATCCTGACTCTTATCTCCCATTAATCTAGAAATAGAGCTGTGGCTCAAGATAGAGTGCTAACCTTAAGGGAAAAAGCTTAGGACAGTACCCAAAGTTTGAATTCAAGCTCCAGGACAGGCACATTCACACACACCAAAAAACTGAAGTTGTATGTGATGGCATATTTCTATAATTTCTGTTATGTAGAAGGCAGAAGTATCATTGTCCAAAGCAGGCACCGGGCAAGCACTCGGGTTTATACCTATAATCATAGCTACTCGGGAGGCCAAGATTATAGCCCAAAGCAAGCCTGGCAGGAAAGTCTCATGAGATTCTTATCTCGAATTCACCACCAAAAAGCCAGTAGTAGATTTGTGGGTCAAGTGGTAGAGTGCTAATCTTAAGCAAAAGACAGACAGTGTTCAGGACCTGAAAACTGTCAAACAACACATACAATATCTGCACATACACACACAAAATGAAGACAACTAACAATGAGAAGATTTATAAATACTCTAAAGGATATGTAGTAACTAGATATTAAACTGTCAAAACATTCACAAGATCTAGATGCAAAAAATAAGGTACTGATAAGAAAAGTGAAAGAAATTAATAAAAATTAAAGAGACTTATGCTTCTAGTTTAGAAGATTCAGTAATGATGCCAATTTCTGACTATGTTCAAATCAGTTCTGCTCAAAATTCCAGTAAGGCTTCTTTTTTTTAAACCTAATCCTAATTATTCCTGAGAAAGACACAAAAGCATTTCAATAAAGAAGAGATTGTCTTTTAGATATGTGGTAGTAAAAAGATTCTGATATTGTGGACAAAAGAGACAAGACATATGGGGCCAGGAGTTTCTAGTGGTAGTGGTAGAGTTCAATTCCTTGATACCACATACAGGTGGTAGAGCTCTAGCCTTTAAAAAGCCCAAGGACAATTCTCAGGTCCTGAGTACAGGCCCCAGTACTGGAGAGAGAGAGAGAGAGAGAGACAGACAGACAGAGAGAGACACAGACAGAGAGAGAGACAGAGAGAGACAGAGACAGAGAGAGACAGAGAGAGACAGAGAGACAGAGAGACAGAGACAGAGAGAGAAACACACAGAGAGAAACAGAGAGAGAGAGAGAGAGAGAGAGAGAGAGAGAGAGAGAGAGAGAGAGGACAGAGAACAATTTTGACTTAAATCAAAATGGATCATGGATTTTAAAATATAAAACTGTAATACTTTTTTGTGGTGAAAGAAAAAACATAACACTCAGGATCTATGCCTAGGACAAGAATGCTTGAGACTAAAAGCAATCTGAATAAAAGAAAAGATAGATAAATTGAAACTCACCAAAATTAAAAAATATTGCTGTTTAAGACTCTGTTAAAAGGATAACAAGCCTGCTACAAATTAGTAGAAAGAAAGTAAACACAAAAGTGTATCTAGATGCTGCAGGGATGTGGCCAGGAGGGATCACTACTACACTGTTGGTGGGAGTGCAAACTCGTCCAACCACTATGGAAAGCAGGATGGCAGTTCCTCAAAAGACTAAACATAGAGCTCCCCTATGACCAAGCAGTTCCACTGCTTGGCATTTACCCAATTGTCCAGAAACAAGGACATACTAAACCCACTAGCACAACGATGTTCATTGCAGCACTATTTACCATAGCAAAGATATGGAACCAACCTAGATGTCCCTCAGTTGATGAGTGGATCGACAAGATGTGGTATTTATACACAATGGAATTCTATGCTGCCATCAGAAAGAATGACATTGCCCCATTTGTAAGGAAATGGAAAGACTTAGAAAAAATCATAATAAGTGAAGTAAGCCAGACTCAAAGGAACATAGGCTCAATGGTTTCCCTCATTTGTCATAATCAGTAGAAACCTTGGGCTCTCCTAGCAGAGATTTGCAATAGACCAAAACCTAGATACATAAGGCCATATAGTATGACACTAAATGAAAGGACCTCTAGGATATAAAAACAAAAGCTATACAATGAGTGACTGTTGTCCTTAATGTACTATGTTATCTCTCAACTCTTTTGCTGTCCCTTGGTTATCTCATATTGTTACAGTATCTCACTTTGTTATCTGATATATTGTATATATGTGTATTTGGTTATTTGAAACTGGATAGAGAAGGGGAGAAAACAAGATGAGGAGTGGGGGTGGGGGGGAGGGAAATAGGGACCAAGACATGAGAAAAGGTATCAATGTATGTGAATTAATGCACCTTCTATCTGGTGAATATAATGTAACCCTTCTATTAATTACAATAAAAATATATGAAAAAAAGTGTATCTAGAGCATATAAGGAGCTATCTAAATTCAATATTAATAAAACAAGCAATCCAATCAGAAGATAACAAAAGACAGTAACACAGATTCACACAAGCACACACATATATAAATAAAGGATGTAGAATCAGCTAACTGAATGTGTTCTGATGATTTTTCCCATTATCACCTGATTTCACCCTATACTTTTACATACACTGACATTGAGAGGAGGCAGGGCTACAAGTGTAAGAGGCTTCCTTGCATATTTTGTTGGAGCCTCTTGTGACTTTATCATTCCTTCCAAATAAAATGATGTTTTATTTTAAATGAGAGCAAAACAGAGACATCCCCAGCCAAATGAAGACTGAACGAATTTGTAGGTAGGTAGTTGTCTTGCCTCGTAAGAAACTCTAAGGAAAGCTGAAAGGAAATGACTCCATATGGTGGCATAAATGAGCAGCAAGAAATAATGAGCACTAGGAACAGTAATCAGAGCAAAAGGCAAGGAAAAATGAAGGCATATTTCCCATTTATTATACTTTCCTTTCCTTGAATAGTTAAGATTGTACAAGTATAATATTTAAAGGCTTGTTACAGATACAGAGATAATAATCAATGCTGGCATAGGTATAAAAAATTGGTACATTCATGCACAATTAGTGGGAATGCAAAACAGTACAGTGACTTTGGAAATCAGTTTGACAGCTTCTTAAAAGATTAAATGCTAAGGTTTACCATTTGGCTGGGTGCTGGTGGCTTACACCTCTAATCCTAGCTGAGATCTGAGGATCATGTTCAAAGCCAGCCCTGGCAGAAAAGTTCACAAAGATTTTTCTCTCCAATTAAGTCAGAAAAGTATGGTTCCCTTGGTAGAGAGCCAACCTTACACCCCAGTACAAACATAAAGAAGGAAGGAAAGAAAAATGAACAAATGAACAAAGGAACTAGAATTTTGATCTGTAGTTATTTGGGTTTGAGAGGAGGAATAAATACAAACAGATATTAGAGAACTTTGGGGGTGATGATTTGGGGGTTTTACAACTGGATTCCAACTTTATAAACTGTATGATATGTAAGCTCTCAAAGAAAATCTTGGCTTAGATGAATACAAGCAAATATGTTTGTTTCTCATCCTTATATTGCCTGTATCAGACTCCACAGTAGAGATTAATTGCGTCTGTTTCATACACGGAAGATGTCAATTTCTGTAACAAAACATGCCAAGAATACCTTCTGGCTGAATTACAGCCAAGGCTTATATGTTTGCACCACCAACACTCTGTGGTCCTGAAGTAGTTGGCCTCAGTGCACAAAAGATGGCATGGTTATGTGGTTTGAACATGCTGTTTAGGGCCAAATGACATTAGTTTCTCTTAATTCTACCAACGTAACTCCCAATGGCAAGTATTATGCTATACAGAAAGATCCGTTAACATGAGAGTGAGGCTGAGTTCCACTGTATGAAGCCAAGAAGTTTAGTAAAATCCTCAGAAACCAGCAGCCAAGTTGCTGAATGGGAAGCTGTTGTTTGACAGTATAGGGTCACAGCCTTTGAATGCATATGCCTAAGATTAACTAACAGTTGCTCTCACCATCAGAAGGAAAACAGGAAATAAAGAAAACACAAAAGCAAGAGAAAAGAATTAAAACACACAATAAGCAAGAAATATTCTCTAATCCTTGCTGTAACCAAAGGGCTTTCAGTGGATAGCACTAACTTCTCCCTTCCATCCACTCTGGCCTCTCTCTATTCTAAGCATTTCTGATGGCAGTGGAAAGAACAGAAGTAAAATGAAATAGAAAAGGACAGGAGCTGAGTTTTCTTTTTTTCCTTTTTCTTTTTCCTTGAACTCAAGGCCTCAGCACTGTCCTTGGGCTTTCTCAAGGCTAGAGCTCTATCATTTGAGCCACAGAACCACTTCCAGCCTTTTCTATGTATGTGGTACCAAGGAATTGAACGTGGGTCTCTGTGCATGCTAGGCAAGCATTCTACAACTAAGCTAAACTCCCAGCCCCAAGGGCTGAGTTTTCTAAATACTGGCTTCAAGAGTGTAAGTATTTCATACACAACAGTGTAGCAGCGGTAGACAACAAAGACTACATCCCCACATCTTCCTTCTACTTTTCCAACTTGGACTTACAGCAGAGACTACACTTAATTAAGAAGTCTAGAGTATTAAGTGTAAAAAGGTCCAGAAAGTTTACCCTGTTTAATTAAATCAGGTATGGGCATTAAGGGTCTAAAGAAGTGAAGCAAGTTCTAGAAGATTCAGTTAGTAACAGTCTGATAGCAAGAATTTGAGCTGACCAACTTTGATCTTAGTGGTCTCTGCATTGTTCTACACACTCTTTTCCAACAGAAAAAAAACACCTACACCCAGGTGGTCAAAATGACATGTGCCTGCCAGTAAATCTACAGGAACATCTGCCCTACACCTCAATTGCTAACAAGAGCAAGGAAATGACCAGTTGATGATGGCAGACATCCCCTGCTCTAGTTGTATTTATCATGATCGGTCAGAAAAATCCATGGCCCTATTCCTTCTTCGCTATTATTTGAGGCTCAAACAAAAAGGCAGGTCTTAAATACTCATGTTTTGCTGACACTCAAAACTATGATTAGTTACAACCAAAGAGGCATCAATTATGCATAGAAAAAAAGTCATCTTTTTTCCTTTGAGGTGGTGTCCCTGGGGCTTAAACTCAGGGCCTAAGCACTATCCCTGACCTTCTTTTGCATAAGGCTAGTGCTCTACTGTTTGAGCCACAGCTCTATTTTTGGCTCTTTTTTTGTTTGTTTATAGTTTATTGGAGATAAAAGTTTCATGGATTTTCCTGCGAGGGCTGTCTTTGAACCATGACTCTCAGATCTCAACCTCCTGAGAAGCTAGGATTACAGATATGAGACACTGGTGCCCTGTATGCCTTTCTTTAAAATAAAATGCATTGTGAACTGGGAATGTGAAAGAAGGGGTGACATTGTCCAAAAAAAGAAATACACTCATTACTGATTATGAAATGGTAACCCCTCTGTTCAATACCTTAATAATAATATAAAATTATATTTTAAAAATACATTGCAATACACATTCAATGCCTACTTAGATTAAATAAAAGAGAATGGCCAACTATAGACACATGAAGAAATGCTCAACATCTCTGGCCATAAAAGAAATGAAAATCAAAAAAACTTTGAGCTTCCACCTCACTCCAGTTAGAATGGCCATGATCAAGAAATCTAATAACAACAGCTGCTGGCAGGGATGTGGCCAGAAGGGATCACTACTAGGCTGTTGGTGGGAGTGTAAACTTTGCCAACCACTATGGAAAGCAGGATGGCAGTGCCTCAAAAGACTAAACATAGAACTCCCCTATGACCCCGCAATTCCATTCCTTAGCATTTACCCAATTGTCCAGAAACAAGGACATACTAAAGCCACTAGCACAACGATGTTCATTGCAGCACTATTTACCATAGCAAAGATATGGAACCAACCCAGATGTCCCTCAGTTGATGAGTGGATCAACAAGATGTGATACTTATACACAATGGAATTCTATGCTGCCATCAGAAAGAATGACATTGCCCCATTTGTTAGGAAATGGAAAGACTTAGAAAAAATCATATTAAGTGAAGTAAGCCAGAACCAAAGAAATCCCTTATTTGTAATAATTAGTATACATCTAGGACTCTCCTAGCAAAGGATTACAACAGTTCAAAACCTAGGTACATAAGGTCATATAGGATGAGGCTAAATGAAAGGAACTCTAGATATGGAAACAAGAATTTTACCTTGTGTGATTGTTGTTCTTAATGTACTATGTTATTTCTCTTCTCTTTTGTTGCCCTTTGGTTAATCTCATATTGTTACTGTATTTTACTTTGTTACCTGGTATGTTCTATATACGTTTATTTGTTTATTTGAAATAGGAAAGGGAAGGGAGGAAACAAGATGACTGGAAGGAGGTAGGGGAGGAAAATGAGGGTAGAAACATGAAAAAGGGTATCAATGTATGAGAAGTAATGCACCTACTACCTGGCAAATGTAACTGTAACCCCTCTATACATTACCCTGACAATAAAAAATAAAATTTAATTAAAAAAAGAGAAGGGCCAAGAAAATACAAATCACCTTTATTCCCAGTACCCAGAATCAGTGGCCTTCTCCCCCAAGAATTACATAGAGCCATTTCTTAAGAGGTCCATGCCAAGATTTCTAATCATGGATCACATATGTTTCTGAGTTAGGGTCAGGAGCACTACAGGGAAGTAGGCTTTGTAAGATCAAGAGGTTGAAAAGAAATATCCCAGGATAGTGAAGCTTGCCTTTTCCTTTACATGAGATGTGGCCTTCTTGATGCCAAGCAGAGCTCAGAATCAAAATAGAATCAATAGTAGCTATTGCCTATTACAAAGGAAGCACAGTACACATTACTCCTGCCCAGTAACACCAAAGATACAAAACAGGCCAGGACATAGGAAAAACTATGCCACAGCTTAGTTCAGCACTTTCAGCAGGGAGAGTTAACAGCTGATCTGAGTCTACTTCAGGACAGAATCCCAACCCTACTGTTATCTCACTGTGATGACATCCGGTCTCCCCAACCTCCTCCAGGATGTGAGCTTTCCTTCTGAGTAACAAATTAAGCCACACAGAGTTACCATTTTGAAATTCTAGAGGTCAGAATTATATAATTAGTCTCAGGGCCAGGAGTTTGCCTAGTGGTTAAAATGCTTGCCTAGCATGCATGAAGACCCAGGTTCGATTCCTCGGTACCACATACATAGTGCTGAGGCTCTAGTGGTAGAGCTCTATCGTTTAGAAAGTCCGAGGACAGTGCTCAGGCCCTGAGCTCAAGCCCAGGACTGGCAAAAAATTGTATGCCTGTATTTGTATAATTAGTCTCATTGGACAATACAATTAGAGACTTGGCAAGGCCTCCATCCATGGGGAGCTTTAAGAAGAGCTGTCTTCTTGCCTCTTCAAGCCTCTAATGTGCTCAAATTCCCTGGCTCATTTCCCCACACCACTCTGTTCTCTGTCCTGTCATTATATTACCTTCTCTGACCTTAGCCTTCCTCCCTCCCCCTTAGAAGGAACAATGAATGGGTCCAGTGATAACCCAGGATAATCTTCCTCTCTCAACCTTAATTTGGTCACATCTACAAAGTCCCTCTAACTATGCAAGTTAGCATCTTCACAAGTTTGGGGGTTGAGGATACAGAGTTGGGTATCTTTGGGGGGCCACTATACTGATCATATCATACCTAGTCATAAAACATTCTTTAGAAACGTGAATTTTAATGCATTATTCATAGTCCATTTAAAAACAAATCAAACATTTGCCTATCATTCTAGTTAAGCCTAACTAAAAATTTCTAAAACTTTTGCCAATACCAATAACTATTAAACAGATAGTATGCCATGTAAATATTTAAGCATTCCTGGAATTATTTTCAGACCTAATGATTTAAGGCTTATATAAAATTGCCCATTTCACACCACTGTTGTCAACAAAGAATATTATATTTTTCTTTAACCATTGCCCATGTGAAAGGAAACATGGGCATATTCAAATTTCTTTTCTATGTGTAACATATACTAGTCATCTATATTCCTCCCTATTGTGAGTAGGGATGGGATGAGAAAAATCGGAGGGAGAAGGATAGAAAAGGAGACATGACCAAGACCCACGCACTCATAAGCTGACATCTGGAGTTAAAGCCTCTTTATGCTATTGTAATTCTCTGCTAGGAGAGTCGTAGATGTGTACTAATTATTACCAATGAAGGAAACCATTGAGCTTATGTTCCTTTGGGTCTGGCTTACTTCACTTAATTAGTACACATCTAGGACTCTCCTAGCAGAGGATTACAATAGCTCAAAATCTAGACTCATGAGGTCATATAGGATGAGACTAAATGAAAGGACCTCTAGGATATGGAAACAGGAGCTTTATCTTGTGTGACTGTCATTCTTAATGTATTATGTAATTTCTCTTCTCTTTTGTTGCCCTTTGGTTAATCTCATATTGTTACTATACCTGACTTTGTTATCTGGCATATTGTATATACGTTTGATTATTTGAAATAGGAAAGGGAAGGGGGGAAAACAAGATGATTGGGAGGAAGTGGGGGGAGGGAAATGGGAAAAAAAAACATGAGGAAGAGATATCAACGTGTGAGAAGTAATGTACCTACTATCTGGCAAATGTAACTGTAACTCCCTCTACCCATTACCATAAAAATGTTTTTTAAAAAACCTCTTTGTACACCTATGAAACAAAAAGAGGAGGAGAAGGAGATGAAAAAGAGGATGAGAAGGAGAAAGAGGATAAGAGGAAGAAGAAGAAAGAGGGGGAAGAAGAGGAAAAGTAGAAAGAAGAGGAAGAAGAAAGAGGAGAGGAAGAAGGAGAAGGGGAAGGGGAAGAAGAGGCAGAAGGAGGAGGAGGAGGAAGAGGAGGAGGAGGAGAAGTTATCTTCTTGTGCGTTTGAAATAATATGTCATGAAGATTGTTAAACTATTTAACTGGACACTGGACCACACTTCTAATACCTGCCACTTGGGAGGCAGAGATTAAGAAGATCAAGTTTGAGAATAATCCAGGCAAAAAAAAGTAAGAGGCTCCTCTGCACCAAAAAAAGCTAACCCTGGTAGCAAACATCTGTCATCACACCTAGACAGGAAGTAGGAGTAGAAGGAACACAATCCACAATTCAGGCCAGTCTGAGAAAAAAAAAAAATGAGACCCTATCTTAAAATTAGGATTGAAGGTATGGCTTCCCTCTTATGTCCTAAATGCAAACCTCAATATCACTACCAAAAAAAATTGCCAAACTTTTACTGCATCCCACGTAGATGTATTTTACAAATGCATCATTTTCTTCTTGGGACTAAACTGTTAAATCTTCATACAATTTTTGAAAATTATCATGCTTTTCTCTTGAGTATGTGCCTTACCCCATCTTGACTTCTCTTAGGGCTTATAAACTTAACTGGGAAATCAAATATTCTACCTTATAGAAACTTTTTATGCTTAAGGACTTGTTTTATTTTCTTAGCTAAACTCGTGTATGTGTGCGCGCGCGCGTGTTTGTGGGCATGTACACACACCAAGGTCCCTTTGTGTTATTTGGTGGGGGCTACACAATATTATCAATATGGGAACACTGGCCTCAGGCCACCAGCAGGAAGCATACACGTTTGTCCCATCGTGTACTACATGATTTCTCAGACCTTACACTGTGGGGCCTCCTAGCTGGTGGTGTAGAAGCCCAGGTTGCTATCTGTGCTTCCAAGACACTGTGCTGAAAGGCATGGGTACACTCCTGGGCACACCAGTGATGTGAGCAGTCCAGAGCCAGAGAGCCCCAGCTGCTTCCCCTCGAGCAGGAGCTCCAGGATACTCGTGGCAAGTGGGCAAGTCAGGACACCATTGGCTGATGGTTGCATTCAGGAAGGTCCCTATTTGCTGCTGGTATGACATGGCGGCCATTGTTTAATCTGTATTTAAGCAAGTACATTTTTAAAAATAAAGTCAGATCTGTACCTGGAGTCTGGTCTCCAGAGCCTGTGTTCCCAGGATTAGGGCTCTGTCGCCACTTCACCCGCCTCCCAGATGTCCAAGAAGGACCCCGACATTACACACCTGTCTTATACCAGAGCCAAAATTCTTGGCATAGATACTGCTAATAAGTTTCTTCTTACGGTGAAGTTATGGAAAGAGAAGATGTAGCTTTTACCTTGAACTTGTATTTCCTATATAACAAATATGTATTACTGATACAATGACTGTTAGGAATTAAGAGATGGAACTTACTACACTCAGTTTCTAGGAGGCATTCAGGGGCTGCTTTGCGTCTCTCTACTTTCTGTCACTGATCAACCCTTGTACTATTCAGTTTTACTTTTGCATTTCCAATTTTCACTTCACTATATGTCTGATTAGACTAGTCTTTCTTCATCAGTCTCTAGTCAAACACCAGGTTATTATTTTTTTTTGGCCAGTCCTGGGGCTTGAACTCAGGGCCTGGGCACTGTCTTTGGGCACATTTTGCTCAAGGCTAGTGCTCTGCCACTTGAGCCACAGTGCCACTTCTGGCTTTTTCTGTGTATATGGTACCTAGGAATCGAACCCAAGGCTTTGTGCATGGTAGGCGTGCACTCTTCCACTAGGCCACACTCCTGGCCCCAGATTATTTTTACATATTTACTTTTCTAAATCAATTTCAACATCACTCTATCAGGTCTCCAATAAAAATGCCATTAGTATAATTAATTGGAGCTAGGTGCATGAATTTTACCAAGCAGGGCAGCTTCCTTAACAAAGAGACTATCAAGGACTGGGGTATGGCTCAGTGATAGAGAGATTGCCTGGTAAGCATGAGGTCCTGAGTTCAAATCCCCATGCCACAAAAAAATAAATTTAAAAATAAAGAAAATAGCCCATTCAGAATGTGTAATTCCAAAAAGATTGGGGTCAAGTTTCCATCCACTGTTTGTAAAGAAATGATCTAGTAGACAAAGTGGCCAGTGTTACCAAGTGCTGCAGACAGGCCTTTGACTAAAGGGAATAGCTACACATAAGCAAATGCTTCTCTAATTAAAGAACATGCTGATTTATACATCAATGACAGTGTCTATTGAGGACTTCCCAGTAGCAATTAAATTCATTTGCACAACATTCTTGTTGCATGCTTACAATGTCAGGCCATGAATGAATGTGATAGACACTGAAGGAATGGAAAAAAAAATCATCACTTCTGCTTCTACTGCCACACAAATAGCCTATTTAAAGTTGTAGCTCAGCTAGGCACCAGAGTCTCTCACCTGTCATTCTAGCTACTCAGAAGGCTGAGGCTTGGGGAAACACAGTTCTAAGCCAGCCTAAATGGAAAAGTCTTCTCAAGACTCCATCTCCAATCAACCAGCAAAGTGCTGGCTAGAGTGTGGCTCAAATGGTAGGGGGCCATCCTGGAGCAAATAAGCCAAGTAAGAGCTCAAGGCCTTGAGTTCAAGAATACAGCACTAATATTTAACCTGAAAATCTACATCATACTCACTATCACAACTTTTATTATATTAAAATCTTTATCAATCACAGCTACATCGTTATTGACTACAGGAGTACTTACTTTCAATACTATAACTAGTACTGAAAAGGAAGAAAGAAAAGAATGAAGAAGGGGAGAAGGGGGAGGGAGGAAGAAAAAGGAAGGAAGGAAGGAAGGTTGATTTGTTATTAACTAGAGAAAATAGACAACTCTAAATAAATAATGCTTTTATTTCCAGTATCTCTAAATCAATGTCTTCTTGGACCCGAAGCTCGTCTACCATCTCCAACACAGCAGTGTGCACGGAGTAGAGGAGCAGGAGAGCAAGAACAAACACTGGTACTGCATGAGAACAAGAAAGAAGATTGAACTGTCCAGACTCAGGCACAGCCAACAGAGCTGTCGCTAGCAGGCATGCCCTGCATCCTTGGAGTTGGGGGGCGGGAGGGTGCCAATTCCATAGGTGTGGTAAGAAATAAGACATTTCCAAGGGGCCGCACAGGAGTCTGACAGCCTCTCTCTCCACCCAGGTTTTTAGTTATCCTTCCTCATCACCATGGCAACACTCTGTCAGAAGGCATACCACCTCCAGCCTGTAAAGTAGGCACCAGTCTCTTCAGTGCTGTGACATCTCTACAAGGCTCTTTTGAACTGATTAAGTTCTCTGTGTTCTGCAAGGGAGATGTGTGAGGGGAGAGGGAGAGTTCTTGCTGCTGGCTGAGCAGATTAAACAAAAACCTACCACAAACACACAACGCTGAGCAAAGCAGCCTATGCTATTGATGGAAGAAAAACATTTTGACAGCATCACTCAGCTAATCGTCAAACACTTCAGGAAAAGGAAAATTGGCTTACAAAAGAAAATCAGAGCTGGGAGTTTGCTTACTGGTAGAGTGCTTGCCAAGAATGCACAAAGACCTGGGTTCTATTCCTCAGTACCACATACATAGAAAAAGCTGGAAATGGTGCTGTGGCTCACATGGTAGAACTGTAACTTTGAGAAAGCCCAAGAACAATGCTCAGGCCCTGAGATGAAGATCCAGGATTGACAAAAAAGAGAGAAAGAGAGAAAAGAAAAGAAAAAGAAAATCAGTAACCCAGAACAATGAGAATCCAGAAGCAATGGGTTAAAGGCAGTTTATATTCTCTCCAAGGATCAGAAACAACTTTAAAAAAAAATGAAGACACCCAAAGAGGTCTGAAAAATACATCTAGGAAACATCTTGATCTGGTAATCCCAAGAAACTGAAAAAGGTCAAAGATTAGCACAATTTGTAACTTCTATGATGTTGCCAGTAAACCTTTAGTACACAGAGCAAATGGGAAAGGACAATACAGCGTGGATAGATTTGTGTGCTCATCCACCAAAGAGGAAGTAAGTAGCAATAGAGTCAATGCCTGTGTGGCCACCAGTGTCCACAGATGTGCCACCATATGCCAACCATTAGGGAATAAAAATTTCCAGAAATACAGGCAAGCAACATCTCTCCAAACACTGGACCAGACTGAAGTACACAGTGCTTGTGTCCCCAAATGAACAAGTAAACCTTTCTTTCTCTTTCTTTCTTGCTTGCTTGCTTTCTCGATTGTGGGGCTTGAACTCTGGGCCTGGGCACTATTCCTGAGCTCTTACCCCTGCAGCAACAGCACCATTTCCTGTTTTCTAGTGGTTCATTGAAAGTAAGAGTCTCACAGTCTTTAGTGCCTGGGCTGGCTTTGAACCTTGATCCTCAGATATCAGCCTCCTGAGTAGCTAGAATTACCTTCCTTGATGCAACAATAACTTTTAGTTAGATTTGTACCCCAGAGTAGGAAGTGAACATCTTAGTCCTGGCAGGGAAATTAAATACAGATTTTACCAGATATGGTTTGTATTTTGTATATAGTTTGAGGTTATTTGCATATATGAGATATTTTAGAAGTGAGACTCAAGTTTAAACATGAAACTCACATGTTTCATATGTGTATATATTTTTTAAAAGAGTAATTTTATATAATTCTGTGAGTGAAACAAGGTTTCATGACATGTAATGTTCTGTTTCTGGCATCATATTGGTACTCAAAAGCATTAAGATTTCAGATTTTTAAATTAGGCATGTTAAATTTGTGTGTACAACAATGTTGCTTATTTTATCAAATGGTTTTAATATCATTCTGATAACAATTAAAAAATCATAATCCAGGACATTAACTTAAAACCTAACCAATCAAAGGGAAAAGCAACAAGGAAACATAACTTTACTAGAGCAACTTCATTTTTTCTGAACTATTTCTCATAAGCTAACAAAGCAATAAGTTTATGATCTCTGGGACTATTGAGTGACAGGAAAACATAGCAGCAGACACTTCTTATCTTTTTTGCCAGTCCTGGGGTTCTATCACTTGAGCCACAGCACCACTTCTAGACTATTCTGTGTCTGTGGTACCAAGGAATCAAACCCATGGCTTCATGCATGCTAGGCAAGCACACTACCACTAGGCTACACTCCCAGCCTGCAGCAGACAATTTTCTGGCTTCCCAAATCTAGTCCCCCTTATTCCTGGCCAATAGACCTCAAAATACGACTGCACTGGAGTGTGGCCCATTCAGGCCACCTGATTCCCAGATTCCCTTGCAGCTAAGGATTGTCATGTGACCCCTCAGGCTAACTAACAGGATATCAGCTCATTTTTTGTACTTAATCTTCTCTCTTTTCATCCAGGTAACTAGGATGATCCCATGTGAATGAATATTAAGTTCATGCATGACTAGGAATAGAGAATGTAAAGATAGAGAGCCTGAGTCCCTGAAAGAATTATAAACTACCTTCCTCTGGATTCAGAGAATGAACTTCCCATTTGACTATATGGCCATACTTAGGTTTTCTGTTACCTGCAGCTCCAGCAAAAGAAGACAACACTGCAGGAATTCTGTGGTAGTCTGGGAGCTTGGTTATTATCATTTAATGACCTGTACTATCTATTGATGTAAATTCCAATCACCTAACAATTTTGATTAGTATATACTTTTCACTCTTTCAATGTGTTTGTTAAAGGGGCAGGCCAGTGGTGCAATGGATAATGCATCTGACTATGGATCAGAAGATTCAATGTGTTTGTTAACCACTGTTAACACATTACAATTATGCCAACCTCATATAACTTTCTTAGAAAGCCGTTCTAAGTTCAAAGGGCAATTCTCTGTAAATTAAATTATCTTCTCTCTCCTTCCTTGATAGCTTCCCAAAGCTTGCCTGCAGAGAGGAGGATGAAAGAAGGGATGAATTAAGAGAAAATGTCTGTTTTCCCAAGTTTCTTCTGATGCAGCAAGGGAAAAGGTAACCCTTGGCCTCTGCTGTTGGTGGGAGACCCAAACTGCCTTGATTACATCCTCCAGAAACAAGTGTTACTCCTGCCACAGGATCTATCCTGAAGACTTGATCCCTTGTGTTGTGAGCCACCCCAACCTTATTTTCCAGCTCTGTGCTTTAAATAAGACAAACTCTCCAAACTATAAAGTACTGGGCACATCTACTCATCCCAAGCAATACAGACATTCCTTCCTACCTTCAGTCTGCCCAGCTTGTTCCTCACCAAGTAGCAGGAGCTTCACCTACACACTGGAGTTGTGGTCCTTAAGGGACTGTTTATTTAAAGCCCATAATCATCCCAAATATACTTGGTTTCCACTTCTAACCTACAAATTCCTTCAAGTGTTTTAAAAATAGCAACCTGGAAATCAAAACCTGGGAAAGTACTGATACAGTAAGCCGAAGATAGATATGATTTTAAATTATATACAGTTAAAGTCTCCATGATAGTATTAATTATCTCCATTTACATTAATTATCTCCAGTAACACACTAATAAAATTAAAACTAGGGGGTTTTTTTAGAGGTTGGTTTTATTTGTTACCTTTTGTCAGAATTTTGGTTCGAGCAATAGAGAGGATTTCTACCACTTGAACTACATACCCATCCCCTTCTGCTTTAGTTATTTTTCAGGAAGAGTCTCTTGTTTGTTTTGGCCAGAGTTTCACCTGGAACTCAGTCCTCCTATTTGTGTCTCCTGCACAACTGGGATAACAAAGGAATACCAGACCTAGCTTATTGGTTAAGACATAACTATTTATCTGGGCTGCCCTTTAACCTCAATCTACCCAATCTCTGTCTCCCAAGTAGCAGGGAATACTATGCCAGCTTTGTTTTGGTTTGTTACACTTTCTTTCCTTTTTATTGAGACAGCATCTCAATACATAGCCCAAGCCAGACTCAAATTCATGATCCTCTTTCCTCAGTTTCCCTAGTGGTAAGATTACAAATACTACACTACTATACCACATCTAGCTGTTTAAATTGGAAAAAAAATCAGGCAGCTAATCTGAGGACAATTCTTAGATGAAGAGTAAATCTCCTAGTAAACTAAACAAAAATTTAAAATATCAAGTTTAAAATAGTTCATTTCATTAACTAGGATAAGATTTAAGTTACCAGCATGCTGTACCTGATAGTCCCCAAACCTCATGTAAAGGGCATTCTGAATTAGATAATAGTTTGTTGTGGAAGTTGTCTGTGAACTGAAAATATTTGGCAGCATTCCCAGCTTAGTACAAAATCCCTTCCCCATGCATAGCCTACCAAAAATGTCTCTAGAATTGCCAGATATCCCCCTGCTTCTGGAGTGAAGACAAGATGTCAACATTCTCTCCCCAGGTACTGCTGATCTACCTAGAAAGACAAAGTTTCCCCACAGTTTACAGTAAGAAAATTGAGCCTTGAATGGCCCAAGAGGTATGTTCAATGCTAGCTCTGAGAGTTGAGTTGGTGCCAGGATAGGGTTTCTCATGCCACAGAGTTCGTGCTGTGCTATCACACTGAGCTGCTGGGATAATAGCTGACTTATCGAAGTCAACTAATCTAATCTAATACCAACTAATCTAATATCAACTTATCTAAGTTAAAATAAAAGCTACTGAAGCATATTTGAAGAATTTAACACCACTTAATCAATAGTATATTAGGAATACCATAATGAGAAGCCTGTTGATTTCATGGCCAGTCATATGACTTTTTACCTATAATCGCATTCAAAATAATAATTCAGCAAATACTCAGAAGCCTTTCACAGTGCAGTGAGCACAAGTGAGCCCAGTCCACCAGTGAGTCCAATACAGTTAAACACCAGGTTCCATAAGAAAAGTGCTCACAAAGTAATGAGGTGGCTCACAAGGGAGAAAATTTCTCAGTGTAGAACTCAGTAGTACCACAGAGAAAAGAGCTACTGCAATGGGCTTCATAGGATGGGAAATACATTCTAGAAAGATGTTAACATCCGGAAGTTGGGAAGCACAAACTACTCATTAGGATCTCAGGAGTGTCTCATCACCAGAAACTTAGTTTAGAGGAGGCACTGATGTTGCCAGAGTACAGTCACTGGAGAGTGGCACCTGTCAGTAGGAGGTGAGGAGGAGGAGGATAGGGACTCATGGGCATTCTTTTCTGACTGAAGAACAAAGTGACATGAAAAGAAACCCTGACATCAGGGAAAAGGTTATCCTCAAGCAGACACCTGAGAGAAGTCCCATGAGAACTTTGAAAGGTAGGTGAAGCTTTGGCAAATGACCAGCCCCGTGATTTAACTCACAAAGAAAAGTGAATTTGGAGATAAGTAGTCTTTTGAATAAAGTTGACTCAAAGGCTGGACATGATAGGTCACAACTATTACTCAGCCAGACCCAAATATTTAGTGAGAGCTCCCATATCAGTCAATAAGCCAGGTGTGATGGGACAGACCTGTAATCCAGCTATGCAAGAGGCCATAGGTAGGAGGATCTTAATCTGAGACTGTCCCATGGCAAAAACTTGAGATCCTACCCCCCCCCCAAATAGCTAAAAGCAAAACAAGGTTGGCTATGTAGCTAAAACTGTAGATTTCTTTCCCAGCAATCACGAGGCCCTGAGTTCAAAATCCCAGTTTTGAAAGCTTAGTCACAGATAATATTCCTGTAGGAAAAAAAAGAAGAGCAACCAAGAAGAGTTTTAAAGAATGTCTAAACTGAGCCCAGGGCCAGTGGCTCACATCTATAATCCTAGCTACTCAGCGAGCTGAGATCTGAGGATCACAGGTCAAAGCTAGCCTGGACAGAAAAGTCCCAGTAAAACTCATCTTCAATTAACCAATCAAAAACCAGAAGTGGCGCTGGGGATCAATGGTAGAATGCTAGCCTTGAGCACTGGACAGAGACTAAACCCTGAATTCAAGACTGTAACTGCCAAAAAAAAATCTAAATTTAAGAAGCAAAGTAAAGCCAGATGCCAGTGGCTCACACATAATTCTAGCTACTTGGGATGTAAATTAGAATGACAGTGATTCTAGTCCAGCCTAGGCAAAAAAAGAAAGTTCTCAAGATCTCACTTAAACAGAAAAACAAAACAAAACAGCAAAAAAACTGGGTGTATTGGCATGTGACTGCCATCCCCAAATGTATAAATAAAAAAATATATATATGGTCCAGACTGGTCACAGCAAAAAGTGAGATCTTAATAGAGCACAACCAGCTGCAAGTGATAAAATACCTGCCTAGCAAGGGTGAGGCCCAGAGTTGAGCAAAGTAAGAAGATGAGAAAAAGCAACCACACAGGCCATTTGGCCATCTGTAAGTCTCTAGGCCGAACAGAGAGTCACACATAACAGACAAAAGCCCAAAAAAGACATGGCATGGGCAAAAAGTCTCTAAGGCTGTGAAGACTGGGCTGGGCTCTGATGGTAGAGTAACAATACAGGAGATAGGAAACTTTCTGGAGTTCTATCCAGATTTTGGCACCAAGTTACAAATCTGCTCTGTGATTCACTCCCTCAATACAATGAGGCTAGGACAGTCCTCTACCTGCAAGCTGCTGGGAAGAAAATTAGGAAAAGCTTCATTGATATTAACTGGTCCTAAAAATGGTCCCATTTGTTCCACACCCACTCCCCTCCACACCAGCCTCGTTAGGGGAGGAATGAGCAATGACTTGGGGATGGGCTGCACTTAAAGCTAAAAGAAAGAAGCAGCTAGAAGAGAGGGCTGCACACTTATAGCTTGCACCAGCACACGAAGCGGGCATGTCTCATGATATGAACACCATAAGAAGAGCCGACCAGCTAGAAGAAATTAGGATAGTTCACATGTTTTCTGAATGCTTAAAAAGACAGCACACCATTTAGGCCCTGAGGACCACCAAATCTTTGTTGAAACAACACAAGTCCATTCTACATCCCAGTTATGTATGTGAATGGGCCATGTCCCAGAAAAACTATTCACAGGAACAAGCAACAGCTGGCCTGGAGAGTCTGAGGGGCTTCATTCTCTAACTCCATGATAGCCTCTAACTTACAGGAGAGGGCCATGGAGAGAGCAGAAAATGAACATTGACACAGCCAGACCACATCAGATAGGATTTCAGATGGACAACTGTCAAGTTGCTTCACATGCTTACAAGGGTTTTTTGAGTTGATGGGAGAATGGCAGGGAAAGAAAAACAAGGAGCCTCACTAGAAAATACAGAAAGGCCGGTCATGCTGGTTCGCACCTGTAATCCTAGCTATTCAGGAGGCTAAGATCTGAGGATCAAGGTTCAAAGCCAGCACAAAAGGACCTAAGACTCTTATCTCCAATTAACCTCTAGAAAAACGGGAAGTAGAGCTTGGCTCAAGGGTACAGTAGTAGCCTTGAGCTGAAGACCTCAGGAACAGCGTCCAGGCTGAGTTCAAGTCCCATGAGCCACAAAAAAAAGAAAGAAAGAAAGAAAGAAAGAAAGAAAGAAAGAAAGAAAGAAAGAAAGAAAGAAAGAAAGAAAGAAAATACAGAAAGCACTCATGGGAAACAATATGTAAGCTAGAGAAACAGCAAGCAAAAGCAATTATTAAAATCCATCTCTGGGAGGGGTAGACTAATAATAAGAAGTGTAGGAGATTGCAGTCCTAATATTCACCATATGGTGAAGATAGATAGATAGACAGACAGACAGACAGATTGTGTGTGTACGTAAATGTGTATGAAAATGGAACTAGGAAAATTGAGGGGATGGGTAAGATCGGGAGAGATGGAGGAGAATGATGAAAGGGATGACAGTTATTATGATGCATTGTCTTTATAAGCTGGCATGTTGAATTGAAGCCTCTTTGTAAAACTACTTAAAGATAATTTTAAAAATAAAATATTTTCTTTAAATCCATTTATACTGCAAGATACACTGTCCAATGCAGCTTCCTGGGCTGATCTGGAACTCAGGAACGACTTCCTTATTTCCTAGCGACAGGACTCACCAAATGCTCACTAAAGGGCTCTTGTATCCCTTGGCCCCATCCATCCATTGCCACCCACCAAGTCCCCCACCCGCTTCTTCAAATGCCTCCTACTGTCATTGCTAAGGAAACAACAATCCATTCTTAGCCTGTTTCCCAGCACTGGTCAGTCGAGTAATCATTTGCAGTACCTCAGATAGACAAAATTTAAGATCAATGGGCTGATAGCCAAAACTGTACTTAGGAAGACCTGAGAAAACACCAAACACTGCTACAATCTTACGGAATCCCTTCACTGTAATATAATAGCTACAAAGATGAATGACTCTAGTCTTAGCAGCCTGTCAGTAAAGTATTTAGTGGGGGAGATAAGAGCTGTTAAAAAGAAATAAGCTCCTGTAGCAAGAGATAAATGTGGGAAAGGTGATACAGATAAGAAGGCTACAGTTCTGAAAAGAATGTGATTACAGTAGTCTTTTTTGTTGGTTGTGGGGCTTGAACTCAAGGCCCGGGCACTGTCCCTGAGCTTTTTTGCTCAATGATAGCACTATCACTTTGACCACAGCACCACTTCTAGTTTTCTGAAAGTTAACTGAAGAATCTCTTGGACTTTCCTGCCAGAGTGGCTTCATACCATTATCCTCATCTCTCAGCCTCCTGCGTAGCTAGGATTGCAGGTGTGAGCTACCAGCACCCATCTAGTACATTCACTCTCCATTTCCAGGGATTAACCACTGTCCAAAATTATGTCATGGAAAATGTAAGGAATAACAATTCATAAATTTGAAACGGCATTCTATCCTGAGTGGTAGGATCATAGTGAGGTGATTGACGTTCACTGAAAGTGAATCAGGAACATGAATCATCCCTGTGTCTAGTAAATCCATGCTGTATATTCTACCCACACACTAGTCACTTAGGATCCCTCTTGGTTATGACTCACTGGCACAGTATTGCAGTTTTTATTCTCAACAATGGCTCCAAAGCACAAGAGAAGTCATGTACCAGAGAGAAGCCACAGTGTTCCCTGGCAGGGTGGGTAACATCCCCTTGGGGGCCATAGAAGGCCTGAGAAATCACTTAGTACATGACAAGACAGGTGCATCATTCTTCTCATCTGCTTCCTCTTTGCTGCCTTCGGCTGCCTGCTTCTATTGACCATTCTGAATGGGAAGCAAATGATATCATAATATTTAAATGCCCTTGGGCAGAAACAAAAAAAGATTCTTGTCTGTGAAGTGAAACTTTCTTGACTTAGTAATGAGGGGGAAAATAGGCTGAGTTTGCTAAGACAAATCTGTAAAATTGTGAAGAAGGAAAACAGAAACTTGTGTTAGATTTGCTGTCACACCTCCAATTACAAAAGTTACAACTCCAGAAAGAGTGGTAGGTATGATAGAAAAAAATGGCTGGAGATGTTGATTAATAATACACTGCTTGTCTAGCATGGGCAGGGCCCTGGATTCAATCCCTAGCAATGAAAAAAAGCATAGTCTTGTGGTGTTCAGTTTCAGCCATCCACTGGGGGTCTTGTCCTTAACTTATTTATGTATATCCCAAGTGATGAATGCAAAAGTCATTCCCACTTTCCTGTAACAAACTGCAGGGCAGCAAACACTGTGGTATGCATACATCTGAATTAATCACAAGACAAATCAGAGTAGAAATAGAAATGCTGGGTCAAAGAGTCCTGTATGAGTTCAACCTCAATGAATGTGAAGGGCAAGAAAACACCTGTGTCAAGGTGGGGAGTCTGAAGGGAAAAGGAAAGAAAATTATAGAAAAACAGTAGAGAAAGACCATCTGGAAGACCTTAGCAACGTGCAGAGAAGAGATCCTGAGTGAGGTGCCACAAAAAGCATGGAGTGAAAGGAACTCAGGACTTCCATAAGAGAAATAGAAGAGGAAGGAACTGAGTTAATGCCTAAGGGTACAGCGACAGGAACAAAGGGAGAAATGGTAGGCCAGCAGAAAGGAAGAAGAGCCAGTATTCACCACATTTCTAAGTCTCACATCTCAGGAGCAAATAGTTCACCAAAGACAATGAGGGCTTGAATGACGAAGAGATCCATGTTATACACGGTGTCTCTAGGTACACCAGGGAAAGAGACTAAAATGGGAATACGGAAGTAGGCAGCATCTACTGAGGTAATGGGTGCAGATTCTGTCCCTGAGATAGGACAGAAGCCAGGGAGAGGAGGCCACAGAGACTCATCTCTCTGAGATCACTAATATGGAGAGCCAGAGGTGCCAAGCAGCCAGTCAGGGCAGGAAAAACCTATATCAAGTGTCAGGGAAGAAAACAAGAGGGATAAATCTTGGCGGAAAGATGCTTGCCTCCAAAGCAGTGGAAGGAAGAGATGGTTAGGCATCCTTTTTTCAACACCCGAAAAGACTCCCAAGGAAATGGAAGTGAGGCTAAGAGCTATATTCACCGTGTTAGCATTCAGCAAAATCAATTCAGGAGCTGATTTGAAGGGTCATATCAGAGTGGACTTTTCATAGTCCAGGAAGACTTCAGATTTCGGAAGCTGAATCACAGCTTAGGTGAAGAAAGAGGAGAACTAAAGACAACACCCAGGAGGAAACTGAGACAGCAAAACCTCGGAGAAACTGGCCCCAAAGGCCTCATTATCAGCACTGTTAAAGGTGTGTGATCATTTGACAAACAGCCACTGTCACTTATTCTTCACTCACTGACATGGTTTGTTTAATTTGCGGTTTGAGGTTCCAGCTCCAAGTTCCCATTTACTAGCAGCTCTTGCTTCTCTTGGAGATGCTGTAAAATGCTAATCCCAATGGTACTTCTGCAGGAAAAAAAGAAGCTTCCAACAAAGGGGCTCACAGTAAAATGTCAAGAGCTGCTGTCTACATGCGTGCTACCTTTGTCCAACCTCAACCATGAAAGACTCTACTGTCTAGTTAGAGGAAACTATCTGTGAAATCAGAATGACAGATCTAGAAAAGGCCACAAAAATAAGCAGAGATGCAAAAGATGACATCCACCTCTATCCAGAGCTTAAGGAGTAGACATTTTGCAAGCCTTGGCTGGAAATAAGAGAAAAATAGCTCTTGTGAAACAAGTCTCCTGTCTCCTGGGGAAGAAAGCATTAATGTCTCTTTGGCTTATTCCTTTATTGTCAGATCAGTAATGGCATTCATTCAACATGTCAGATATCAAACTACCCTATTTCTTACTTCATTCCCAGACATAGTACACATTTGTAATTTCCTCTAAAAGGAAAAGAACCCACTAGTTTTCCTAGACTGTAGTGTGCCCAAGACTTCAGTTCTCATTGTTGCTACTGTTTGTTCTCTATAAAGCTCTACTTTTTAGAAGCACTAGTTCTTCAGAAATCAATACTTAGACAACCGTTAAAATTCAAATCAAGATGGGACATAAAATGCAAAAATTAGAAAGCAAAATTATTTAGTCCCTAAAGCAAAGAATAGGAAAAGGCCAAGCTGTAAACACATCTGAACTAAGGATGACAGAAGGTCAAGGACCAGGACCTGCTCCTGCACTAACACCTAACCAAATCATGAACAATAACTACCACCACGCCCAGAAGAAAGCATACACGAATTAAAACTTATCCATCAATTTCAAAAAGGAAAAGGAAGTATTTGGAAAGGGATGTATGTAGACATGTTGGAAATACCAACACACTTCAATTTAGAGAAAAAGAAGCAAGATGAGAAAAATGGTTAGAAGAGCTGAGCAAAATGGTGTTGGTGCAGAGAACTCTAACCATTCCAGACCTTAGTGGAGACTAAGAAAATGTTCACACATGAAACCTGGACATTTCTATATGAACTCAGAAAATGCTTTACCCATAGCAAATGTTTACCCATAGCAACAGGCACACAGGCAAATCTGATGAAGATCAATCACTGGCCAAATCTCAGAAGAGAAAGCATAGCTCAAGTCATACAAAGCAGGCTGTATCAAGCCCAGCCAAGCTTCAAAACCTTCCTATTTATACCTCGAGGCCACAGAAAACTTAGATAAATATGTTACTCTGTATTCTCAAACTTCAGCCCAAAGAGGAAGGCAAGTAGGTCACATTTCAGTCAGGAAGAACATCATATAGAAAGCAGCTATACTTCATATAAACAAAGAATTAGCTGGGTGCCGGTGGCTCATGCCTGTAATCCTAGCTACTCAGGAGGCTAAGATCTGAGGATCATGATTCAAAGCCAGCCAGAGTACAAAAGTCCATTATTGACCATCAGAAAACCAGAAGTGGTGGTGTGGCTCAAGTGGTAGAGCACTAGCCTTGAATGAAGAGCTCAGGGACAGTGCCCAAGCCCAGAGTTCAAGCCCAATTGACCAAAAAAAAAAAAAATTGGTATAGACAGCACAGTCCCTGCTAAGCTAAACAATATAACAAACTGCTAGCTGGTGAACAAAGTACACTACAATGAGAAAAAGAAATGTTATATCATTGTTGAGAATATGAGTGAAGGATGCAGTCATAAACAAAGTAACTAGAAAAACAAAAGCCAGCTCTCATGAGTACAAAAATCCCATAAATAATCAAAATTGCTATAAAGCCAGTGAAGTAAACAGTGGTTAAAAACATAAAGTACTTTCAAACTGGAACAACAACAACAAAAAATCGAAAGGGAATATAGGTTGATTCCCCCCATCGAAGCTGGAGACTTCAATACTTTTATTTCAGGACTCATACTATTAAGCAGAGAACTGAATATACCTGTTTCTAAGCAGAGATAATTGACATTTACAGAATATCCTCAAATAGTAAAATACTTCTTTCAAGTTCAAATAGGTTATTCTCCATGAGAGACCATCATGAATCATAAAACAGTCTATTGTTTTCATATTTTTAGGAAATAGAGGCAGCCTCTCACCACACACTACATTTTACCTCACAAATACATGCAATTAAAAAAATCAACAGTATGATTTTACACTTAAATATACACTTAGAAACAACTGTTGAAGAGTATGTTAATTTAGGAAGTTAAATTTTTACAAAAATAAGCTTTGTTCCTTATAATACCCTCATATAATAAATGTGTGCACCAGTCCTGGGGCTTGAACTCAGGGCCTGCATGCTGAGTTTTTATGCTTAAGGCTGGTGCTCCATCACTTGAACCACAGCTCCTTTTCCAGATTATTTTTGGGTGGTTAATTTGAAATGAGAATCTCGGAGATTTTCCTGCCTGACCTGGTTTTGAATTATGGTTCTCAAGATCTCAGTCTCCCGAGTATCTCTCTAGGATTACAGGTGCCGGCCACCAGTCCCTGCTTTCATGTAAGATCTGTATTTACTTATGGTGTGATCTCACTGAGAAAATTCAGGGAATTCCTTTATCTTGTCAATTTGTAAGTTTTCAATTTTAACTCATAGTCTACAACTTTCAATTAAATCAGAAAGCTGGGGCGCTTGAATAGGCCAGGGACTTGAACCACTGCAGCCATACAGGAAACCTCTTGATGCATAAATCCTTTGTCCTCATAGCCTGCATCCACTGGGGCTGGGAAATTGCTAGAGCCACAACAGTAAATGAAGTATAGTCTCAGTTGAGTCCCTTCATCCAGTTTCGGAAAAAGTTCTGAAAAAACTGACAAAAAAGCACAGCACTGCATAGTCCCTGCTTGAGAAGGAATAAGAAGATAAGTTATAAGTTATACAAATCACTGTACTTTCTCTCTTACACCCTTTCGTCCTTTCTTCTTTTCTATATATCTTTACTTGTATCCTCCCTCTTTTCTTCCTTCATTCAATCTGATAATTATTTTATTCATATGATTACAGTATTACAAATATTTTTCATGGGTGGGGGAAGGGAAATGGGGACCAAAACATGAGAAAGGGTATCAATGTTTGTGAATTAATGCACCTTCTATCTGGTGAATATAATGTAACCTTTGTATTAATTACAATAAAAAATATTTTTCATTATGATAAATATGTGAATGCTTTATTGATACTTTTTTGTGTAACATAGCATATACAAAGGTATTATGGCCAGACAACTGAATAAGCTAAAAACTCATTCTTACAAGTAAAATTTTAATTCACCTAACAGCATTATTAGTGGGAGGAGACTAAATGAAAGGATCTCTAGGATACGGAAACAAGAGCTTTATCTTGTGTGACTATTGTTCTTAATGTACTATGTTATTTCTCTTCTCTTTTGTTGCCCTTGGGTTAATCTCATATTGTTACTGTATCTGACTGTGTTACCTGGTATATTGTATATACATTTGGTTACTTGAAATGGGAAAGGGAAGGGGAGAAGAAAAGATGATTGGGAGGGGTGGGGAGAGGGAAATGGAGAGAGGGGTGGGGAGAGGGAAATGGAGAAAAAAAAACATGAGAAGGGGTATCAATATGTGAGAAGCAATACACCCATTATCTAGCAAATATAAATATAATAAAAATAAACTTAAAATATGATGTAAACATAAGCCATATAATTAATGATTGTTGTTCTTAAGGTACTATGTTATCTCTCATCACTTCTACTGTCCCTTGGTTATCTCATATTGTTACACTATCTCACTTTGTTACCTGATATATCGGATATAATTGTATTTGGTTATCTGAAATTGGATAGGGAACAGGGGAAAACAAGATGAGGGGTGGGGGAGGGAGGAAGGGAAATGGGGACCATGACATGTGAAAGGGTATCAATGTGTGGGAATTAAGGCACCATTTATCTGGCAAATATCATGTAACCCTTCTATTAATTACAATAAAAAATATATGAAAAAAGTTTCAAAAATGGGAAAATTATTTGGGCTAACAATCCAATGGACTTTTATTGTGTTACTATTTTATGTACTCTTTGTGATTAATTTACTTTTTATTGAGAAGCAAATATTAGATTTTATTTAGCAAATAACAATGAAAATTTTCCTCTAAGATCATTATGATAGGCCAAGAGTGTGGTCTAGGGATTGAGTGCTTGCCTAGCATGCATGAAGCCCTAAGCCCTAGGTTCAAATCCTCAGTACCACAGAAAAGCTAGAAGTGGTACTGTGGCTCCAGTGGTAGACTGCTAGACCTGGGAAAGCCCAAGAATAGTTCAAGCCCTAGGACTGAATAAAAAATAAAAGATCATTATGATATTAACAAAAATGATCCTTTAATAATTAGAGGAAGGAAACAATTCATCTATTATCAATGCTTTGGAAACATACTGGCAGATTTGTAGACTACGTAAAATTCAACTATCTCATGTATTATATAAGTTTTTCTTTCTTACTTTTCATTAATTCATGCCATGTACTTTGGAATTACATAAAATTAATAAACCTCTGCTAAACATTTTTTTAAGTCAAACAAGTGACCCACTGGGGGTCTTCAGTGGTCATTTGACCTCTGTGTACCTCAGTTTTTTCATTAAGAGAAGACCTTCAATGCCCCCACATTCTCTTCTGGCACAGAATGAGTTTATATTATTAATCTATGGTTATGTTTTTAACCCATTAGTTAAAACTTCTATGAGCAACATTTACTAAACAATAAGGAGAAGACTGTTTTAGAGACAATATTTATGTCCAAAAGGACTACACTCAGACTTTTCATTAAATTGAAACAGAAGACTTAGCTCCCCCTACCCGCAGTGTCTTTACCTCTCCAAAGGAAATTAAGTCTCGGAATGTCCCACCAACATTTAAGTTCTTTTATGGCAGGCTTTCTCCACTATTCTGGGCAGGTATTAGATACAGCATTTACACCTTCATTCTGTGTGGATTGTACTTGAAGTAACCAAGATCAATGTAAACTGTGGTGGTTAAAATCCAGTCTTCTAACCTAGCTGGTTGAGCAGCTTAAATTTTCTGCCTCCCACAGTTATTAAGAAAATAGCCAGTCAGGTGCAGTAGCTCATACCTGTAATCCTAGCTATTTGGGAGGCTGAGATCTGAGGATCACGGTTCAAAGCGAGCCCAGGCATGAAAGTCTGCAAAACTCTTATCTCCAATTAACCACCAGAAGACCGGAAATGGTGCTGTGGCTCAACATGGTAGAGCAGTAGCCTTGAGCTGAAGAGCTCAGGGATAGCACCCAGGCCCAGAGTTTAAGCCCCGTGAGTGACAAAAAGGAAAGAAAGAATGAAAGAAAGAAAGAAAGAAAGAAAGAAAGAAAGAAAGAAAGAAAGAGAAGAAAGAAAGAAAGAAAGAAAGAGAAGAAAGAAAGAGAGAGAGAGAAAGAGAAAGAAAGAGGGAGAGAGAAAGAGAAAGAGAGGGAGAGAGAAAGAGAAAGAAAGAGGAGAGAAAGAAAGAAAGAAAGAAAGAAAGAGAGAGAAGAAAGAAAGAGAGAGAAGAAAGAAAGAGAGAGAGAGAAAGAGAGAGGGAGAGAGAAAGAGAAAGAAAGAGGGAGAGAGAAAGAAAGAGGGAGAGAGAAAGAAAGAAAGAAAGAAAGAAAGAAAGAAAGAAAGAAAGAAAGAGAAAGAAAGAGAGAGAGAGAGGGAGAGAGGGAGGGAGGGAGGGAGGGAGGAAGGAAGGAAGGAAGGAAGGAAGGAAGGAAGGAAGGAAGGAAGGAAGGAAGGAAGGGAGAAAGAAAGGAAGTAAGAAAATAGCTAAAAGATCAAATCCACTACACAAACCTCACTAGTGAGCCAACAGAAGACCTAATAAAGATATGAAGAAAAATCACCAGCCAGCCAGCAACAACAAAAATTATTGTATTTGTATTTATATTTGAGTTGTATACACAAAGATGTAAAAGGTAAAGATAATTACTCCACACAGACTTCTAACTAAACAATCTGTACAAGCATTGCTATTGCTATGCTAATTATAATAGGCTTAAATGAGGTGGGAGAGGACATGAATCAGGGTACTAAGAACTGGCTTCCTGCCAGCAGCATTCAACTGTAATGTCTCATATCTACTGAGGCCTTGCTAATACAGGAGGGAAATGAGTCACTGAGACAAGAAGTAAACATTCCTCAGGTCTCACTACAGCTGATGGCTCATAGCTAAGACCTGACAAAGTAAAAAACAGTCATTTCAACTATGATACTTTAATGATCATGTTATGTCCATTTATTCACAATGAGGAAAAAATGAACTACAAGAAAGAATTGAATGTCAGAACTCTGAAAATGCAATTCTTTGACCTAAAACCTAGCAAAAGAGATATAACATTTGCTAGACATTTGAGTCACCAAAGTGGAAGATGTGTGTACAACAAAATATTAGGGGGAAAGGTTGAATAAAATATTCAATGCAGCAAAATATTTATAAAATAAGTTCTTAAAATCATAATAAAAATTAAGACTTTAGCAATAAAAATATATGTAATTTACAGAAAAAGAGATAAATATTTAGAAATGATTGACAAGAAACAAATGCAAACACCTCTTCCTCTTCTCCAGCTCTCATGTCCAGTATCAATGACCAATGTCAGTGAAAGAAACTGCACTGGCAGTGTTTATCCCAATTTAAAGCTTGCAAGAACAAGGCTGAAATCATATTAAAATATGAATATTCTAATAAGCAAAACTTTGAAACAATTGGCTAAATGTCAACCAGTATTGGAGTGGTTAAAATAATACTTATATAATCCAGTGGAATACTATACGGGCATAATGATGAGTGCATGTGGTAGAGCCGGGCCATGTTAAGGCACACATGTAATTGCAGTGCCTGGAAGGTGAAGGGGGAGAGAGGAAGAGAAGGGGAGGGGAGCAGAAAAGGAGATGGAGAGGAGAAAGAGAGAGGGAGAGGGGAGGGAGAGGAAAAGGGGGAGGAGAAATAGAGAGGGAGATGAAGGAGAAAGAGATGGGGAGAAGAAGGGAAGGAATCATTCATGTCACTTAATAACCAGGCTGCATTTCATTCTGAGAAATGTGTTGTTATAACTGGGTGTGATGGTTCACATCTATAATCCTAGCTATTCCAGAGACTGCGACTGGAAAGACTGTAGTTCTAAGGCAACCTGGGCAAATAGTTAGCCAGACTTCATTTCACTAGTTTAAAAAATGCTCATGCTCAGCAAAGTGGCAAGCACCTGTGTCATGAGAATCATTGTGGTCCAAGCCAGCTCTGGCAAAATCTACCCCTACTGGAAAAGAAGTTGGGTATGTGACTTAAGTTGTAGAATACCTGTCTGACAACAAGGCCACGAGTTCAAAACCCAGTGCCACAAAAAATATATTCCAGAAAAATCGCTCAATTTTTTTCTTTGTGTGAGCAATGTAGTATATTCACATAAACCAAGAGGGCTACAACTTCACTAAGTGACCTAACGGGACCACTATAGTATACAGGCATAAACAGTCCACTGTTGGGTCAAATCTGTGTCATATGTCACATAATCATAACTGTGACAGGTAGGAATGAGAATCAAATAATTTCTTGTTACTTTTATTGGTTGGCTGTTAGTCCTAGCTATGTTGTAACTTTAGGAAGCTTCTATTCTGTGTAGGTAACAACCTTTGAGAACACAAAACCACACCCCAGAGAAAATACAGAAAGAAAGCAACTAGAGGAAATCAGTAATTACACTGTTTAATTTAGCTCCAAAATCTCCCCCTCTCTCCCTTTTTCTCTCTCCCTTCCCCCCCCACACAGAGAAGTATGCTTTCAATTAGAGATTGTATTTGTTTTGAAGAACAAAAGCAACATGAAAGCCTTTGTGAGGTTTTGTTTAAATGACAAATTCTCCCTCCACTGTCATGGAAAAAGATATCAATATATAAATCTGAAAACTTATGTATTTTTCATGAGTTTTTATAACAAATTCCTGGCCTTATTCTGAGTATCCATATGAGCAAACCAGACCCTGATTCTCGATTCTTATTCTAAAGGAATGAAGGAAGGATATATAGTACAAGACAGTAGATAATACAAATGTCACTGATTTTTTTTCTGAAGCATGATGTTTGTATGAAGCCCTGCTTTTGCAAAGGAACTCAAAATACTTCAAAAAGAAGGACAATAGATTTTGAAGCAACAAATTCCAGGACTGCCATCAGTCCTGCCTCACTGTCCAGGCTAAGCACAGATACTGTAACACCCTCTCACAGCCAGGAACCCATGGGTCTGTTACCTTCCAAACCACCCCAGGAGCAGAACATGAGGAACCCACATTGTTCGCAGAGTTAGACAGTCAGAGGCCAGGTCACAGGACCTAAGGAGTGGAGATGCCTGTTTAAATGTAATGGAGAACCACTGGAGATATAAGAGAGAGGGAAGATGAATATGTAACTAAAGCTGATGACCTCTGGAAGGACCTGGAAGTAGGGTGTACAGGAGGCCACTGGACTGGTGCTGGCAAAAGATAATGGTGATCTGACACAGTGGAGGCAGAGAAGAAAGGGCTAATTGGGGCCATATTTCATATTTCCTTTGTGTTGGTACTGGACCTGGCACCATTGCCTGGCTTTTTCTCTCAAGACTGGTATTCTGCCACTTGAGCCACACCTCCACTTCTGACTTTTTGTTGGCTAATTACAAGTTAGAGTCCCACAGATTTATTTGCTGAGGTCAGGTTTTGAACTTTGATCCTAAGACCTTAGCCTCCTAAGTAGTTAGGATTACAGATGTGAAACACCTAACAGAATTTACAAATGCCCTGGATATGAAAAAATAATCCCAAGTCATAGAAGGAAGCTCAGCATTTTTGATAAAAACAATGACTTTCTCTATCCAGATAGTCGCAGTGTGTGCTTTAAGTTGTGTCTCTGAGATAGTGGGCACAAATGTACCACTTAGTAATCCACAGACAGCTTTTAACATCAGATTGACATCTGAGATCCACCATTAGTCAGTTTGCAGCTCCAGGGGGCTTGGGGAGGTGGGGTAGAAGCAGGCCAGCAGACAAATTCAAGTCAGATGCTCTGCAGATGAAGCAGCTGAATAAAGACATCAAAATTCATGATAAAGATCTTGGGTGGGGGGACTGCATCACTTAAAGTAAAAGAAAGATAAAGATTATTTTTCTGATAGTTCAAAAGGTAAAAGGAGGACCTCGAGAAGAGTACTATGGTTTGAATGTATGGGAAACTGAATCCCCAATGTAGCATTGTTGAGAGTTGGGAACTTCAAAAAGTGTTAGGCTGGCTGGGCATGGTGGTTCATGCCTATAATTCCAGCTACTTAGGAAGTGGACATAGAAGGACTGCAGTTCAAGGCCAAGAGCCTATCTCCATAAACAAGCTAAGCATAGTGCATACTTTGTGGTCCTAGTTTTGTGAGAAGTGCAGGTAATCATTATCTTGGACTGGCAAAAGGACAAGATTCCCTAAAAATAAACTAAAGCAAAAAACAAGACTAGAAGCATAGGTCAAGTAGTAAAGAGCCTGCCTCGTAAGCACATGACCTTATATTCAAAAACCAATGCTACCTAAAGAAAAAAATTATAATGCAGTCATTAAATTAATGTCATTAGGGAAAACATAGGTACCTTCCAAAAAGAACTTGCTCAGAATTAAATATTATGTTCTCAAATATAATAAAATTGGGTCCATACAAACTGTCTAGACAGGGCAGGGTCTCTGTCTGTTTAATTTTATTTTACATAGCAGTGAGCAGTCTTGCATAAATAAATGCTTTTGATGATGTTAATATAAGCAGGTGGCCAAAATTTGGGGGATAACGCTTGTTACTTTAACATCAGTATTTTATAGTGTATGCATGTAACACTAAGTGTTTAATAAAATTTATAAATGTCTGGTTATTTTTTAAATAATAAATTATTTCAGCCCCCCTCCAAAAAAAGAACTTGTTCAGCCCCATTCTGAGACCCCACCCCTATGCCCTCCGTGACACTGGGATTTAGCAAGCAGGCTCTCACTAGATGCTAAAGCCTTGATCTTGGCCTTCCCAGTCTCCAGATTGGTTTCTGTTCTTCTAAGTCACCAAGTCTTGGGTATTCTGTCTAAGATACATATACAGGTGTATAATTTTCACCAAGAACTCATTCCTAGGAGAAATTACAACAAGAACTCAGTTGTCAGGCTTATTTTTATGCATAGAGATTCTGGCCATCCTATTCCATCTTCTTCCTTTCTTTGAGTGCAGCTTCTGGTGACACGGGGTTGATCACACAGAGGAGACCTGATTGTCCTGTAGACCAATTCAAGGTTTCTATGCCAGACATCCAGAGACTCATCACCTTTAACTCTTAGCTACTTTGCACACCACCAGTCTCTACTGGGTGTCCCAGGCACAACCCTATTTGAGTGCATCACCAGATCTGTGTTGATCTTTTTTTTTATTATTGTTGGGGTTATTGTTATCTTGTATATTGTATATACAATTATTTGTTTACTTGACATAGGAAAGGGAAGGTGGGAAAACAAGATGAGGGGAGGGGTGGGGGAAGGAAATGGGAACAAAAACATGAGAAGGGGTATCAATGTATGTGAAGTAATGCACCTTCTATTTGGGGAATATAACTGTAACCCTTCTATTACAATAAAAAGAAAGAAAAATAAATTTACCTAAATATATATATATATGTATATATATATACACACACACACACCAGGTAACAAAAGTCAGATACAGTAACAATATGAGATTAACCAAAGGGCATCAAAAGAGAAGAGAAATAACATAGTACATTAAGAACAACAATCACACATATTCCATATTCTAGAGTTCTTTTCATTTAGCCTCATCCCATATTACCTTATGTACCTTGGTTTTGAGCTATTCCTCTGCTAGATGAGTCCTAGATGTGTACTAATTATTACAAATGAGGGAAACCATTGAACCGATGGGTCTGGCTTACTTCACTTAGTATGATTTTTTCCAAGTCTTTCCATTTCCTTACCAATGGGGAGATGTTATTCTTTCGGATGGCAGCATTCCATTGATCCAGTCATCTACTGATGGACATCTGGGTTGGTTCCATATCTTTGCTATGATAAATAGTACTGCAGTGAGCATCATTGTGCTAGTAGCTTTAGTATGTCCTTGTTTCTGGACATTTGGATAAATGCCAAGGAGTGGAATTGCTGAGTCATATGGGAGCTCTATGTTTCGTCTTTTGAGGAATCGCCATATTGCTTTCCATAGTGGTTGAACAAGTTTACACTCCCATCAACAGTGTAGTAGCGATGTGTTGATCTTTTTCTATGTCAGGCACAGTCACCAGATGCTACGAATCTGTCATCTCCACATTCTCCACCCACCCTACAAGACAGGTATCAACTCAATTCCAGAGTTAGGGACAAAGAGGTGCAAGATAGCATGCTAAGGTTGTGTGGGTACCAGCTGGCCAGAGCAGAGCTTCTGTCCACACCTGATTCCTTTCTGTTCACATACCTACCCTGCTCAGATGCTCCTGAAACTACCAAGGAAGAGTTTTCTGCCCCTCCAGAACACTTTCAGTCCTCTCTGACAGGTGAACACCCTACCGGCCAGCTTGAAGAGTCTTTAAAACCCTACAGACACAGGTTTGTTTGAAAGATCCAAACAAAATGTCATCTCTCCAGTTTCATCCCATGGCTCTTCTCCCAACTGCATCACAGCATTTCCTGCTAGACCAGAAGCCATCATCGCCCTTCATGACTCCCAGGGCTGAATTTCTCAAAGCAGCAAGAGCAGCTTTCCATCATGCTTAGTGTACTGGATTCTTACTAATTCGTTACATCTTTATGGAGAGATTAAGATGGCATAGATCTGACAACCCATTCCCTGGCCAACACAAGGAATGGTTTCTAACTACAGGCTGAGCTGTGTGAGCTCAATGTCAACATGAAACCATGAGAATCACCTGAGGGTTTATTAAAGCTGCTATACTTTAGTTATTGAATATCCCCCCTCCGACAAAGGCCATAGGTAATAGGCTTGGTCCCCAAAATGGTACTATTGGGAGATGACGGAACATTTGGGAGGAGGGGCTAAATGGAACGTTCTTAAGATATTGCCACTGTGTCCTTGAAGGGGATTGTTGGATTCTTTCTCTTCCTCCCTCTCTCTGGCTTTCCAATCATGAAGTAAGCTATTATGCATACACCCCGTATCATGTGATACCCACACCACAGGCCCAAAGCAATAGGGTCAACCCATCATGCACTGGGACTTCCAGGACATATTTTTAAGTAATTGTTTCAGTTAATTATACTGATAGAAAGCTGTCCCTAGCCCACCCCAATTCCAAAGTCTCTGATTTTGTAAATCTAGGGTAGGGGCTAAGAAGTTACATTTCTAATAAAGTTTACACTGAATAATACCACCACCCTTTCTCCCCCCCCCCCCACTCCCTAATGATACAGGTCCAGCTGAATATTCTGTCTTATACATCAAAAGGTACTTTTGGGAAGCACATGTGATCCTGAGATGGGGAAGTTATTCTGGATTATCAGATGGTCCCTCAATCTAATCTCAGGGGTCTTCATGAGGGGAAAGAAGAAAGAGCACATGACAGACAAGAAGGCAATATGGCAAATAAAAGTGGATGGATTGGAAAGATTTTGCCACAAGCCAAGAATTCTGGCACCCACCAGAAGCTGGAAAGGCAAAGAACAGATTGTCTGCTAGAGCTTCTCAAGAGAACCAGCATGGCTAACATCTTGCTTTTATCCCCAGAAGAAATTCAGTCTTCTTGTCCCCCCAGATCTGTAAGAGAATAAATTGTGTGTTGGGAAGAGGAGGGTTGTTTTTGTTTTATTGGTCCTAGATGGCCCGGGTACTGTCCCTGAGCTCTTTTGTTCTGGGCTAGTGCTCTACCACTTTGACGCACAAGTCACTTCCAGTTTTTGAGTGATTAATTGTAGATAAGAGTCTCACAGAGACATTTCTGCCTGGGCTGGTTTCAAACCACCATCCTCAGATCTCAGCCTCCTGAGTAGCTAGGATTATAGGCATGAGTTACCAGCGCCTAGCATAAATTATTTTTTCTTCATATATTTTTTATTGTAATTAATAGAAGGGTTACATTATATTCACCAGATAGAAGGTACATTATGTCACAAATATTGATACCCTTTCTCATGTCATGGTCCCCATTTCCCTCCTCCCCTCCCCCTGCTCATCTTAATTTCCCCCCTTCCCTATCCTATTTCAAATAACCAGTTAAGCATATATAAAACATATCAGATAACAAGGTGAAATAGTATAACAATATGAGCTAGCCAAGGGACAGAAAAAGAGATGAGAGATTACATAGTACATTAAGGACAACAATCACTCATTATATGGCTTTTGTTTCTATATCCTGGAGATCCTTTCATTTAGTGTCATTCTATATGGCCTTATGTATCTAGATTTTGTTCTATTGTGAATCTCTGCTAAGAGAGCCCAAGGTTTCTACTGATTATGACAAACAAGGGAAACCATTGAGCCTATGTTCCTTTGAGTCTGGCTTACTTCACTTAATATGATTTTTTTTCTAAGTCTTTCCATTTCCTTAAAAATGGGGAGATGTCATTCTTTCTGACAGCAGCATAGAATTCCATTGTGTATAAATACCACATCTTGTTGATCCACTCATCAACTGAGGGGCATCTGGGTTGGTTCCATATCTTTGCTATGGTAAATAGTGCTGTAATGAACATCATTGTGCTAGTGGATTTAGTATGTCCTTGTTTCTGGAGCATTGGGTAAATAGCATAAATTATTTTTAAGCCACTAGATGTGTTGTAATTAAAGCAAACAATGCTAACATTGCCAGGCAGAACTTATACTTGGAGAACTACTGTACTATATTATATCTATCTCTGACCACATTCAATATGATTTTGGTAATCCTGGAAGACTGGATGATGATCCTGAACTCAGTGAGTGAGAAAGAGCATGGTGAAGTGGGTTTCAGGGATGATTTTGATACCTGATCAAACCCTGTGGCTTAGCCAGCCCTATAACTGCTCTTGAGATGCTTCAATGTCTTCATCTGTGACTCAGTGTAATGCCACCAACCTCAGAATGCCAGCACTAATGGCACTATACACAATAGTGTATAGCACTCATTAATGTCTTCTACTGCACATTCATTACTTTCTTAACTACACACTGCTTTTCAAATAGCTGAATGCAACTGCCCCACTCTCAATAGATGCCTCCTTCTTCACAATGTATATTTCTTGACCCACGTCAGTAGCACCAAGATCTGACCCTGTCATCTACAAATCAACAAAAGAGAATACCCCCCAAAATTAGGAAATTTAAAAACTATATCCTCTACCCTACACAGAATCCTGCTCATCAGACTAAATCCCAACCACCATCATCATCCACTGGAGATCAAATTGACAACTTCTGTCTACCAGTTCCTTGTCCTCATCTCTCCCAAACCACTCCACACTAGATAGCATCTCCCTAATCACACTTCTTCCACAGCATGTACATTTGCAAGGTTTTCTTCTAACAAACTCTTTGAATACCATCATTGGAAAATACACTCTTCCAATAGATAAAGCACTGGATCAGTTGCTAGGACACCCAGTCTGTGGATCTATCCTTGCTGAGGAAAAGGCCCACTGAGCATCATTCATCTGCAAATACTAAGACTATGGGACTCAGAGGAAACTCAGAGAGCACAACCTTACAAGCCAAAGAAAGAAATGGCCTAAACACAATAACTTAAGAAACAAAATTGCTAAGACAAAGAAAGAAATGAAAAAAAGTAAACTCAACAGAATTTTCTATCCAATTTACAATTCATTTCCACATTGTCACCTCTTGTTCTCAGTCAGCACACTGCCTCCTGAGACAAACAAGCCAATGACCTAGGCTCATTACCTCTCCCAAGGATATGTCAAGGGGATAGAAGGGAAAGGATTCAGTTTGGAAGGGGGGCAGAGTCACATCCTTTATTCATTAGCCCTGATATTCATCTGAGTATTTGGACCCCAAATTCAGTTCCTAAAGCCTGGAAAGCCAGCCCACTTGACTGCAGGACTAGCAGAGGGTCTCTACCATTTCTGCTTCCTCTTTCATGAGGCTTAGGAACATAGAGCTCTCTGTGGGTTCTCTGATGTCCTGTCTTCTCTCTAGGACATTACATGGGCTAAAATATAGTTAGATAAGTTAACTTTAAAACTTACAACTGACCCCCTAAAAACCCAACCCGTCTATTTCCTATGGATGCAAAGTAGACTTCTTTGTTCATCATCTGTAGCCATTTCTCCATTTCAGTTACTGGAAGACTCCAGCTCCTAAAGGAATTTTCAATGGAGACTCATTGACTTCCAAATTCCAGCATGTGCTACATGAAAGAAACCACCACTAAGGACTGACTCAAGCAAGAGGACCTCACCAGCAGCAGCCACTCCCTCACCACAGTAGTAGCTCTGAGAGAGGAACCCAAGGCTGCACTCCTTTATTTAGTTCTAGAGACAAGGGGGTATGAAGTGAAAAAAAGAATCTTTTGATCATTTCTAGAATATGACAGCATTGGAAAGAGCAAATGTTCCTTCCCTAAATAAACATTTACCTCTTTTACCATCCCATATTTCTTTTTTGCCCTTAGCTACACCTTCCTACCTTGGTCATAAATTATGGCCCTCTGTGACTCTTTAGAGCTTGGTCTATTCTCTGGGTATATGGAAAAGAAGAAATAAAGTCAAGAGCCCTAGCTGACTGCCCACTGTTGTCTTTATGCTTTCATTTCTGACTATTTCCAGGGAGAAGAAAAAAACCCAGATCCTAAATGGAAGGTCTCTAACCCTCCAGTTCTGAAACTCATTGGTGTGAACATTTCTATCTACACTTCCATGCGGTGTAGCACACTGATTTCTCTCCCCCACCCCAATAAATGGCTACATTAGTATCTTTCTCATCCTATGCACATGTCTTTTGATGTTCCACTGACTTTTTACTATTGAGAAGCAAGTCTCATTCCTTTCCCTTTAACCTAGATTGACATTTGTGCCTCCTCTGACCAGTAGAGGTGGTGAAACTGATGCCACACACATGATGACACTGGCTCCCACAGGGCAAGTCAGTTTCTACCTGCTTCTATCTGGACACATGCATTCAGAAGCTCAACCTGTCATTAAAGGATATTGGGCAACAAAAGAACACAGGCTCAATGGTTTCCCTCATTTGTAATAATTAGGACACATCTAGGACTCTCCTAGCAGAGGATTACAATAGCACAAAACCTAGGATGAGACTAAATGAAAGGATTTCTAGCATATGGAAACAAGAGCTTTATCTTGAGTGATTGCTGTTCTTAATGTACTATATTAGTTCTCTTCTCTTTTGTTGTCCTATGGATAATCTCATATTGTTACTGTATCTGACTTTTGTTACCTGGTATATTGTGTATATGTTTATTTGCAATAGGAAAGGGAAGAGAGGAAAGCCAGATGACTGGGAGGAGGTGGGGGAGGATAATAGGGACAAAAACATAAGAAGGGTACTATCTGGTGAATGTAACTGTAACCTGTTACCCTGACAATTAAAAAATAGTAACAAAATTCTTAAAAAGGATATTGGGCAAGCCCAAAGCCAATGTGCTTGAGAAATGACATGTGCATACAACATGTACAACACCCCATCTGTTCCAGCTCTAAGTAATACAAGGTTCCCTACCCAAACACCAGACATAAGGGTGAAGAAGCTTTTGGAGATATCTCCAACCTCAGAAACTCTCACCAGGCACCCTAGGCCAGGGTTCAGATTCCTGACCCATAGAATCATGAGATCTAATAGCAGTTATCATGGCTTTACGCCAGGTGGCGAGGGAGTTGTAATTTACTATTCACAGTGACTGGACCACAGTCTTTAGTAGACCTGGACTCTTCTCTCATAACAGCAATTTACCACCTGGGAGTACGTTTGAACCATCTTGTCAGAGGCAGGTATGAGTGCCTCATGCCTGGAATCCTAGCTATTCAGGAGGCTGTGATCTGAAGATTGCAGTTTAAAACCAGCCCAAGCAGGAAAGTCTGTGACTGTGAGACTGTATGTATGTGTGTGTGTGTGCACATGTGCACACACACACATACACACACACACACAATTTTCTTGTGTGTTTAATTTCACAACTTTGCCTCTTGGTAATTAACATTTAGACAATAAGAGCAGAATCTTGAGACGTTCACAATAGCTCTTTCAAGGTCATTAAGAGGCCATTTAGCATCTCAAGGTAGCATTGAGCATTGAGCAATCAGCATGGGTAGAGAGATGTGCCACTCCTGAGCCAGAACAGAATAGGAAGTCAACAGGCTGTACAAGGTTTGACCTTTCCAGTCCCTCCTGAGCACTGACCCTTAATACCTGTCATCCTCTGCCTCCACAGTCCAGAATCAGGCACACTGACTGGTAACTAAAAGAACTGGTGACAACTTCAGTGATGTGACTGAAACCCACTGTCCTATGTAACCGCAGCCAATGACACTTGAGGGGAAGAGGGAGCATTATTGAGCCACACAAGACATGAGAAGTGGAGGGGAGTGTCACAGAGCTGGAGCTTCCATTTCAGCCAGTGAGTGGCACGCTGGCCTTGCAACTAAGTTGTACTGGAATCTGAGTTCCCCATTCCTCTTAGGTAACTGGAAACCATTCCATAAAGAGCCAATTATTTGACATTAAAGTCCTCAATTTTAAAGTACATTGACACCAGTACCACCTGAGTACTTGAATATTCAAAATAGCTGTTGGTGATATCCTGGCTCATTTCCTTTCTTTCAAGCATACCTCCATTCTTCTGTTGCAAGACTGCCTGCACAGAACCCTGGGAATTCATTCTCTCCTGCCTTCATCACACTGCCTTCCCATGAGATGGTATGTGTGTTCCCTTCCAGCCACATCTGCAGTGTCACATCTGGAATTACATCTTCTCCTTCCTCACCAGCACAGCTGGCCCCTAATACAGGCAAATCATGTAAAGCCTGGCATGTGACACACATAGACAGGCCCTCAGAGGCTGTGGGCCCTGCCTGCCTTTGAGAATCCAACAGATCCAATGATAACTAGTTACTTGTCAGGGGGCACAAAATGTCCCCCGAAGGCAAGCCAGCCCTGCTCCACAACTCCTAACTCCTACAGTCGCTTCCCAAATTATGTGGATTCATCCACAGATACTTAAGGAGCCACAGTCAATCTGTGCCCACTGCCTCTCTCTCCAGCCTGGTTCTGCAGAAACACCCTCTTCCCTGGATCAACATCTGTGCAAACTATTCTGACCCTGGATGTGACCCTGGTACCTCCCATCATCCCAGAGACCCCAGAGATGGCCAGCACTGTGTTCCTTAATGACACAACCCCAACCAATCTTTCTGGGACCCCAGTGTTAGATATGAGACCAGAATGCCATTATCAATGGCCTCCACATGATCCACTCAAACTCACACCACCTTCCTAAGGGGACAGCATGACAGAGCAGAAGGGACACAGGAAGTTGTCCCTTCCCCTATCCCCAACAGGGGTTGATGAGTGTGGATTTAGTCCTATCACTGAGGGGACTGGCTGAGGATCCCCAGCTGTGTGAGTTCAAAGGCTAGCTCCTCTCACTAGCTGTGTGACTTAGGGCACATTATTCAACCTCTCTGGACCTGTAATGCCTGAGCTAAAATGGGTTGTTCAAAGTAACTCTCTTACAGGACAATCATGAGGATGAACTGAGCTCCCAGATGCAAAGTGCTCAGAACCTAGTCTGACCTGGTAAATGTTCAGTGTGTGTTACTATCTATAACTGTTTATGCTCATTAGCAGCCTCTTCACATGTCAGCTACACTTTGTTCATCACCACCACCTATTTGCTACAAGGATAAAATAGGATTTAGTTTATAAAGGACAACCTGTAGAAGTTACAGGTAAGAAAACATATTTGCTGTTACTACTCTGCCTCAAAAAAACCTCCCAACCAATACTGTACATGTTTCAAGTGTTCAGATTTGTTATGGAGGAAGATAGTGTATAGTATTAGGTAAGAACAAATAAATATAAAAAGACAGCATTGTAAGACAGTATATATATGACTATATACTATATACAGTATACTATATATTACTCATCTGCATTTAAATATTCCACTAGCCCTGATCTGAACATGCATAGTACTGAATTATTCAATTCTTCTCTCCCACCTGTAAGAACCCCTAAATCGACTCCCCTTCTTTCCAGAGCTCTGGCCAGTTACCTCTACCCTGTCCATTCAGAAGCCATCTCACAAGGCTCCCAGCCCCTCATAAATCCAGTCCCACCTCCTCATTACTGGGGTGAGTGGTGGTAAGGAGGCTCCTACTTCTATTTGTAGTCCTAACTCCATCCAGCGCCAGTGTTCCAAGGTATATACCTTTAACTGTGTCATTTCTCTAAAGGCATTCATCCCATTCCATCGGCTGTGGTTGAAGCTGAGAGCTGAGGATTGCTATTTGAAGCCAGCCCAGAATTGAACTCAGGGCCTGGGAGCTGTCCCGAGTCTCTTTGTGATAAAGGCTAGCACCCTACCACTTAAGCCACAGCACCATATTTGGATTTTCAGGGTATTCTATTGGAGATCTCACAGATTTTCATTCCAGGTTGAGTTCCAACCACTACCCTCAGATCTCAACCTCCTGAATAGCTAAGATTATAGATATAAGCCACCAGCACCCAGCCTGTGAGATTCTTATCTCCAATTAACCACACACACAAAAAAACCTAGAAGTTGAGCTATGGATAAAGTGGTAGAGCACTCACTAGTAATGCCCAGGCCCTGAATTCAAGACTCAGTACTAATGGCTATACAAAAATCTATTGAGCACCCTAGACCCTCAAATGCACAGTAAAAAAAAATTCACACATCTAAAATTTTACATATAAGGTCAGGTATACAGGAACCACTGGCATCTCTCAACTAATGCTGGGCAAGAAATCCTGATCCTCAAAAGACAGTGCCATTTCACAAACTCACACAAGAACTTACTCATCTGGCTCAGCCTTACCTTCAACTGGTACTTCCCACCTTTTACCTGAGGTTCCGCCACTATGAATGACCTGAAGATACTCTAAAGCCTGCACATTCTTTCATCAGCTCCTCATTCCTTCAGAGTTATTACCCACTGGAAAGCAGAAGGTATGCCATTCATCTTTGCATCCTGAGATCCTAGACTTAGGCAGGAATATAGGTTAAGCAAAATAAACAAGTTTGCTAGAAGTTAGCAATTTCCTTAAAATATGTGGTAGAGAAAATAATGCTCCCCAGAAACATCCATGTTCTAAGTCCTAGGACCTTTGAATACATTGCCCTGAATAGACAAAGGAACTTTGTGAGGTGAGGGCTGGAGGCATGGTTTGGGAGGTAGAATATCAGCCAGTGAGCAAAACAAACATCAATGAGTTCAATTCTCAGTCTCAGACAAAAGAAGGACTCAAGGAGAGAAGACAGAGAGGGAGGGAGGGAGGGATTTTGAGATGGAGAAATTATATTGGGTTATCAGGGTAGACCTGGAATCTCAAGATTCCATAGATATCAGGATGTGGGAGAGGCAGAAAAGGATCTGTAACAATAGACACAGAGGTTGGAATAATGTCGTTGCTGGATAAATGGAAGCAACAGCCAACAAAATAAAGTAACCTTCCAGAATCTGGAACAAGCAAGGAAATCTAGTCTTCCTAGAGCATCCAGAAGGAACACAATCCTGCTGACTGCTTTTAGCTCACTGAGAATAATTATGGACTTCTGGCTTCTAGAATTGTAAGATAATGAGGTTGTATTGTTTTACACCACTAAGTGTGTGGTCATTTGTTACAGAAGCAATAAGAAAACAGTATAAATTACTATGCAGAACAAATTGCTATACAGATACAAGTATATTCTTATCATAGAACTGTTTAGAATTCTAAAACTATAGTATCCTAATCATCCATCAACAGGGACTGGTTAAATAAATTATGGTGCATACATACAATGATACAGCCATTAAGAATGAAAAGGTCAGTCCTTGTCCTTTGCTCTTTTATATGAACACACAAACATATGCTCTTGTCAAGGGAGTAAATTCTTCCCAATTTGGAAATGTACTTTCTGTACATGATCATATTACACATACCATTCCTAGCCCACCTTTTCCATCATATCACAGGAATCAAGAAAAATTAACAGAAACACATTACACTTATCGCTGAAGGACAGAATGAGGTAGCAACTTCACTTCTTATGAACTTGAACTTTACAATGTGTTTGCTCAAAAAGAAATATATGGACACGTTCTCACATAGAGGAAAAACTCATTCTTAGAAAAAATTTCATGTTGACGTTTCACTGGATCATTATTAAGAACTACATGAGCCAGGTGTGGTAGCTCACGCCTGTAATCCTAGCTACTTGGGAGGCTGAGATCTGAGGACCTCAGTTCAAAGCCAGCCCAGGCACTAAAGTCCATGAGACTCTTATCTCCAATTAGCCACCAGAAAACCAGAAGTCGTGCTGTGGCCCAAAGGGTAGGGCAGTAGCCTTGAGCTGAAGAGCTCAGGGACAACACCCAGGCCCAGAGTTCAAGCCCCACACAACCAACAAAATAATAATAATAATAATAATAATTACATGAGACCAAATATTATGAATGTAAAAAAACATTTTCAAATTAAAACAAAAAGAAAAAATCAACCAATGAAAGAAATATGAACCATATGGGTACATAAAGATAATAATATTTGGGCTCACATTTGAGCCACTTGTTTCACCTGAGGCTTGTCTCAAAATTACTATTGTTTCTGCAATTTCTGGGGTGACTAATTCCTAATTACTAATATCTCACTGAGCAATGTTGACAACAAACACATAGCAACAGCAGTAAGATGTGTAGCACTGATTTCTCAAGGGACCCATATGCCTGGATCATAATGGGAAGGATATGAATAATTCAGATATTTCCTGTCTTGGGAGAAAAAAAAGACTTTTAAATATCTAAGCCTAAATAAGATTGAATTAATTAAAGAAGATGAATAAGAAGTAAAGTGCATTCTGTTGCCTAGCTTCACAAGTTACCATTGCAAATTTCATCTGGAACTCAAAATAGAACAGCTTTCACGTGAAAGAACAGTGCTAATTAACAAATCTGATCCCAGGATTTGGGAATCAAATTTTCGTTTCACAAAAGCAATCACTGGTTATTGGCAGACATTCCAGAGAACATAGCTTTTGAAGAGAAGCTATTCTGAGAGGAAATCTCTCAAGTTAGTCCCCAGACCTGACACATGATAGCAAGCAGACATGTGAGAGACTGCAAGAACCCTACATCCAACCTTCCCTACTCCTTATCAAGACAAGTCCCCCTAAGCACAGCCCTTAAGCCAATATATAGACCACTTCCCTATCCTACGATACCATGGAGGGCTGCCAATGTTATGATTGTAAGGGCTTCACTGGTTCTCTGGCACAAAAAAAAAGGGCTGTGACTTGCAGCATTTGCCAGTTTCTGTGGTGTAAATACACCCATCCCATTGCCAACGTCAAGTCACCAGCCTAAAGCCAACTCACTCAACTATTTCAAACCTGGAAATTCAACAAGTAGCTCTTGTGTGCTGGTCCACTCCAGTTCAGTGTCCAATAGTCCTCTATTCTTGCAAATACATAGATACATACCTGCAGGTGTTTGAATTCCTATTCTTGACATTGAGGGTATTATGTCTTTAAGAGACTGGTCCAGTGGGTTATAGATTCATTGTATTGTTTAGTACTACAGTAGGCACACATGTATTCATATATACCTTGTAATGACTAAACTGAGATGTCATTTATAAGCCCTACAATGTACAGATGTAAAGTACAAATGTCAGTGGGTATTGGTGTATTAAGTTATATAATCATCACCACATTTCATTTTAGAAAACCATTAATCTAGTTTCTGCTGTCCACACATTTACCTCTTATGTACTGTTCACATAAATGGAGTCATAAAGTTATATATGATATTATATATAAGACAACTATAATAAATTAGTGCTGTATACCATGATAATTCATTTAACCAACTGATAAAATTCCATCAGCAGAATAGCAGAAATAAACAGAGAGAGAGAGAGAGAGAGAGAGAGAGAGAAGAGTTTAACACATTTCTGCTTTCTTCTAGAAAATTTTCTCCTCCCATTCTCAGAAGAAAGCATTTTAATCAAGAGAAAAAGATATAAAGTATTATTAAAATGTCTACATTCTAGTAGCATAACTTGACACTCCAAAATCAAAGCAAGCCAGCTTCCTATGACCCTGCTCCTCTCTCCTCCTCTGCAGACGTGTGGCTCTCACTGTGCAGATAATGAGGCTTTGAAGATGATCCACATCCGTAGGGCATAGGTCGGGAAGGAGGCTGCAGGACAAGGCCAAGGCCTCAGGGCTGGGATGATGGGCTATTTTTAAAGGTGTCTCTGAAGTGTCAGCAACTGATCTTGCCAGCCCTGTCCTCAGCACAAAAACCCATTTCATCTGAGAGAGACACCCACAGACAGAAAGCATACTGCACTCTATGCATGGAGATCAAAATAAAATGAAAGTAGCCTTTGGAATTGAAAAGAAAGTACTATCTTTCAGTATTGATTTTTTTTTCTTTCTTGAGATCCATCATGTTTAACTTTTATAAGCACAAGGAAAATTATAAGGTGTATTTTGTCTTATTAAATCTCTGAAAGCTCTTTAATTTCTGGTAATAAAATCACCCAAGATAATAGAGGATAGAATAGTATTTATAATATATGTTTCTCATTTGTATAAGCACCGAATTCAGGAGATGGGAACCGTCCCTTAGCATTTTCGCTCAAGGCTGATGCTCTACCACTTGAGCCACTTCTGCCTTTGTGGTAAATTGGAGGTGGGAGTCTCATAGACTTTCCTGCTCAGGCTGGCTTCGAACTGCAATGTCAGATCTCAGCCTCCTGAGTAGCTAGAATTACAGGCCACTAGCACCTGGCTTATAATTATTTTAAAGCCTTCAGAATTCCTTACCTTTCCAACTAAGTGTGCCCTGTGTCACCAGCTCAGACCAATCCCCCCCCACCACATACACAGGAAGAAGGGCCTCATCAAGCCGTCAGTCCTCTACAGAGCTCACCTGCAGCCACCCACAGAACACCAAGCAGAGAGTGACTGCTCAGCCCTTCCACAGCAACCTCTCTGACATAGTTTATTCTGCTCTCAGGAAAGCAGATCAGAAACAAATCACTTGATTTCAATCTTTCTTAACATTTGTTTCTTAACATATCTGCCCCTTCTCCAGAAGACTCTGTGTGGCTAAACTTTAATCAGGCTGCTAAGCCTAGGACCAGCTGTGAAGCAACTTTAAAACAATTTTAGAAGCCGAGCACGGTAGGTCATGCCTATAATCCTAGCTACTCAAGGGGCTGAGATCTGAGGATCGAGGTTCAAAGCCAGCCCAGGCACTAAATATTGTGAAACTCTTATCACTGGAGATGATGAATGAACCACTCAAAAACTGGAAGTGGCACTGTGGCTCAAGGGATAGGGCAGTAGCCTTGAGCTGAAGAGCTCAGAGGCAGCACCGAGGCCCTGACCACCACACACACACACACACACACACACACACACACACACACACACACACGCAGACAAAATGTGTAGCCAGGTATGGTAGTACATGCTTGTAATCCCAGAACTTGGGAGGATAAAATAAAGGATGGTGAGTTCAAGGTCAGCCTGGGATACATAGTGAAATGTGGTCAAAAACACAAAACACAGAGAAGGGATAAAATTTTCCAAAAAGGAATGGAGTCTACATGACTTGAGTAACTGTAATCCCTTTGTATATCACCTTTATAATAACCAAAAGAATGTATTAAGACAATAAAAGTAAAATAAATGAAGACTTTTGATTAAAAGACAAAATGTCAACAAAACAAAACAAAATCCTCTGGTGAGTCAATTCAGCCAGAACCCCACCTGAAGATCCTTGAGCTCCACCATCACTCAGATGTCATCTGGTCACCCTTGCCTCTCTTTAAGCAAGAATTGTATTAGGTCACTTTAGCCAAAGGTGCCCTTAACCTTGATGTTTTCTCTTACTAATTTTTCCACCCTGTGCCTGGCTGTAAATCTACCCTGGCCCATGCTGCATTCAGAGTTGAGCACAGTTTCTCCCCACTGCAAGGGGGAGATGGTTGCAGTGCCCCCAGCCCACCTAGATGGCCTTGAATAAGTCTTCCTGACAACTCTTTAACAAGTGTTACTGGTATCTTTTCCTTTTTTTTTTTTTACCCCAATGTAGTAACAAACACTCCGGGGTGATATCAGCCACAAAGTGACTTGAGGACTTCTAAGGCGTGCCAGGAAAGGGAAGAACTTCACTGTCAAGTCCAGGCAAATAGCAATGGCATCTCAAGGTCAAAACCATCACAAATGGCATGCCTGCCTCCTTCTCATGACAATGTTGACACAAGGATTGTTACTGGCTTTGATTCCCTTTTCAGAGTTGCTGTTATAGAATGTTCCAGAGAAGATAAAAAGGTAAAGGGGTATTTGATAGGACTATTTGTATTTACATGTAGCTCACTCCTTCCTTCTGTGTGTGTGTGTGTGTGTGTGTGTGTGTGTGTGTGTGTGTGTGTGTGTGTGTACTGACACTGGATTCACAGCCTAGGTGCTGTCCCTCAGCTAGCCCTCTACCACTTGAGCCAGAGTCAGATAGACTTTTCTGCCCAGGCTAGCCTTGAAGTTTGTTCCTCAGATCTCAGCCTCCTAAGCAGTCAGGATTATAGATTTGAACCACAAATGCCTGTAACTCTGCCTTTTCCTGAACATACCCAGTGGAAACTAGGCTGAAGGTCAGGGGGAAGCCTCTGGACTCTCTATACCTGGGTTCAAACCCAACTTCTACTTATTATATGTTCCAGAATCTGTAAAACCCACCAATATTAGGTGCTCCAGGGGTAGACCCAGTAGCCAGCCCTGGCGCACTCATCTTACATTTAGGAGAAGCTATTATTTTCCCAGGCACAGAGCAAGTGATCAATAAATGTCTGCTGAATAAATTAATCTTTTCAAGTTACTAGTTTTTAATTGCCTTAAGATGAATTTTTACTGAGCTGTTTTGTTCTAACTTCAAGTAGATAAGCTATGTTTTAATGAGGCTACTGTATTTGAGAACAACAGTTCCTTCAACTGTTGAAATGTCAGCCTTTACCAAGCAAAAAAACCTCTTCCAATCTCTATGTACATGAAAATAATGGATTCATCTACAGAGATGCCAAGCAACATATAAACTGTCACAAAGCCAGGTGTGGTGGCACACACCTGTAATCCCAGAGCAGGCTGAGATAAGAAGATTATCAGCTCTAGACCAGCCAAAGCTATATGGCAAGACTCTGTCTCAAAATAAATAAATGAACAAGCAAACAAATACATAAATAGAAACCTCCAACCCTCATCAATCACAAGGAACAAGAGACATTTTTTTAACTTCCTAGCTAAGGATGGTCTTAGAATGAACACGGAGCACTGGCCCTTTTAGCTGCTGGCCAATAAAAGATAGAATTCCCAAATGGTATCTTACCAAGCAGCAGCACTATCAAGTATGTGTATACCTTACACCAGCCCTGAACTTAACAACTATTTGTGTGTGAGAGACTGTATGTGCACACATTGTCTTGTTGTATTGTTCCATTGACTTTAAGATGAATTCCTGCACTTTAGTTCATGCATCATTATGTGAAAAGAGGTTTCCTTCCTAGTGGAAGAAGAAAATGGAGAAAAATTGGCTTTTCAAGTAGGTGAAAACTTACACTGGTAATAATTTCACCTAGGTGAGAGAAGGAAGTAACACAATGCTCTGGACTGGAAAGAGGAGCCAAAGGCAAGGAAGTAGAGTGGCCCAGGACCTTACCAGGGGCTTTCTAAGGCAGCTGAATTGACTCTGACCCCTATCCTAGAGAGCTCATAGCAACTCTCTCCAAGGATCTCAGAGACTGAGAGACTCACTGTCCTGTGAAAAGTCACAAAGTCATGCTCTAACTATAAACAAACTTTCCAACTCCCATTTCCTCACCACCCCCCCGACCTCCCATCACCTCCTTACAACTAAATTATTGCAGAAGTACCAGGCCCAACTGCTGGATCACTATTTCCTCCTCTATCAACATCAGCTTCTACTATTGGCTCTACTATTGGCTCCACCTCCAAAAAAAATATTTTAAGTTGCTCTTTCCATATGCATTCCAACAAAAGGATTACATAGGGTCCAGTAGCCCTATCACACGATACACTCCATAATACAGTTCACTTCATGAGGTGGCTCTGTGACAAGTGGGCTAATGGCTAGAAAAGGGAGCTCATAGCCCAGAGCCTGTGGTTCACACTTGGAATCCTAGCTACTCAGGAGGCTAAGATCTGAGAATCACAGTTCAAAACTAGCCAAGGAACCTATGAGAGTCTTATTATCAATTAACCACCAGAAAACTGGAAGTGGTGCTGTGGCTCAAAGTGATAGAGTACTAGTCTTGAATTGAACAGCTCAAGGACAGCACCCAGGCCCAGAGTTCAAACCCCATGACGGAAAGAAAGAAAGAAAAACAGAAAGAAAGAAAGAAAGAAAGAAAGAAAGAAAGAAAGAAAGAAAGAAAGAAAGAAAGAAAGAAAGAAAGAAAGAAAGAAAGGGAGAAAGAGAAAGAAAGGGAAAAAGGGAGAAAGGGAGAAAGGGAGAAAGGGAGAAAGGGGGAGAGAAAGAAAGGAAAGGGAGCTCACTGGGGCAAGACCTCAACTATTCCCAAGGCTTTTAACTCCACAAATAGTCTCACACATCTTTTGGAGTAAAAAAAAAAAAATTAAAACAAAGCCTTGGATTGCTAATTGTAAATAATAACTTTCCCTTTCATGGAATTTTCATTTTAAGTAGAGATATTTTCCCCTTAAGGGATAGATAATATAATTAACTTTAAAAACTGAAATCAGGGTCCGAAGTTTGGCCTAGTGGTAGAGTGCTTGCCTAGCATGCACAAAGACGCAAGTTCACTTCCTCGGTACCACATACATAGAAAAAAGCCAGAAGTGGTGCTATGGCTCAAATGGTAGAGCTCTAGCCTTGAGAAAACCCAAGGACAGTGCTCAGGCCCTGAGCCCAAGCCCAGGACTGGCAAAAAAAAAAAAAGGAAGAAAAAAGAAAAACTAAAATCAAAGACAAGGTTTAACCTACACTGATGAGATCCATATAAGCAATCCTTTAAAGTCATTCGTTGAATTTAGCTAAACACTACCCCCTACAAATCATTCAGGTTTGTTTGTTTGCTTGCTGTTGTTAACTAGATTACCAAAATGTATAGTTCTCCTTAATGATTCATTCTCAGAAGGCTGATATGGGAAACTGGGGTTTCCCTGAGTTCTGAGAGTTCATTAGTCTTGTGGGCAGGCCCTTTCCTGTTCCCTGTCCTGGCCAAAGCAATAGAAAGCTAGTGGTCCTGTACAGAAGGTTCTAGAAGGTGTTGGCTCAGCAGGGCTTAACTTACTTCACTGCAGGTGAGACACTGAGCATCCTCTAGAACTAGAACCTGGGTTCCCATTCAGCTCTGCCAGGGTCAGCTGTATGAGCCTGGAAGAGTTGCTAACTCCTCCATGGAGCTGTCATAAGGATTCAAAAGCACATAGAGCATTTAGAAGATTGCTTATTTCTGTCTTATGAAATAGTAACTCTTCTATACAACACTTTAATAATAGCAATAAAATTATATTTTAACAAAATACTGATTTGGAGGGAAGGGGGACACACATACATGGCATAGATGCTTACTTCACCATATTACTTGAGAGATGCCTGAGGAATCACAAACAGAATCCTCATGCAGTTAAGCCCAAAGTTGGTACTGAGTCCTGCAACTTTCCTTCATGTCCCCTCATAAAATGTTAAGAGTTGGGTGCTGGCTATAATCCTAACTACTCAGGAGGCTGAGATCTGAGGATCGAGGTTCAAAGCTAGCTCAAGCAGGAAAGTAGTCTGTGAGACCATCTTCAAGAAATCTACCAAAATGCCAGAAGTGGAACTGTGGTTAAAGTAGTTAAGCACGAGCCTTCAGTGAAAAGCTAAGGGACAGTGCTCAGGCCCTGAGTTCAAGCCCAAGTACTAGCACACAAATATACTATGTACACACAAGACAGAAACGAGCTTCCTCAATTCTTCAAGCAAGTTCATGTCTACTACCAATCTCCTAGAGAGAAGTCTTTTCATTATACACAATATTCTTCTCAGAGCTTCAGAGCTTAATTGTCTTAAGAAACTCAGGCCAAGAAAAAGAGACTTGTAAATTCTTATTTGTCATCCTTCATCATTTTGCAAACCTCATACTATCTCTTTCAGCTTTACAGAGGTCAAAAACATATACGTGGTCATGGTCAGCTTTTTCTGAGGAGTCAAAGCCATGTCTCAGTCATATTCTGAGCAGCATACAGCACATGGATAAGCCAAGGTGAGTGATGCCCAGGCCCTTAAGAGAGGCATATAGGAAAGAAACTTAGGAGAAAGCAGGCTAAGTCCAGAAACCACTACTAAGACTAGAAGAGACTTACAGCAATCTTTATTACCACATATGATAAAAGAACATAGAAAACAACAATGAGCTATATTGCCTATTAGAACCAGAGCATGACAACACCAAAAGCTAGAAACATCTGTCATTCACTCATTCATTGTTCGTGGGAATACAAACTGGTACAGCTATTTTGGAAGATATTTTACAACATCTTTCAAGATGAAACATGCTGTTACCAGCAATTCCAGTCCTGTGACTTTATTTACCCAAAGGAGTTAAAAATTTAGGTTCATACAGAAATCTGCACACCCATGTTTTCACAGCTATCAAAACTTGACAGTAACCAAGATGTCTTTCAATAGCTGAATTGATAAGTAAACTGTACCATATGCAAACAATGGACCATTTTTCAGGACTTAAATGAAATGAGCTATTGAAGCAAGGAAGGACACTGAGGGAATTTAAATGCATACTACAAAGTAAATTATTCCAGCCCGAAAATTCTCTACTATATGACTCCAACTAGGTACATTCTGGAAAAGATAAAAGGGCTGGTGATTATTAGGTAGTGATTATTAGGGACTTGGGAAGAGAAGGTGAATAGGTGACCCACAGAGGAATTTTAGGCAGTGAAACTATTCTATATGATATTATTGTAGTTGTGGATCTAAATCATCATACATTTGTTCAGACCTATCAAATACCAAGAGTGAACCCAATATATACTACGAATCTGGGTGACAATGATGTGGCAATGGGGGTTTCATCCATTTTAGCAGATATGGTGTTCTCTGGCAATGGATGGTGTTAATGTGCAAATAACAAGATATGAGGATTCTCCTTAGGAAATCAAATGACTTCCAGAGTCCCAAAGCTGGGACATCAACTCTCCTTGCTTCTAGTTCAGTCTTCTTCCATGGCACTCTGTTTCTTACTTCAAAATTCAAGCTCACTTGTTAAGCCACAAGCAGAGCAACTTTTCTGATCATAGAGCAAGCAAATAGAGGTAGCCACTACAAAAGGATAATGTAACACTAGAATCTAAACTTCTACTTGTGAAAGGTTTTGCCAATCTCCTGATTAAATCCGTAATAAGTCATGTTGATTTCTAGGCATCCTTCAAATCATCTCTACATTCTAGCACAGCCCTTGACTTAATAGAAACTGGTGGACGCCAGGAGAGATGAAGAAGAAAGTTGATCAGAGTTTGCCATTTGAACAAATGTAACCTATTTGCCTAGCAAGTATAGGGCCTTAAATTGAATCGCTAGCACTGAGTATAGTGACTAGCAAAGGGCACAGGACAATGATGACACTGGAAAGAGTTGTTTCAGCAGTTCCCTAAACACAACACGTCACCACGGGTGGGAGACAGGAGAGACACTCTTAACCCTGCTGACCATGGACACACTCTGCCCTCGATTCCTAACCATCTCCAATCAGGACGGTTTAACTTTCCGCAAACTGGAAGCAGTAAAGTTAAAAGTTACTAACTGCTACTCATTATCGTTTGTTTGTGCCACAAAGACCCAAGAGTTATGTTGTTTGCCACAGTCACCCTATCCCTGGATAGCATTATAACATTGCTTTATGGATGGGAGAAGCAAGACCTCTTTTTTTAATAATTTCTTCAAGGTCTCAGAGAAAACAAGCAGTATTTGGTCTCTGCCTTATGACATGTCTCCCATTTATTTGTGTCTGGACATAAATTGGACTGAGCAACTTCTATGCACTAGTCTTTGAAGAGATTTATCAAGCAAAACCCCTGTCATTCCAAAGATGAAAGTAAGAGTTACAGATTCTCTGCACCCCCATCCCCAGGACAAAGTAAAAGGAGTCCCCACTAAAATCACAAGTGGCGTTGCCATGGGGTAGTGATTAATTCTATGCACAGAATCAAACGCTCATATGTGGGACCCTGAAAGAGCTTATTAACATTCTCCCAAGGCCAAGGACAGTGGAAAGAACATTTGGTTCTGATGGAAGGCCATAAGCTCAGGGTATTCTTGAAGTTGAGCCAGCTGGGAAGGCTGGGAAGGTAGCAAGCAAACAGACACAATATCAACATTGAATCCTTACAACCCTTGTGTTCTAAAAACAGACAGATGCCTTATAAGCAGAATGAATGAGGTCCCTAACACAAGACCTACACAAAACATGACATTCATGGGCTGGAGCCGCAGCTTAGTGGTAGAGAAGGTTGCCTAGCATGTGTAAGGCCCTGGTTCTATCCCCGGCACTTCAAAGGAACACACACACACACACACACACACACACACACACACACACACGTGCGCAGACACGTGTGTGCAGAAACAAAACAAAAATCCGAAGTAACTCCAAGAACCTGCACTCTGCTACCTGCCTCTCAACCTTCACTTTGCTGATGTCATAACTAAAATATCCCAGAAGAGGCTTCTGGATCTTCTCAGCTTCCCTTGGGTGCTGAGTTGACAAAGGAACTAGCAGAATGTGTCCTTTCTGTGGTCAACAGTGTTATCTTTAAAGGCTCCAGCTGAATCAGCTCATGAAAACAAGCATTGTATCTTAAACATGTTTAACCTCCAAAAGTAACTGGCTTTCAAATTTCCTATTTAATTCTCTAGGCATCCACACCACTCAGGACTCTCTTCCTCAAAGTATCCTGAAGAACACATAATTCTTAATCCAGAAAAGATTGTGAGCAGGTAGGAAGCAATAGACCAACAGCCTGATCACTAACTGCAATCATTTTATCTTAAGCAGTTTGGAAGGATCATTTGTTCTCCTTGCTAAGAGCAGCAATTCGCAGTGCTAAGAAAATCAAATTGTGCCAATGAATTATTTATGAGTAATAAATCATAATTAAGGACCATGCTGCACCTATTTGAGTTACAAAGTATATTTTTTCCAGAAAAGTCACTGTAAGGTCCAGTAATCACTTAATCAGATTTGGAGACCCTACCTCAGCCACATTCTCCCATCTGTATCCCTTAGCTTTTCACAAAATCACTATAAAATAATTCTAAATGGAATATAAAATTTACAGGAAATCACAGAGGAAATATTTAGCAGGGTTGTCTCTGTAGTAAGAAATAGCTATGTGAGCCGGGAGTTTGGCCTAGTGGTTAAAGTGCTTGCCTAGCATGCATGAAGACCCGGGTTCGATTCCTTGGTACCACATACATAGAAAAAAAGCCAGAAATAGTGCTGAGGCTCAAGTGGTAGAGCTCTAGTCTTGAGAAAGTCCAAGGACAGTGCTCAGGCCCTGAGCTCAAGCCCAGGACAGGCAAAAAAAAAAAAAAAAAAAAGAAAGAAATAGCTATGTGAGGCCAGGTATGTTGACATCTGCTTATAATCCCAGCACAAGGGAGTTTAGTATTAGAGGCCAGCCTGGGGCTACATAGTGAGTTCAAGGCTAGCCTAGGCTATATAGTAAGACCCTAGCTCAAAAAGAGAGGGTGGGGGAGAAGGAGGGGAAGTCAGGAGGGAAGGGAGAAGAGACTGAGAAGAGAGGAAGGGGAAGGAAGGTGAGAGGAGGGGAGGGAAAGAATGGGGAGTAGAGGGGAAGGAAGAGGACAAGAGGGAGGAGAGAAGAGAAGCTGTGTAAGGTGGAGTGAGGGAAAGGGACTCACTGGGGAAACTTTTTGGTTACCAACTATAGCACTATTTGACTGAAATCGTGAGATATGTCAATTAGATAAAATTAATACTAAAATGCATTCAGATTCAACACTAAAACAGCTGTGTAACAATAACCAGTGTATAATATCTTGACATAATTTCGACAGTCTTGTAGATGCTAAATACTAGACACCTCTCTAAAAGTTACAGGGTGTGAGCGTGACACAGTACACACATGCATTCTAAGGTGTATACATGAGTATGGTGGCACACTCATCTTCAAATGCATTCTATTGCAAGGAATAGCCTGGTGAAGCTTTTTTTTTTTTCAGTCCTGGGGCTTGAACTCATGGCCTGGGCATTGTCCCTTAGCTTCTTTGGCTTAAGTCTAGCATTTTACCACTTAAGCCACAACACCATTTCCAGCTTTTTTCTGTTTATGTGGTGCTAAACAATCAAACCCATGGCTTCATGCATGCTGGGCATGCACTCTACCCCTAATTCACATTCCCAGCCCTAGTTGAAACTATTTTAAGTGGAAGTAGATACTTTATAAACCACACATGTCATGATCAAGATCTTCCTTTAAAAAATGGATTGTCCAGGCAGTGGCTAATCCCAGCTTCTCAGGAGGTTGTGATCTAAGGATCATGGATCAAAGCCAGCCCAGGCAAGAAAAGTCCATGAGACTCTTAGCTCCAATTGACCACAGAAAAAGTAACTAAAGTAGAGCACTAGTCCTGATCCAAAAAAGCTCAAAGATAGCCTTCCCACCCTGAATTCAAACCCTAGAACCTATACAAGTTAAAAATAAAAAAGGATATAGAGATTCCCTTCTTGAATACTTGTTTGTTAAACACGTCATATGAAATATGATGTAAAATCAATGTTAATAAATTCTTTAATTAAAATTTTTAATTAAAAAATAAAAAGTATCACTGGCCAGATGCAGTGGCTCATACCTGTAATCCTAGCTACTCAGGAGGCTGAGATATGAGGATACAGTTCAAAGCCATCCTGGGTACTAAAGACTGTGAGACTCATCTCCAGTTAACCACTAGAAAAGTGAAAGTGGTGCTGTGGCTCAAGGATAGGGTGGTAGCCTTGAGCTGAAGAGCTCAGGGACAGCGCCCAGGCCCCACAACCAACAACAACAGAAAAGAAAGGATCACTGGTAAAAAATTGAACCAACTTCATCAACCAAATGATGAAATTTCTAATTAGGTTTACAGCACCAAAAGAAGAAACAAAAAAGTATCAAGCCATTTCCTCAACTCAAGCAGCTTAATGCATAACTGCCAACAACCTCCACCCATGCTGATGAACAGAAAATGGATTTCCATAGGTGGAGTTCAGAGTTCAGAGAACAGACTAGAAAACAAGCTCCAGGATCTTCCAGGACTGAGGGAGGCTGAATGCTGAGAACAGATCTGAGGGTAGATCAGTCCAATAACCACCTGACTCCTGCCTGAGCTGCTAGCTCAGCCACTAACAACCAATAGACACTGCTGTTAACCCCACTGCTAAAAGGTGCCTGCCTCAACATTCATTCCCACCCCAAGCTGGAACCCCTCATTGGTTTTGCTTTAGTTTATATGCCCAGCCCTGCTGCAAGCATGATGAGAAATAGGTTCCTTCCAACCTCCTAGTCACTCCTCCTCCTCTCCAGCATGCGAATGGTGAGTTCCAGCACAAAAATTGGAAGTCAGAACATAGAACAAAATGATGAACACCACCACATATAAGAAAATAACATGGAAAGTCAGCCACCCACCAAGAACAAATGAGAAAATTTTAAATCTCTGATCATCGTGTTTCCTTTTTATTCTAGATTCTTTCAGCTCTTCTCTATGTATATGTATTCATCCTCAAAATGTTCTTTTATGGGATAACCAAAGTATCAGTTGGAGTTATGAGAAGAAAATAATTTTTTGTTTCCCCATCACTGAATCCCTTAACTATAATGGTTTATCCAGGAGAAGACTCAAGACTCTTTTTCATATCTCCAAGGAAATAATAGATGTTTAACAGCAATGGAAAAAGACATTCAGGTTTCATCCAAGTGTTAATTCTATTCAGATGTAATCCTGAACAGTGGATATCTTCATCTTCCTCTCAGAACACAAACGTGTCCACTCATTACAGTATCATGGTATCCAATATGGTAGTTCTGATAGCTACCCAGAATGTGAAATGTGGCTAGAGCAAACTGAAACAGAAATTCAAACATAAAATATCACAATAATTCTTATAATTTATCACCAAATCTTAGTATACCATTTTAGGCAGGGTAGGCTAAACTTAAAATATCAGTAAAAATCAATTGTAGCAGCATCTTCTTAAGTTTACTTCATGTAGCATCTAGAAAATGTTTAATTTTGCATGGGGCTTACATGTGTGACTAGAACTTGTTTTCACTGACATTGGACAATGCTAGTTTAGAGATCCAAAACTCATTCAGTTTACTTCCCTAAATGATTAGCACTGGGACCCTCTGATCTGTGTCCCCTAAGAGGCCATCTGTCATTCAGGAGCCCACAGACTTCCAGGGGTATGCCCCCATATTGGAAACTCCATGAAGAAGATGGAGAGGTGGAGAAAATATTTGTGGTTCATCTTTTCTTATAGATAAATGAGCTCACAGGATAAGAAATAATTTACAGAAACAAATAACTATACTTCATGACCAAGTAGTAAGGTTTTCTATACTTCAACAGCCAAGTGTACCATAAAGTTACTCCATGCATACTTTATTTAAAAGGACTGTCCAATCAAGGGTAAACCTTCCTCGAAAGTGTGATTTTTCCAAAGCCCTTCATTGACAGCCCAAAAGTAAAGCTGACCCTGGCCTCTGGTTTTACACACAGCACCACAAGGTACCATATATATATATACACACATACATATATACATATATATATATATACCCTTTGATTTGCTAAGTATAAGTAACAGCAAGGATTTTGAAAAGAAAAAAGTCACAGGCCAGGAGTGTGGCTTAGTGGTAAAGTGCTTGCCTAGTATGCCCTGAGTTCGATTCCTTGGTACCACATACATAGAAAAAGCCAGAAGTGGCACTGTGGCTCAAGTGGTAGAGTGCTGGCCTTGAGAAAGCCCAAGGACAGTGCCCAGGCCCTGAGTTCGAGCCCCAGGACTAACAAAAAGCAAAAATGAAACAAAAAAAGTCACTAAGCAGTTTGAGGAATGGATTTCATCCATCACAAGAGTCACTGAAATTCTGAATTCTTTAGACCTTTGATTACACCATAACAAAACCCACTTCACTATGACTTCACCTCAGCACAGTCCAAAACTGCCTTTGGCTCTCTTACACTAAGATTCTTAAAGATAACTTCTTATACTTTGTACAAAGTTGTAGCCATTAGCACCAGTATAAAGTCTAATACTGGCAAGGTGCAAATACTAGTGAAATCCAAATACACTACCAAAATAAAACAGATCCCTGAAGAACAGTTCAAGCAAGACAATGTACACAATTTATTCACAAACCTTGACTTGCCCCACTCCTTGGTTCAGGTAGGGAGTGCCCAGGTGCCCAGATGGCATAAAACAGAAGAGAACAGGTCCCTCCTTTTGTGGAGCTTATAGTGTGGTTGTTGAGATGGCAGAGGAAAGGCTCTGACAGACAAGGGAAAACACAAGGGAAAGCCAGAGCGCCAGGCAGGGAACTGCCAACTCCCCCAGAGCTTTGCAGGGGAGTAACTGCAGCTAGGTCAAGGCACAAGTGGAATAAAGCTCCACCCTTACTCTTCTGCAGCCAGCCTCCTGCAAGACAGGGACCAGGCAGCTGGCTCCTTTCATTCTGAGAGCTGAGCAAGTCAGATGCTGAGTTCTGAGAGCAAGCAGCAATATCTAAGTCTGTTTAGTTTAGGCACCAAAGCCACATTCTCCTATCAGCAATAAAGCTGGTACCCAATAGATTCTACTGACCTTCTCTCAATTGGCTCTGAATTAGGAAAGAGAAAATGAATGCTATTCGCAGGTAAGTATAATCTTGTATGCCATGTACCCAGCATGTGCTTCCTAAATGGTAACTAAAAAGCTAAGAAGTATGCATTACAAAAAAGCAAATTTCACCGGTGGTTGAAGGTTCACTCCTGTAAACCTAGCTACTGAGGATCCAAGAGTTGTGGTTCAAAACGAGCCTGGGCAGAAACAGAAAAGTCCACAAGACTCTTATTTCCAATAAACTACTCACAAGTAGAGCTGTGGCTCAAGTGGTAGAGCAACAGAAGTTCAGGGACAGTGGCCAGGCCCTGACGTCAAGCCCTAGGAACACACACACACACACACACACACACACACACACACACACAGCAAATTTCTGCTGACCATTAAAAAAAGGCCAACTTTCTATCTGAAGGTGTGGCTCAAGTAACAGCAGTTGTCTAGACACTAAATTCAAATCTTAGGATTGTCAGAAAAAAAAATAAGATTTACTTATAACAAGAACATAATCATTTCTCACCAGAAATAAATCACATCTGTCCTAAGAACAAAAAAAAACACGGTCATCTTTTGTCATTTCATAGTAACCCCCAAGGGTTAGGGATGCAGCTCAGTGAAAGAACACTTGCCTGGAATGCACAAATCCCTGGGTTCCCTAACAAAGCAAACAAACAAACAAGTCATTCCCTAAGAATGTTTTCTTAACGGGACTACTACACACCAGTTACTAAGGACTAAATAGTCTATTCTGATACCATATCTCCTCATTCACACTAAAAATAGTAACCTGGGATTGAGTCTAAACTCTTGTAAAATGAATATATATATCTAATTATTCCCTCCCTGCCAAAAGAAGAGAATATACAATTTATGTTGAAATGATCATATCTTAGTATATTAGATTAAATAAGACCCATTACTAATTTTTCTCTTAAAAAAAAAAAAAGAAAAAATCTCCATTTTAAATAGATGCTTCATCAGCCAGGTGTGGTGCCTCATACCTATAATCCTACAGGAGGCTGAGAGATGAGGTTTTCAGTTCAAAACCAGCCCCAGGGGCCCAGAGAGTGACCTAGAGGTAAAGTGCTTTCGTAGCATGCATGAAGCCCTGGGTTCAATTCCTCAGTACCACATACACAGAAAAAGCCAGAAATGGCGCTGTGGCTCGAAGTGGTACAGTGCTAGCCTTGAGCAAAAAAAGCTCAGGGTCAGTGCTTAGGCCCTGAGTTCAAGCCCTATTACTGACAAAAAAAAAAAGATATGAAAGTATTCCATGTATTTAAGAAATGTTGACTCACACTAGCAATTGATGACTGAGTTAGAGAAAACACTAGGACATGAAAGAAAGAATGAGACAGTAAGGGAGTACTATATGTAAGATATTCGAGAAAGAAAATGTGAACCAAAGATTTTTATAATTTCAAGTAGAAAGGCTACAGAAAAACACACATATACAGATAGATAAATAGATAGATAGATATAGATAGATAGATCATAGAGGCTCCTAATACTAGTCAGTGACGTCTCCCTGAAAAATCTAGTGAAGAAAGTACTAAAAGGAAAGAAACATCAATGTAAGGACTGGTGGTGACCATTAAAGATGTTCGTTGTAGCACCATGGATGACAGTGCACAGCTGCAATATAAACTACTTGGGAGATGGAGATAGGTAGATCATGGTTTGAGGGTTGCCCAGGAAAAAGCATATGACACAGCCAGGCACCAGTGCTTAAGTCTAAATCCAGCTTACGCCTATAATCCTAATGCATTGATGCTGTACCAGGTAGCTGAGCTCAGTAGAATAAAAATAAAACAAATGAGAAGGCATGAAATACTATAAGCTTTAATGTTCGGTGGATTTATCCAATCCTTGCCTCTCAAGTCATTAAAGTTATATAATAGTCATATAATATATATAGTCATATATTTTTTGCCAGTCCTGAGGTTTGAACTCAGAACCTGGGCACTATCCCTGAGTTTATTTATGCGTGTGTGTGTGTGTGTGTGTGTGTGTGTGTGTGTGTGTGTGTGCTCAAGACTAACATTCTACTAGCATGCTATTCTTGAGCCAGAGCACCACTCCTAGCTTTTTCTATTTATGTGGTACTGAGGAATCAAATCCAGAACTCCATGCACATGAGGCAAGCACTCTATCACTAATACACAGTCCCAGCCCTCATTCTGGAACTTCATAGATAGCATGATTTTTTTCTCCCTTAATTTCTACTCAGAGCATTCCTTTTCCTTTTAAAAATAGAAATATTATCTTTAAATGGTTGTACAAAGGGGCTTCAGGTCAACTATGTTGTTATGAACACACTCCATCTTAATCAGTGTCACCCTTCCATTGGGCCCTGGGGATTTCCGAACAGAAAAGCATCAGTAGTGCAGTGATACATCATGAAAAAGTGAAGGACATGAACCCCGCATGCTGCTCCATACCTTCCAGCTTTCTGTCTACAGTCTGCGGACATGTTCTAACAGAACTACCAGCTGCTAATCTCTCCTTCCTCTTTGTTCTTAGGAGGGAGACTAGGACTGGTAGACACTGGTTGTATCATCTCTTGGTCAGAAAATTACAGGTGATGAGTTTGGTTCTTTCCTTACCAAAACACTTTTTCTTTCATTGTATGGAGAAGTAGGCTGGCTGTCCCAGGAAAAAGAACTATGGAAGCTTTTGAATATTTTGAGGGGGGGAACTGACCCCACAGATTTTTTTTCCTGGTGGCTCTTTGTCCTGGCCTAGCAGCCCCTGAGGGCATGCAGGTGACAACGGGGCACTGGTTTCCAGGCTGCACCTGACAAATTCACAGATACTTGATTCCTCAGGCTGGATGCTAAATTTACATATGTAAATGTCCACATTTCCCCATAAATTACCTTCCTTTATTTCTCCATTATTTTTAGCATATAATGTTATTTTTTTCCAGTCCTGGGGCTTGAACTCAGAGCCTGGGCACTGTCCTTGTCTTTCTCAAGGCTAGTGCTCTACCACTTTAGTCACAGAACCATGTCCAGCCTTTTCCATGTATGTGGTACCAAGGAATCAAACCCAGGGCTTTGAATATGCTAGACAAGCACTCTACCACTAGGCCACACTCTCAGCTGTCATGCTATTTTTATAGATATTATGTGTAGACATAAGTTCACTTTACCAGTAAAATATAGTGAAGCATTTGCTATAAAAAGAATACACTGGGTCTGATGAAGTTAACAACTGCTATTAAACATAGATCCAACTATTTTATGGCAGTGATATACAATGTTGATCACATTTCCTGCTAATGGATGTGTCTGCTTCCTTCATTTTCGCTGTTACAGAGCTGCTCCAAATTCTTCCTAACCACATGTAAGTTAATGCTTCATAAATACCTTCTTCCAGTCAGTGACCCATCTTAGTGTTTTCAAATGCAATAAATTGAGTCTGCTTACTGCTAAACTGATTGATGTTTTCTTTCAGCATTTTAAATTCAAAACTCTTTGTGTTTAGGTCATCTAAAAGTTTTTAATTCTTGCTGCTTAGGTTTAGTTTCATAATGCACATAGCATGTACATTTGTGTATTTGGGAGACTCTTCTCTTCTCTTCCCTTCTCTCTCTTCTCTTCCAGTATCCTCATTTTCCTTCTTGGTGGATGGTGCAGCAGCTTGTGTATATCCCATTGCCATATCTGGCTGGTACTATTTGGACTCCTTCCCCAATCTATTTATCCTAAAAAAAAAAATACCATAATCTCAGCTGCTCTACTTTCCAAAGTTCTGACAAAGACATGCACCTTATACCACAAAAATTGTCTGGACTATTCTCAGCAGCCCTTTGTTATATTCTCTAGAATTCACCAACTTTTCTGAAAAAAAAAATCTATTAGAATTCTTGGTGAAATTGCATGTGTTCTGATTCATCTAAAAAGAAATTATATCTTCCTCATGCTGGCTTCCTATTCATTAACATGGAATTTCTTTATTTTGATCTTACTTAGAGCATTTTAATAACATTCTATAATTTTCTCCATAAATGAACTATAATTAGATTTGTAATTTTTAGTTTGTTACTCTGAGGAATTGAATCATTATGATAATTAGAAATTCTACTGGACTACCAGAACAATACATTTGATTTTTGTGTATTAAATTTCTATCCATCCACAGTAACTTGTTGAAATTTCTTCCTTCTAACAGTGTCTACAGAATTCCTTAGCATTTCTCTGTAGAGCAGATGATAATACTCATGACAAACAATTTTTTTTCTTTTCTTTTCTTTCTTTTTTTTTTCTGGTTGTTGCTGGTCATGGGTCTTGAACTCAGGCTCCCTAAGCTTTTTGCTCAAGACTAATGCTCTAGCACTTTGATCCACAGCACCACTTCCATTTTTCTGGTAGTTTATTGGTGATCGAATCTCACAGATTTTTCTGCCTGGGCTGGCTTTCAATGTGATCCTTGGATCTCAGCCTCCTAAGTAGCTAGGATTGCAGGTTAGAGTCATGAGAACCCAACAATTGTTAATTATTTTTCCCTCTTCACTCCGTAGGTTTTCTTTTTCTTGTCATACTGCAGTGGCTAGGACATCATAAATAATGTTATACTTTTCTTCATTCTGTATTTTTTTTGGGTGGGGGGCGGGCAGGCAGTCCTGGGGCTTGAACTCAGAGTCTGAGCACTGTTGTTGAGCTCTTCAGCTCAAGGCTAGTATTCTGCCACTTAATCCACAGCACCACTTCTGGCTTTTTCTGTGTATGTGGTACCAAGGAATCGAACCCATACTTCATACATGCTACCACTGGACCACATTCTTGGCCTCATTCTGGAAGAGAGCACTTCTAGCATTTTCAATTTACAATTGTTAATGTTTTGTGTTAGATATCCTTTTTAAGACTAAAACAATTCCCTTGATGGTTTACTAAAAGTTTTTATCTTGCCTCATTCCATCAAATGCTTTCTGTACACCTGTTGAGGTGGTTAATTACATAATAAACACTAATTATATATACATAGCATTCTACATTCCTAAATGCATACAGTATTTATGATTATGTTTATCTATGGTTCTGTTATTCAAACACAGAACAATGTAGTTTGTTAATATTTGTACTCATAATGACATCAACCTATAAATTACAAGCAATCTTAGGTCTTGGTACCAAGTTAGCACCTATCTCCAAATGATATGGGAAATGACTAGCCATTTACTACAAAACAGACTTACACACCTGGAATTATCTGATCCTAGAAGGTTCATAAAAGCATTTCTAAAACCCTGTTGATTAAAATCAGAGTTTCCTAGCCATAGAACTAATGACTTTGGATGCCAGATAATTCTTTGTTGGAGACTGTCCTGTACATTTTAAGATATTTACCAGCATCCTTGGCCTCTATCCACTAGATGCCAGAGTCATCTCCACTCCAACTGTAACAGCCAAAATGTCTAACAGATGTCCTCTGGGAGTAGCAAGAGGTATAAAATAACTTCTGGCTATCAACTGGCCTGGATTAAATTGTTAATGGTCATAGGTTGCTCAATTCAATCCCCACCCCATCCCCCTGCCCTGCCCAAAGTCAATCATAAAAGGTTATTCTGTGAAACCATGTACTTAAGTCTTCAGATTTTATGAGAATAAAAGATATATGTATGTATATATGTATATACACACAAGTGTATGGGGGGGGTGCTCATTTCCTAAATTGTCTGGTTACCTATTAGACCTTTCATTTCTCACTACTTTTCATTCACTTGTTTTGTGCTTAAGTGAACCTTTCTGTAATTAAGCTTAATTTATTAGTAGCAAATGGCTTTGGAATTTTTAATTTTTTATGCCAGTCCTGAGGCTTGAACTCAGGGCCTGAGCACTGTCCTTGGGCTTTCTCAAGGCTAGAGCTCTACCACTTGAGTCATAGCTCCACTTCTGGCTTTTTCTATGTATATAATACCAAGGAATAGAACCTGGGATTTCATGCGTGCTAGGCAAGCACTGTACCACTAGCCCAAACTCCCAACTCCTGGAACATATTGATTTTATCATCTTTTTTCTTTCATTTATGTATATTCTTAGACATACTTCTATACTCCCTCATGTATACTTTTTTCTATTTTTTCTTTGAACAGTTTTGTTCAGTTTTCAATTTCTCATTTTATGTTCTAAATGACTTATAACCTTTCATATAACTCTTCCTTGAGCTATTTAGAAATATGTTGTTTCATCTCCCAGTATGTCATGTTATACAGAGCATCTTAGCTATTTCAAGTGGTCATTGCAATACAGCCACACTATAAAATACAAATACAGGTTCTCTGAACATTAATGGGATTTCATTGTCATGACTGAAGTAATGACTTTAAACTATTCAATATTGAAACGTATTTGTTGGATGCTTGATTCTATATTGATCCACTGGATCCTTTTTCTTTAAGACAACAGGTATAGTCCAGTAGTGAAGTACAAAACATATTTGATAAATTACAACTAACAGGTTTTGAAGTGAAAGAAGATAAAAATTATCAAAAATGCATGTCTTTCATATTTTAACAATTCTGAAATCAAGTAGCTCATACAATGAACACTGATAGAGTTCAACAGTAGCATCTTTACTTCCCAGTAGCATGAAAATTTAGGTTGTTTATTCTCAACAAAGGTCTTAGATGTGATGACATGCAGTATAAGTATGCACAACTTTAAATAGACTATTAGGATGGAGGAAGGGAGAGGGGGACAAAAACATGAGAAAAGGAGTAACAATGTTAGAGAATACACCCACTACCCGATGAATGTAACTGTAACCCCCTATACATTACCCTAATAATAAAATACAATTAAAAAAAGAAGAAGAAAAAAATCTACTAATTTCTTACTTTTAATAGTCAAATCTTCAATATCTATTATCCTCAGTAATTTTTTGTATATTTTTATTGTAATTAATAGGAGGCTTACATTTATATTTACCAGATAGAAGGTGCATTACTTCACAAACACTTTCTCATGTTTTGGTCCCTATTTCCCTCCCTCCACCCCCACCCCTCATCTTGTTTGCCCCCCATCCCTATCCAATTTCAAATAAACATATATACAATATATCAGATAACAAGGTGAAATACTGTAACAATATGAGATAACCAAGGGACAGCAAAAGAGATGAGAGATAACATAGTACATTAAGGACAACAATCACTCATTATATGGCTTTTGTTTTGAAGCCTGGAGGTCCTTTCATGTAGCCTCAACCTATATGGCCTTATGTATCTAGGTTTTGCTCTATTGTAAATCTCTGCTAGGAGAGCCCAAAGTTTCTATTGATTATGACAAATGAGGGAAACCATTGAGCCTATGTTCCTTTGAGTCTGGCTTACTTCACTAAATATGATTTTTTTTTCTAAGTCTTTCCATTTCCTTACAAATGGGGCAATGTTCTTTCTGACAGCAGCATAGAATTCCATTATGTATAAATACCGCATCTTGTTGATCTACTCATCAATTGAGGGGCAGCTGGGTGGTTCCATATCTTTCCTATGGTAAATAGTGCTGCAATAAACATTATTGTGCTAGTTATCCTCAATAATTTCTTTTCTTTTTATCTACCAACTAGTAAAAGGGATATATTAAAGTCTATCATTATAATTATGAATTATCCATATCCATCTATGATTCTATCCATTTTTGGTGAGTGATTTGGGCCTATTTGGTATATATATTTATAGGTGATTTATATTGTAATAAAATGATTTTTTATTTATATAATAGTATGTCTTGTACTTAATAATACCTTTTGCCTTTAAGTTATCCTGATTACCAACACTTTTTTTAACCAGTCCTGGGCCTTGAACTCAGGGCTTGGGCATTTCCTTGAGCTTTCTCAAGGCTAGTACACTACCACTTGAGCCACAGCACCACTTCCAGCTTTTTCCATGTATGTGGTACCAGAAAATCAAACACAGGGCTTCATGCCTGCTAGGCAAGCATTCTATCACTAGGTCCCAATCAATACTCGTTAGATAGTATTTGTTAGCTATATCATTTTCTTCCCCTGGAGTTAAGCTATTTGTACCTTCATTTTAAAAGTACCTTATGTTAATACTATAAAGTTTTAACACAATATGATCCCAGCTTTCTGTTTTGATTTAAGGGTGCTGAAGATCAAACCTATAAAAATTGCACATGGTAAGTAAGCCTATACCACTGAGCTACACTCCTGGTCTTTCCAGGACTTTTACCTGATAGATTGGATCCAAGTAATTGCTGAGATATTTGAATTTACTTACACATTTTATTTTCCAGTTTATTTACTTTTTTCTGTTTTGCTTGTTTCTCTTCTGCTGTCTACTGAATAAGATATATATTCTAATCATTTTTCTCCTCCAGTGGTTTGAAATGTATATACTTGATCCTTTCCACTTGTTCTAAGATGGTCTGAGAAACCTCCAAGAACATGAAGTATTCTCTCCTTACTCTCTGCTTCTAGAATTCTCCTTGTCCACATTGGAAATCATCCTGCCTTCCATGACTCTTAGTAAATAAGAAAGAGAAGAATTACTTCTGTATACTTTCTGGGTAAATCCCTCACATTTATATTCTTGTTGACTTGCAATTTCTCCTGGATTTCTGATTGATTTTGTAAATTATTTTCATTGCAAACTGTTCTCTTTGAAACTTTCAGAGAAATATGTCAGGATAATTCTTCACACTTACTTTTGCTTCTTCTAACCATTCCCCAAACCTAAGAGGGAAGGGATATTTAAAGAAGACAATCCCAGGGGCTGGGAGTTTGGCCTAGTGGTAAGAGTGCTTGCCTAGCATGCACGAAGACCAGGGTTCGATTCCTCAGCACTCCACATACATAGAAAAAGCCAGAAGTGGTGCTGTGGCTCAAGTGGTAGAGTGCTAGCCTTGAGAAAGCCCAAGGACAATGCTCAGGCCCTGAGCTCAAGCTACAAGACTGGCAAAAAAAAAAAAAGAAGACAATCCCATTAAGAAAATAAAATAGAAGAGGCAACAAAAGTAATTTTTAGAAGCTAAAAAACATATGGGCATGTGGTAATAGATTTAGCAAACTCCAGAAAGCGAATTCCAAGCACAGCAGTGTAAAATCAAAAAGGCAAGCCAATTTCAATATCAACATGCCCTCAAATTCAGGAATTTCTAAGACAAGGAAATCAAGAGAAACAACAGTAAAGGCTTTTCAAAGCATATTTTAAAAGCAGTTCTCACTGGAGACAAGGCTCCAGTGAGATGGTAGAATGGTAGAGTACTTGTCATACACTGAGCTCAAACACTAGTCCTGACCCCCCCCCCAAAAAAAAAGGAAATTAAGGAAAAAATTGCATTTCTCCAAATCCCTTTCTTAACTCTGTACAGATTCTTGTGGAGTTATTCTCTAGAAAGAGTGTGAGCGTCTTATTTAAAAAAAAAAAAACAGTTTTAGCCAAACTCTGAATGCTAAAATTTGTCCCCTAAAGATCTATATATTAAAGGCTTAATGTCTAGCTAGTAGCACTACTGGAATGTCATGGAACCTTTATGAGCTACAGCTTAAAGAAAAAAAGTTAAGTCATTGAAGATGTGCCCTTGGAGGTGCTATGGAGCTATATTCCATCATATGCTCTCTGTCATGGCATCCTGCCTCATTGTGGGCTCAAAAATAATGGAGCCAACCCTGCATGGTGGCTCACACCTGTAATCCTAGCTACTCAGAAAGCTAAGATCTGAGGATCCCAGTTCAAAGCCAGCCCGGGCAATAAATTCCATGACATTCTTATCTCCAGTTAACTACCAGAAAACCGGAGTGGCACTGTGGCTCAAGGTGTAAGGCGGTAGCCTTGAGCTGAAGAGCTTAGGGACAACACCAAGACCCAGAGTTCAACAAAAAAAATAAATAATGGAGCCAACCAATCACGAAGTGAATCTTCTGAAACCATGAGACAAAATAAATCTTAAATCATTTATCTGAGGTATTTTGTCACAGTAACAGAAAACTAAATCATGGGAAAACCAAACTGAAAATGGCTGACCAAGTGATGAACAGAATAAACACTGATGAATCATCTCTCTCTAACCTATCTTCCAAAATTCTGACAGGTGGGTTTCTGATGCAGAGCATCAGAACAGCCTTCTCTGGATGAGCAACCCAAGGAAAAGGATCTGGAAATAGCCAATGACTATTCAATAAAATAAACCAGCCTATATAGAATGCCATCCACATGCTCACAGCACTATGCATCCTTGTAACTACATTTGTGTGTGTGTGCAGGTTCTGGAACTTGAATTCAGCCTAACCCTCTCACTTGGCTTTTTCACTCAAGACTGGTACTCCACCATTTGAGACACACCTCCATTTTCAGCTTTTTGCTGGTTAAGTAGAGATCAAGCTGGTGAAAGTCTGCCCAAGGGCTGTGAACAATGACCCTTAGAGCTTAGCTTCCTCAGTAGCTAAGATTATAGTCATGAGCTACTAACACCCAGTTACTTATTTGAAATGTGAGCCGATAGCAAGGATCACCACTCACAGAATTGCTCCTAGGAGTGATTAACCCTGAAAGGAAGACTATATAAGAAACTGAAACTTGTATGGGAATTAATACGCCATCTATCTGGCAAATATCATGTAATCCTTCTATTAATTACAATAAAAAATATATGAAAAAAAGAAATTGAAACTTTTTAAACTATCTCAAGTATTTTCAGAAACATGAGTAAGGTTCTATTTAAAACAAGAGTTAGATCAGGATTGGTAAAGGACCACTTGGATATTTATATCAATAGGGGCCATACAAAATTATCAATATAGGCAGATGGCCACAGCCAAGGAGAAACATGTCTGTTCACAAACTGAAAACCATGTATCAAATGAGTTTGAGGGCTGTACACCACAAGTTCCCCATTCTTGTAAAAAAAAATGAAAATAAAACACACTCAGGGGCCAGGAATGTAGCCAAGCGGTAGAGTGCTTGCCCAGCAAGCACGAAGCTCTGGGTTTGATTCTTTAGTGCCATATTCACAGAAAAAGCTGGAAATGGTGCTGTAGCTAAAGTGATGGAGCACTAGCTTTTAGAAAACCCAAGGACAGTGCTCAGACCCTGAGTCCAAGCTGCAGGACTGGCAAAGGAATGAAAAGAGAGGGGGGGGAAAGAGAGAGAGAGAGAGAGAGAGAGAGAGAGAGAGAGAGAGAGAGAGAGAGAGAGAGAGAGAGAGAGAGAGAGAGAGAGAGAGAGGGAGGGAGGGAGGGGAGGGAGGGAGGGAGGGAGGGAGGGAGGGAGGGAGGGAGGGAGGGAGGGAGGGAGGGACGAGGGAGAGGGAGAGGGAGAGAATGAGAGAGAGGGAGAGAGAGAGAGAGAGAGTCCAGAGACAGAGGAGAGAGGAAGAGAGGGAGGGAACAAACTCAGACAACTAAGAAAAATGTTCAATAATGGAAATTTTAAAACTTCATATGAAGGTGGGAAAATCTGAGGAGATTTAATTAAAACCAAAACACAAAGCAACAGAAATCTAGACATGGTCAGATGACAGTGACCTCCACCACAAGTTCCAAATGGAAGATTAGCACTCAGAATAGAGCAATGGTAAAAACTACAGCAATGTGAAGCAAAACCATCATAATGCTTTTTAAAGAACATTATTTCTTATTGAAATTTTTCTACCCAGTCATCAATCAAGTGTCAAAATACAGACATTTCAGCCAGTACATACATGGCTTGAAAAGTACAGCTCCCTGCACCCCTTCCTGATGAGCTAAAAGAAAATATGTCATGGAGTAAGCCAAAGATGCGAAAAATTTGATATCCATGGAAAAGTGAGTCCAATAAGAAAGAGAAATACAACGTGTCTTGATCAATGAATGTCAAATGGAAACTCCATTGTACAACTACTTAAAAATAATTTTTAAGCTGGGTTCAGTGGCTCACATCTATAATCCTAGCTACTAAGGAGGCTGAGATCTGAGGATCAGGGTTCAAAGCCAGTCTGGACACTTAAGAACTAAAGAACATGCAACTCTTATCTCCAATTAATCATTAGTGGGGCTGTGGCTCTAGGGGTAGGGTGGTAGCCTTGTTCTGAAGAGCTCAGGGACAGTGCTCAGGCCCAGAGTTCAAGCCCCATAACCCACAAAATAATAGTAATAAATTTTAAAAGCCAGGCACTGGTATCTCATACCTGTAATCCTAGCTACTCAAGGGGCTGATATCTGAGGAATGTGGTGCAAAGCCAGCATAGTCAGGAAAGTCCATGCAACTCTTCTCTCCAGTTAACCACCAAAAAAACAGAAGTGGTGCTGTAGTGAAATATAGATACTGGGTTTAACTGGCACCATCTTGGCAACATGGTAGATGATAGGGAATTTTATTTAACTGGTGCCATCGTGTCTTCTTGGTGGATAAAGGTGAAGTTTTACCCTCAGATGATAGACATGCCTGAATTCATAGAATCAGGGGTGGGAGTTAGAAATAGGTTACTGGACCTGCCAATGCTATGGTAAGACTCTGGAGCTCTCTATAAGCCTGTCCACTTACTACCCTATTTAGGCCCCAACCAGCTTAGCTGCCATTTTTTCTGCTCCGTGTCTCATGTCTCCTGACTCTCCTCAAATCATCATGGTATCTCTCTCCATTGGAGTTGTTTTGATTCGTTGGGTTGTTTTTCTGCTCTTTCTTTACTCTCCTATACTCATGGCTCAGTTTCCTAAGTGTTAAGTGTACAGGAGGCTGCAGAGTTTTGGGGACATGCATCTGCCTGCAGTCACTGGTTTTCTAATAGACTCCCACTCTGACCTCTCAAAAGGTGGCTTCTCTGTATCTCGAGATGTAATTCACGTAAAGTGGCTCAAAGTGGTAGAATGCTCGCCTTGAGCAAAAGAGCTAGGAGTCAGCACCCATGACCCAAATTCAAGCCCATGACCAACAACAACAAATAATAATAATAATTTTAACTAAATTTATAAAAAAGAAAGACAGTCAAGACCTAAGGAACAAAAGGCGCATGGTATCCTTAATATGTGGCTATTAAATCCAAAGAGTACAAGAGCGAGGACTCAATATTTGCATACCCAATGCTATGGACATGGTAATGGGAATATAATCATAACTATATAGACATAAAACCTATGACTCTATAGACTCAATGTTTTATTTCATAAATTAATATGTTTCTATGACATACAAACCCTTAGCCTAATTTGGATTAAGTTCTAAAAACTAAGTTCCAGTGATTGTATATAGAGATTCCCTTCTTGAACACTTCTTTGTTAAACTTGTCATTTAAAATATGATGTAAAGGGCCGGGAGTTTGGCCTAGTGGTTAAAGTGCTTGCCTAGCTTGCATGAAGACCCGGGTTTGATTTCTCGGTACCACATACAGTGGTGCTGAGGCTCAAGTGGTACAGCTCCAGCCTTGAGAAAGTCCAACGACAGTGCTCAGGCCCTGAGCTCAAGCCCAGGACTGGCAAAAAAAAAATAAAATAAAATAAAATAAAATATGATGTAAAAATCAATGTTAATAAATTATTTAATTAAAAAAAGAAAGACAAAAAGGAATCCCACAACAGTGTTGATGGGAGATGCTGGTATAGAGTGGTATACCAGGTACAAAGAATGACCAGGACACAATCAAAACAACCCAATTGTTCCAAAGGAGAATTAGTTTCAAGAAGAAGCTGAAACAATTATCTCTGCATCCAACAGGATCACAGAAAAGCTGAAGTTGAAATAAAAATACTGAATTGAGTTTATGAAGAAATAAATCCATAGAAAAGTAAACATACAAATATATAGAGAAAACTCAGAGGAAAATAATTTTCTTAATTGCAAGAAAAAAAGCAATTGACCTTCACCATATGGCCTACTAGACAGGATTTGAATAGTCATGATAACAAAATCAATAACTAATGCAAGAATGGAGGTTTCAGAAAATCAGAATGTTTCTATGAGTCCAAGATAAAAGAGAAAATTACCTTCTTCCACCTGAAGAAGTCAGCAAGTATTACCTGAACTTTCAAATTTTCAGGAATTAGCATCACTAGCCTACTGTTTATATATGTATGAGTATATAAAGATTGAAGTACTGAGGTAAAGTTGTTTCTGGTAGGAGAGATAGGGACAGTTGTAGTTGATAACCTTGTTATAATTACACAAATGTTTGAGCTTCAACATTAATACAAAAACATATTTATTTGGTAATCTTCTACTTGCTCTTTTTTATGTCCTTTCATGTGTTTTATTTATCTTGATCATTTCTATTAAACATATTCAATATGTTTAAATAACATTCTTTTTATAGATTCCTGGGATTCACTTTAATCATGCTGGCTGTGATTCTCAATTGTGAGGCTATTTTCTCAAATATTTTCTTTGTGTGTGTGTGTGTGTGTGTGTGTGTGTGTGTGTGTGTGTGTGTGTGTGTGTGTGTTTATTGGGACTTGAATTCAAGGCCTTGTGTTCTGGCTGGCTTTTCCTACTCTAGACTGGTGTGTTATCCCTTGAGCTATACCTCTACTTCCAGCTTTTCAGTGGTTGCTTGGGGATAAGAGTCTCATATACTTTGCTGCCCAAGTTGGCTGTGAACTGTGATCCTCAGATATCAATCTCTTGAGTAGCTACTGTTATAGACATAAGCCACCAGTGCCCAGATTCTCATACATTTTCAAATGCTGAATTGGTGGGAGCTCATCTTTAGTGGGGTGGTGTTCGAGACCTTGTTTCATTCAAGTGCTCCATATTAATATCCATATTAATATTTCATCCATATTAATATCTCAAGATTAACTGAGAAAATACTGAGGATTCCCAGACAAAGTAGGGTATATATCCCTAAGGTAGAGGCCATAGCTTATCTGCTGCATTCTTCTCCAAAGTCCACTCACTCACTTCCCCAGCAGCCAGGAATAAGGCTGTCCTTATAGGAAAAAGAAATCAGGCTCAGTCACCTAGAGAGGAAGACCATGGGAAGACACAGGGAGAAGAAAATCACCTACACAGCAAGGAAAGAGGCCCTAGCGGAAACTAACCATGTTGTCCTTCAGACTGCTAGCCTCCAGAATCAGGAGAAAATAAATTTTGGTGTTTGAGATCAAACCCAAACCTTCTTCCTAATCCCCTGCCTTCCCCCCACCCACATCATATGACCTTAAGTTTTCTCTAATATCTCTTAATTCGTCCCTCATTCTGTTAGGGGCAGTTGGCTGTCAACTCGTTAGCAGATTACAGATGTCTTTCCCTGAGCATAGCATGTATCTAATGGGGGAATTTAGGGTTTCTTGTCCTACCTGGATACCTTGTCACCCCCTGCCCACTTAGCTCTGAACTCTGAAGGTCATTGTGCTTCTTGCTGTCCCACATGCTCCCTGACAGGGTTCAATGTCCTTTACCAGCAAATTTGCTACAGGTGGGTGAACACACACAGCAGCTATGAGGCAGATTGATTGGTATTAGATAGGAGTTGTGGAATGTGAAGAACAGCTTCCCCTACAGAGGCAAATCTCTCCCTCTCTCTGGCTTCAACCACCCCTTTACTATCAGCACAATAGCACAGGACCCTGCAGTCACCTCTCATCCCCAACTAGCAACAGCAGAAATTTGCCTTTAAAGAGACAGTTCCCAGATGACGAAAGCACAACCTGGAGCATGAGCAGATCAGAAAACCTCTTTCTGGCCAACTGGCTAACAAATACGATAGAAAGAATCCCAGAGGCAAGAGGAAAGCCTTACAAATCTGTCACATGGTGGGTGGGGGAGGGTAGGGGGAGGGGAGAGAGGAAGCTCCTCATCCTTGAGGCCTGCCCAGAGTAAGAAGAGCCCAGCTGGGATCATCATCCTGCTCCCCTGTGTCCCTGACACCACTGTGTAACAAGGACACCCTCACACTAATGCATCCTGGCCATACTTTTAATTATTCACTGTGTGCAGAATGTACTGAGAAGGGAGGCAAACAGGCAGACAGCTGCAGAGACCCCGCCTCCATGCCTGGCTGGAAACAGCAGCTCTTTGTGGCAAGATGTATTCTCCTATCAGGAGCAGGGGGAGCCCCTGTCAGTGGAAACCTGGATCTTTCAACCCAAGAAAAGGCAGAGAGGGTAGCACAGGGAGCCAAAGAGGGCAGGAAGGAGGGAATGAGCTATTGTAATCAGCTATTTCGAATTGCAAAGATGTTCCTTCCTCCCTCCCATCCTTCTTTCCTTCCTTCCTTCTTTCCTTGCTTGCTTGCTTCCTTCCCCTTCCTCCTTCCCTTCCTCCTTCCCTCCCTCCCTTCCTTCCATTCCCCTGAGAAGGCTATGATGTCTTTGTAATCAGTACCTGCAAACATATACCCTCAGCCTGCTGTGTCTCTGGCAGCCTCCAGAGGGAGATGCCAAAACTGACTCCATCCCACCACTATTTGCAGGAACCAATATCTCACAAACCAGGAAAAAACAAGGGACTCCTCCCCCATGCATATTAGCACACAAAAAATACCAAAATGATTTAATGATTGTGTGCCAAGTGTCTGATCTATGGTGTCCATGATGCTGCAGGGGAAAACAAAGGTTTGAATTATCCTTAAGGACCATAGAAGGCTTCCTGGAAGAAGTAGTCATCCTCTGGCTTTTTTGGAGGGGGGCAGAGCAGCAGTGGTACTGATTTGAACTCAAGGCTTTATATTTATTCAGCCTGCTTGCTAACCCAGTGTTCTACATCTTTACCCTCCAGCTCTGCTTTTTTGCTAGTTATTTTGGAGATGGAGTCCACAGGACTTCTCTACCCAGGTTTGCCTGAAACTACAATCCTCTGGATCTTAGTCTCCTGAGTAGCTAAGCTTCCAAACATAGACCTTCAACATCTAGCTAGTCTCTTTTTTTTTTTTTTTTTTTGGCAGCCCTGGGCTTGAGCTCAGGGCCTGAGCACTGTCCTCGGGCTTTCTCAGTGCTCTACTACTTGAGCCACAGTAACACTTCCGGCTTATTTTTCTATGTATGTGGTACTGAGGAATCGAACCCAGGGCTTCATGCATGTTAGGCAAGCACTCTACCACTAGGCCATACTCCTGGCCCCTAGTCTTTTACTTGATCTTGAGAAACATGAATTTTGGCTAATGATCAATACCAAGACCCTGAACCAAAAGAACGAGGAGGAGGAGGAGAAGGAGAAGGAGGAAGAGGAGGAGGAGGAGGAGAAAGAAGAGAAGGAGGAGGAGGAGGAGGAGGAGGAGGTAGTAATCGTGTAATCGTGATGGTCATGGTCAAGGGCCAGAGACAAATAAGCCTAGAAAAGAGAAAGAGTGTTATTAGGGCATAGCCAGTATGCAGCACTGGGGAACCATAAGAAGCATCTGTGGGCTGGGGTAGCCAGATGTTGAGGAATGGGCATAGATGAGTTCAAACAAGAAGAAAGGGAAAGATCACGAGAGCCTCTTGGGAAGCAAAGGGCCAGACTAAAATAGGACATGGTATTCCATGTACTGTCATCGAGCTAGCAGTGCAGGGGTGGCTGGCACAGAATCTTATACAATAGGGCCCAAAGACATAAAGGGAGAATCCAGAGAATGATCAGGACAAGGTTCCCCAAACCCAGTTCCGCCTGATCTCTCCCTCCTGGCTCCCACCTCTCAGAAGCAGCCTCTGTCTTATCATTCACAGAACACGCTTACAAGGAGCAAGTTATCCCACCAATACCCCCAGGATGTGGCTCACAACTTCCTGCCCACATCCCCCACTACCCACTGCCTCATCAGCCAGGCCAGCAGCAGCATGCAGATGCTCATCAAGACGCTATTCCTGAAGAGTCTCCACGGCCATTCCAGTTCATACAAAGTACTGAAAACTGTTGCTTGGAGGGGGGATGGGGAGTGGACAAAGACGTACTCCACGCACCTTAGACATCTCATGAACCCGGATCATGGCATTTGTTTACTCTTCAATAAAAATAAATAAATAACTAAATAAACACAAGAGCAGCAAACACCACCAAGGATTGTTCTCTAAGCAGAGTGGATACTGCATGCTTAAGTCTAGTTCACGTAAGTGTTTTGGACATGGAGGAATATAGGCAGCAGAAACCAGAGCTTCTCATACCTCATTGCCTGAGTGAGTAGAGGGCCCAAAAGGAAAGAGAAGAGGCAGTGTCATGGAGGAAAGTACTCTGAGGCTTAAGCCATATAATTGATGAAGCTTCTTTGAAGAACCTGCCATGTAAAAAGCTGCACTGCACTGAAGGATATAGCTACAGTCCTAATAACATCAGCATAGAGAAAAGATGGAGATAAGGTAAAGTCAAGTTAGATATTTAAGGTCACTGTCACTAGTTGAAGGACAGTGGTGAGGCCCTGAGTTCAAGCCCCAGGACTGGCCAAAAAAAAAAAAAAAGCACACAGTACAGTGAGTTCTCTGGCACATCAAAGCATCATCTATAATTCTTGATAATTCTGTAAGTAATGATCTTAAAGCACTAATCGGTTCAACTCAGCCATTTCACTAGATAGGACAAGGGTTCACCAAGTTCAGATTTTCTATGTCATCCCACCTCTCTGTTAGTCCTTGGAGAATAAGTTGGGATGGGAGAAAGGTGAAGGAGGATGTTTTGTGATACTTTATTTTTTATGAGTATAAACTGCTGTATAATGGCTTTCACTGTGACAATTACATGCATGCACATAATATACTTTGTTCAAATTAACCCTATTTATGATGCTTTTTTGAAGAAAAAAAAAGATTGCCATGTCTGAAACGTATAATTTTCCTTTAAATACTAATTTAAATACAACATCAAATTTGCTTAATTTCTGTTTATTTTTCTATGTATTTAGTTCTGTTTGTTTCCTCCCCATTTTAGCCTATAGAAAGCTTACCACAAATGCCAGCCAGAATGTTAGTGACACTTTGAGAAGGATTTTATACAGTCCATGTTATAAATATATTTAGGAAGTGAAAGGGTAAAATCCACAATCCTAGTAACACAATAAGAGACTAGCCCAAGGGTTTAATAAATGAAACACACACACACACACACACACACACACACACACACACACACACACACACGCACACTCACACACACAGTGTGGAGTTACTCTTTGATTAAACTGGGGAAGACTATAATTCATCTTCTTCATGTTTTGACTTCCTAACCAGAACAAGTAAGCAATTTGAAAATGAAGTGAATAGATGAGAGAAAAGAACACAGGCCATGATATTCTATGTCAATATCCACATTGACAGGCAAGAAGTCAGATAGTTTAAATTACATATTTGCAATAATAACAGGGTGCAAGGAAATCCTTGGCACAGAAGCAGTTGTCCAGCTCTGTATGCAATATGCGTGCCATCTCTTACTAAAGAAAACTGAACATTTTTAAGATAACGTGGAAAGCCAAATTTTCGTCGTACGTTCTCCCTATTATGAAGCTTAAATACATCAAATGTGACAGTATCCTCCTAAAGGAAAGGTTCTCTCCTGACTTCTTCACACTCGGGTCCTCCTTTCAAACCTCACAGGATAAAGTCATAACAGCTTTGTAGGGCACAAGGCCAGGGCTGAGTAACTATTATTCCATCTGTAAATCACCTCCCTTCATCCCATTCCTCTTTCTTTACATATGGAAATTACCGTGTCAAATCCAGAGTCCCCTACCAGCCACCACTGCCAAATTACCCTCTAGGGACATCATGGGCTTGTTATTCTTGTTTCAACATGAAAAAGGGGGAAGGGGGTGTACAGAGAAGGAGGGGGAGTAGCTGTTTTCAGGGATCAGAATTTCTCTTGATTAGATTTCTGGCTCACTGGTAAATGTTTATTCTCTGAAATGCATTACCCTCTGCTTCTAAATGTTAGAGGATTTTTTTCTTTATAACCAAGATACAGCATGATGTTATAAATTGCTTCAAGTAATATATGCCGACTTTTGAAGGGAGCATTTGGTCAAATTCTAATATTCCCTCTTGGGATCCAATTCCAACTTCCAGCAGCAGATCCAACCTGGCAGGATAGAATTTTAAACAACATCCACAGAGCCAGAGCTTCTAATGGTTACAGTCCATTTTCCTCCTGCTCTGGGATGCCTTGTATGATGTTAGATATTATTTAGAATTCAGATTTTTATATTAGATCTTCATTTATCACAAAACACACAAGATATTCCCCATTTTCAAAGCATTATAAACAAAAATAATGAAGAAAAACAAAAAGAAGAAAAACTACTATGCTTTTTTCTTTTTTTTTTTAAATCAAAGTTGAGCCATGGCTGTCCCTGTTTATGTTTATGAACATAAACATTGATTAATGTTGCCCAAGAAAACACATGTCAGTTGGCTTCCTAATTCCCAAATAGGATTATCTATAGGCAGGAATGGTTCCACTTTTGTTTCCCTTGATTGTTATGAATTACCTCCGTGACCACTGAAAACTTGAGAGAAGGCCCTTCCATTTTCCTTTCACAAAAATGGATGTGTGATTTTATTGCAAACCTTACAAAAGATACAGTGGAGGTGTGTGGGGGGGGTGAGAAACAGGCTTACTGCAATATCGCACTCATCTTGTTGCATTAGGCTCAAAAAATATGAATCTCGAGGATACATATTGTCATATGTCAGCCTGAGCTGAAATCATCCACCAAGAGAATATTTTCACTATGCAGCTGGCAGCCACATCTACTTCCACAAACCTGCATACTGATGAGTGTGCCCAGGCTCTCACTACAGCTCTCTGTCTCTTTTTCATAATATCTTTTCCCTCAGCAGAGAGAGAGAAGCCATCTTACTAATTTATAAGTACTTTGACTAGCCTACCATCTAAAAAAAAATCCACTCATCAATAATAGTCAACTAAAAGCAAAAGCACATCCCACAGGGGTTAGCGAGTAAGACAAGGCAACACCAGCCCATATCGATCAGCCAGATTCCCAATACTCACTGAAAGCAGCCACTGCAAGGGCCAGGGTGACAATAATGGAGAGCCAGGAGACCCACAATGCCTTCTTTCTGTAGTTCTGGGCTTCATGAGGTTTTAGCCGGGTGCTGCTTTCTAGTAAGCCTGACCAAAACAAAATCAAAAACAAAAGAAAAAGGAGAAACGGAAGTTAGATCTTCTCTTAAGAAACCCATAGCAAGAGCTACAATTTCTTTTCCAGAGATTGCAAACTGACAGCCCATGGGCCAAGATGTGTTTTTGTTTGGCACACACTGTGTTGTCACAATTAGGAGATTTTCACATGAGAATCAAGCTTTCTGCCATCTCTGGAAAAAATCATAGGCTCTAGCAATATGGGGTCTGGATTTCTACAGAATGGCAGCAACTGTCCTCTTTGGCAGAATTCTATAGACCCCCACCACTCCCTGATGTGCCACCCCAAACCCTTCACTCATCTCTGCATTAAGTTACTTGGCTCAGGTACAAGCTGCTCCATCCAACAAGGCTCTTTGGTTAGAATAGCACAGCAGTTAGTAAGGAACTGGGCTCTTTAGTTGTGGCACTGATTTGCCTCAACCCTCCAGCACATCTCCAATTGCAGGTCTAGATTCTACCCAAAGCAAAGAATCATGGGCTGTGAGAGCCCTCCCCGAACCACCTGACAACTAACAGTAGGAAATGGACCATTTTAACCACAACCAACAACAGCTGCCAGGCCCAAATTATATGCTGTTTTTCTTTCTCTCACTGTACCAAGCATATACCAAAATGTTCTCAGGATATTAAAACCACGGTAGCTTCCTAGGCAGGCACGCTATCTAGTAAGATAAATATATTTTCTTTTTGTCTCCTGTACATGGCATATGGACAGCTCTTAACCACAATAAAAATGTGTGACAACTCCAGGTAATGCTCAAGCTTCAACTGCCTGGGGTGAAAGACTAAAATATTTTCAGAATAGACTTGATGATTTATATTTCTTTCTTCTCCTTTGAAAATTAACCATAGAAGGTATTTTGTTTTTATTCACATTTTTTCTTTCCATATATTTTATTGTAATTAATAGAAGGGTTACATTATATTCATCAGATAGAGGGTACATTACTTCACATACATTGATTTTTATTATCATAAAGGTGATGTACAGAAGGGTTATAGTTACAGAAGTCAGGTAATGTGTACATTTTTTTGATATTGTCACCCCTTAGAATGCTTTTTCTTAGCTGCAGAAAGAATCAAATTTTCTGCCATGCATTCTACATAAGCGGAAGGCTATTTATTACACCAGCTCTGACTGCACAATCCACAACATTCCTCTCAGATGCTGAACAACCTCCTCACACCAGCTTCAGATGAGGGAGGAATTGGTAATCAAAGCCCAGGGACCATTTAGAAAATGTCACAGTGTGAGATATAGCACACCTATGCATCACCTCATTTGTCTCACTGGCCCCACACTACACTTCTAGTAGCTCTAGGGCAGAAAGGGCATGGTACTTTTCCTTGTCCATAATAAGGGACAAGGCTGACATATCTACAATAAAGAGACAGGTTAACAGGAGAAAAAGCACAATAAATGTACTGTTTGATGTGATATGAGAGCCTTCAGAAATGAAGATCCAAATATACAGGGAGAGCTGTTTTTATGCTTAGATTTGATGAAAAAAGCATTGTCCTATGGAAATAGTATGATTAAATGCTAGAAAACTGCAAAGGGAAACTGAGCAAGGCCTGTCTCTGTTCCCTTCTTCATATGGGACATGATCACTTCTGGAATGAGGATCTTCTGGTTGATCTGCTGTTAAACAAGAGAGGTCAGAGATCTGTGTGAACAGTCCTTATGCAGAAAGGAAAGGGAAAGTTATGGAGATGTTTCTTGATTTTACGATTCTGTGAGAGAGGAGTTTTAGTTTCTATGACCCACCTTGGGGAAGAATTCTAGTTTCTATGGATTTCCTGGGGAGAAAGGGGGTATTGAGAAGAAGAAGGGCAGGAGATCAGAAGAGACACCTTCCAACACACTTAAATTCAGAGTCCTTGGCATTTCAAAGTGCTACACTCTTTTTCTCAGACTCCACCAGTGCAAGAAAAAAAATGCATTCTGCATATGTATATGAAATATATATATATAACAAAGACATAGCAGAAATTGCTTAGTTACATTTATTATCTAAACACAAGCTTCCCTGAACATGCCTTGAACAAGCAAAAATGTAGGAGAGGGCTACATAACTGAAACCTGTGAAAACAGGAAATACAATCTCCAACTCTACCATTTCACTGTACAGGATTCCCCGATCATCCTTCATAAGTGCATCTAGATGGGAGAGGAGACCTTATCTCCTAAATCTCCCTAAAGATGATTTCAAATGAAAATATAGAAAGTTATTATTTTTTTCCTTCCTCAAATACTGAGTTGAGATTTTCAACTAATATTACCCAAGTGAAGCTATAAATCAGAATTAGCAGATCATACACACCCTTGATCCTTTATTTTCCTTTTCCTAGATGATATTTTTTAATCTTCCTTTCATCCTGACCAGGAGAAATGAATCTGTAATCTTTATGTTCAAACTCAAACAAATGGTTTATTTGCTATGTATTTTGGTAGCAAATACCCAAGAGTTTTAGCTATACAGTGGGAGGAGAGTAAATGCAAGGAAGATTTCTTTTAGAAGTAGGTTTAGTTTTCAAAAAAAAACAACTATGAGCCAGGTGTGGTGGCTCACACCTGTAATCCCAGCCACACCTGTAATCCCAGCTACTAAGGAGGCTGCGATCTGAGGACCGTGGTTCAAAGCCAGCCAGGATGACAGCCTCCCTCATGGACTGTGTTGCCTGCTAAAGTGACAATTGCTTCTCTCAACAACAAGACTAGAGGTTCTTTCCCTGATCTGATCTTCTGTGCCTTCCCATGAGATTTTTTTCAAAAAATTTAATGGAGTGAGGCTGGGAGTTTGGCCTAGTGGTAGGGTGCTTGCCTACCATGCATGAAGACCCAGGTTCAATTCCTCAGTACCACATACATAGAAAAAAGCAGGAAATAGTGTTGGGGCTCGAGTGGTAGAGCTCTAGCCTTGAGAAAGCCCAAGGACAGGGCTTACGCCTGTTAATGAAGTAACAGCAATAGGAAAACTATTCAAAAGAAGTACATCCCCCTTTTCTGTCCAACTTTGCTTATTTCCCACTGATTTTCCTACCTAAAAATGTAGCCATTTTTTTCCTGAAGGGGCATATGATGACTTACAAAAGTCCAGATTGTAAATAAATGAATGGTTGATCTATACACAGTTGTCTCTGCATCCTGTGCTGGATGCATCCACACTCACACTCACAAGCCACCAAGATGTGATAAGAATTCCCTGAAGTTTACAAAAAGCTGTGCTTAAGAGGTAGAAGCAGAACGATGCCATGGAAATTAAGGCTTCAGATCAGCCTGCAGATCTGGATCCCTGCCTAGGCACAGTGGGTTTCCACATTTAAATTTTTTTTTCAGCCAGTCCTGGGGTGAGAACTCAGGGCCTGCGTGCTGTCCTTGGGCTTTCTCAAGGCTAGAGCTCTACCATTTGAGTCACAGCCCCATTTCCAGCTTTTTCTATGTACGTGATACTGAGGAATTGAACCCCTGTCTTTGTGTATACTAGGCAAGCACTCTACCACTAGGCCAGACTCCTGGCCCCCACATTTAAATTTCTAACCTCACTCAAATTTACAATTTTATCTGACAATACCAAGCATGCAGTTTTATGAATGAGGGATTGACTATTGGGATAGATGAAAGTATATGTAGAAAGGTTAAAGGCATCATTCAGTCCACAATTATATCAATTAATATTCAGCCCATAATCACATCAATTAATTTTCACTGTATTCTCTTCTTTGTCAATTTTTAGTTCTCTGTAAGAAGAGGAGTTTCTAGCTAGATATAAAGGGAAAGGAGAGAAGTATGAAAAGGGGAATTATTTAAAAGGAAAGGAGAGAACACCTATGATAAAGTTGGCCTTTTTGTATTTTTAATCCCTACATATCTTAAACCACAGAGCTCTAGCTCCCTGAACAAAAGGCGGAAGGAAATAGCACAGTAATGACTGACATTCTGAGCTAGCTAGGTTTCTGGGAATCAGCCTTCCTAAGGGGAGTATATTTCCAAACACTGGATTATAAAGCTAGACTGTGATTGGAGTTTGAAGCAGTCTTCAATAGGGTCCTAATAGGTCAGAACAAAGTTAGCTGGCTGCGCTGTCAGTGGTTATCAAGAAGACCCCCACCCCCAAATAACCTATAAGTATTTGAGTAGAAGAAAGCCTGCCCTGGCTGGAGAACCGCACAGCAGGTGATTGCAGAGGCTGCCTCTTCCCCTGTCCCTCGCACCATTCAGAAAGAGGTCACAGCATTCAAAACATTCTCAATGGATTTTTTTTAAAAAAAATCAATTCTGAAAAGATGAAGCCACATAAGAAAAGAATAACGCACATACAAAACATTACAATAAACCTCCCCAGGTAACCTAATTCATTTAACCAAAATGACTCCCTTATCATCAACTCATTGCAATCAGAAGTGGATCAAACAAAAGAATGTCACACTGACTTAGCTAGCTTGTCAGGGCACCCAGCCTGGGTTCCTTGGTGACCAAGATTTCTCTTAACAGAGAGTCTGTGTGTGATATGCAATGCTTTCACACTAAGACAGTTTATGGACAGTGAACGCTTTCAGGCGGCAATATAATGGAAAATGAAATTCAGTTGACCACTGGCAAACAACCTCAGGAATGAATTCAGAAAGACTTTTTTTTACACTTGTACATGAGCTACAAAATAATGTGCAAAATATTAACCGACCCTTGCGATTTCCGCCCCCCCCCCATCATTTTCTGGGGGTGGGGGGAGAAACAGGCCAGCTCTTACAGATGACCTGTAATGCTACAAAATTCAGCTCAAACTGAGCTTTTTTTTTCAACAGAAAAAAATAATTTTTTAAATCTTAACAATTTTAGTGTCAAGGGCAGAAGTCATTCACACACCCTATAATAAAAAGTGACAGGTTTTGCTGGGTGCTGGTGAGGTCACCACTCTTGAACCCCCAAAGGCTTTGTAGTTCGGTGAGAACACAAGGCGGAGGCGCAGAACTCCTTGCCATTGGAAGCAGCTCCAGGCATTTCCGCCTGGGAACCGCTTGGTCCACGTTATTCTATTTCCACACGCTACCCTTCAGAATTTCGAAGGAGAAAGAGATCGTGCTTCCAAAATACGAACAAACCCAGAATTAAAACGTACAGGAGATACTAAGAATAGGACAGAGCTCTGCTAAGACAAAAATACATAAACTTTCCACAATCCACAAAGATACCAAAAAGGGGGGAGGTACCCAAAGCCCCCCCCCCAAAAAGGGCTGGATCACTATTTGGTTTTAGCAGGACCACTGATTCTTGGCGAGGGGGGTGGGGGGCGTTTGGAAACCACAAGACACACAAAAGGTGTGGGGAGATAAGGCCAGGAGCCGGCTGCCGAGTCCAAGCCGGAAGGAACGAGGGCAGGATGGAAAAGAGCTGCCACGCGGGAAGGGACGGGGAAGTCCTCCCATCCCCGGAGGACAACTCAAAGGTAGAGTTCGTCCCCGCAGGAGGCGGATTTCTGCGGGGTCCAAGCCCCAGGTGCAGGAAGGGTCTCAAGGGCTGGAGACGCGCTGTCCGAGAAGTACCGGGTTTTCGTGGCATCCCTCCGGCGGAGGCTGTAGCCCGCACCCACACGTCACAGCTCTCGGGCCCCACCGTCACCGAGCAGGGCAGTGACCACTGTGACCCCCTCCCCCGGAAGGGTCGGGGAGGGGTCGGGCCCACCCAAGTCCAGAAGCAGTTCCGAGTCCCCGCTAGTATCCCCTCCTGGAACCCTTCCGGGCGCTGGCATCCCCGCGGCCACCGGGAAACACCTGGCCGAGGGAAGTTTTCCCCGAGTGGTCCGCAGAGCCAGGATGGGGAATCTCAAAGGAGAAGGCGTCGGATCCGTGTCCGAGCGCTCTGAGCGGGGCCCGCGGGGCTCCCCGCCCCGGGAGCGCCTGGCTCCCGAGGCCAAAAGCCGGCTCCCGCAAACTTTTCCAGTGCGCCCCGGAAGGGTCCGGGATGAGCCGCGAGGAGAGCGCGAGCCCGGCAGGCCCGGGGCGGCTGGAGGGGGCCGGAGGAGCCGGAGCCGCCGAGGCCGGGCGGACCGCGGGAGGTGGGGCTGCGCCTTCCCCGGCACCTCGGAGACGCGGAACCCCGCACCTGCCTCGGTCCTACCCCCGGAGCAGGGAGAGGCGGGACCAAAAGTCATCCCGCCGCGGGCCGCGCCCCGGGAAGGGGGCCCCCGGACAGGGGCGGTGCCCGCTCACCTCGGTCCTCCAGTCCGTCGCTGAACTGGCCGCTCTCGCTGATCCGCGGCTGCCGCTCCTCCTCCGGCTGCAGCGGCTCTCGCGCCGGAGGGCTCAGCCCGCCCGGGCGGGAGGTGGCGGCGGAGGGCGCGTGGCCCCGGGGCGGCGGCGGGACTGCGGGGCCCGGTGGGCTTCTGCGCTCACTGCCAGTGACCGGCTCCATGGCGCGGAGCTCCAGCTCCCAGGGGCGGCGACTGCGAGGAAGGCGGCGGGGACTGGAGTCCGAAGTGCCAGCCGCCGCGGCTCGGGCGGAGGAGGGACGGTGGACGGACCGCGTGGAGGCACGGAGGGCGGGCGCGGCAGAGTGGAGGTGCACGCAGGCGGGGGGCAGGGGGCAGGTCTGAGAGCCGCAGGCCGGCTCCGCTGGTGGCAAGGCTGAGGCCGCGCTGTCACCACGCGCTCCGCCTCTGGGGGCAGGTGCGGACGGGGGGACCCCACCCCGAGGCCCCCGAGCCCGCGCACCTGGGTCCGGGCACCCAGGTGCGTGAAGAGGGAGGGCCCCAGACAGGCTGGATACGCTCCAAATCAGGGAACTGTTGGGGGCGTGAGGATCCCAGGCGGCTGCTGCGGGGCTTGGAGAGGGCGTGTCGAGCGGCGCGCCCCACGTGCCCTGCGGATTGGTGCCCGGAGAGGGTCCACCGGACCCCATTCCTCCCGTGGGCGGGTGGGCGGCAGCGCCGCTCATCTGGTTCTCTTCTCTAGCGGAGACTCTGAAGGCTTCAGACCATACAGGTCTCGGCCTGTCTAGGCCGCCACCCTCCTCTGCCCATGCCCAGAAGACAGGATTCACCTGCCGAAAGCTGATGGCTCTCGTGCTCTCTAGATGTTTTAACTGCGCTCAGTTTCCCTAGATCCCCAACTAGCCCAGCGATGGAGTACCTGCTGGATCAGCACATGTTGTAGAAGATGCTTGGAGTTCCCCATTGTGACCCTGCCTGGGCCTTTCCCTCCCATTCACTTCTGGCTTTGAACACCCCCAAATCCAGGAGTCAAATCGAAGCCTCCCCTGAAAGTCTGTCTCTGACGCACCCTGGCACTGTCAGGCCGGTCCTCGCCTGCGGTGCCGCAGCCTAGGCCACACTGGGAGGGCGCGTGCTCCCCGGTAGCCCGGAGAGGCGCCCGGGGAATGGAATCCTGCCGCTGTTCAGACCGAGTTTATATTTAAATAGCATCCACATTCAAGCTCTGGAGTCTAGATCTCTCATCTTTAGGTTTACGACAGTGCCTAAATTTACTCTGAGTACGCTAAAATGCCAATTCCTCATTTGAAGGGATCCATCCTGTTTTCTAAATAGCAAGGGCTCATTTCCGCTCTGCTGGCGACCGAAACCAGGGTGGGATGGCAATGCCTTTGCAGTGGTGCAGTGGAAAGGTAACCTGATGGAAGACCGGAGTCTCGTTTTCGTTTGTGTTTTAGTTCTATTGTTGCTGTTGGATTGCAATTAGATGTGAGTTGACTGGCTCATTTCTTCCACTGCAAACTGCAAGTTCATTTGAGAGGTCCCTTCTCGTTGTAAAAGAATATGATTACTGGGCCAAAAGCAACGAAAATTTCTCCGCATGAAATCTAATTTTGTCCTGCAAAATAGATGGTCCTTCAGCTATGCTTGCAAAACCCTCCATTCCCTCCACCTCATGGATTTTGTTCCTCCTGTTTATCCATTGGATTCTCTTGTCAACGGACATCAAAGGATTACATAGAATATAAGAATAATAAATAATAATAAGAATGAATGAATGAATGAATGTTAGAGTCCATATCACAGTCAATCAATGTGGTGAAGGCGCTGGTTGAAATCTAAGACTGCTCCCTCCCCCCTCCCTAAGTCATCTGGTTTTTGTTTTTGTTTTTAATTACACTACGAGCCAGTGACTCATATATACAATCTTAGCTACTTAAGAGGCTGAGGTTTGAGGATCAGGGTTTAAAACCAGCCGGGGCAGGGAAAAGTTGCTGAGACTCTAAACTCCATTTAACCACCAAAAGCCAGAAGTAGAGCTGTTAGTCTTGGGGGGCGGGGGAAGAGAAACTCAGGAACATTAGCAGCATCCAGAGCCTGAGTTCAGACCCCTGGACCAGCACCAAAAATTTACAAAATAAAACAAAAAGTACTAGGGATTATAAAGCAGATGCCTTGGCACTGAGTTACACTCCCAACTCTCATCTATTTTTTTAAATTATAAACAGAAGCACTTTCTTTTTTTCTCACCTAATTTTTGGTTTGTATTTTTAAATTGTATTTTATTGTAGGGTTATATATTGAGTCGCAGTTACATTCGCCCAGGTAGTGGGTATATTACTTCTTGAACAGTGATACCCCGTCCCATATTTTTCTCCCACTTTCCCTACCCCCATACCCTCCCTGGTTTGTTTTTTACCATACATATTTCTACTTTGCTCCTCAAAACTCTGATTCAGTGATCTGTCTAGAAATATTTAATTCCTACCCTTCCTCCAAATATATATTCAGATAGACAGACAGATAGATAGATTGCAACAACCAATTGCGCTTCTCACTAAACTACACTCCACACCATACTCTACTGCACACACACACACACCATGTTCTATAGAAGGCTGTCACCAAAAAGCAGAAGTAACTGCTCATTCTTTGGATTTCTTGAGTTTGTAGGCCAGTGAATGTGAAACAGGATTGTGAAGGTCAACATGTCAAGGTTCAAAAAATGTGTCCCAAAGTATGTTGCTTAGATATGCTGAGTACTTTGAACTGAAAGGAGGAGGTGCAGAAACCAGATCCTTCTGAGCTTCTCCTGCCTTTTTTTCTCCCACAAGGCAAGCCAGTGAAATTAGAAATCCTTATACAACAAGGTGGCTCATAGACCCCCCCCCACTCCAGTCCTTTCACCCCCCCACCACTCTTTCCAAGGCCAGACACAAAAACTAGAAATAAGGCAGATTGCATTTCAAGGCCAGCCCAAGCAAAAAAGTTTGCTAGATTCCATCTCAACCAAGAAGCTGGATGCAGTGGCTCATTCCTGTCTTCTCCAATAATAGAGGAAAACACAACTAAGGGGATTGCAGCCCAGATTAGTTCCAGCATAAAGCAAGACCTCACTTGAAAAATAATATAGAAAGTGGCATGAAGTATAATTCAAGTGATAGAGAGCCAAGTGAGAGTCATTGAGTCTAAGAATAAAAATGAAGTTTCTCTGGGCTTTAAGGTCTACATTTAGGGAGTTTCTGATATCACACAAAACACTTGTTAAATAAATTTGTTATGCCTTTCTTCTGTTACTCCATCTTTTGTTATCAGATAATACCTTTCTGATGGGGGAGAGAGTTGTCACACCTGTCTTTTCTGCTCCTCTGCATATTCAGGATTCTTGTTAAAATGTAGATTTTGATTCTATAGGTCTGGATAGAGGTTGAGATTCTGCTTTTCTAACAAAACTGCCTATACCACTGGTCCAAATATTACACTTTGGGAAGCAACGGTCTAAGAGGTTTTTGTTATTGTTCCCAGGGTAAGTATATTTTCCTTCATGTTCCAATAAACTACTATTAACTTCTCCAGAAAGATTTCTCTTAATATGGCTTACTACTCGGAGCTCTTATTTCTGAAAGTAAGTGATCAGCAATTCACTACTTATTTCATGTTTTAGTTTGGTGCATATTTGATCTTCCCCACCTCCTCCCATACCTACTTGAAGGCCAAGGACACTGTGTTCCCCCAAACAACCACTACTAATTAGCTGCAAGATAATATCACCTTACATTCTTGGAGGGCAGGCATTTTACTGTTTTTCATCCATTGTCTTCTGCACTCAGCTAGTGCTGAACTTGCTTTATAAATAAACCAAGGGTTCCTGTTACTGTTAAGCTGTCTAGTAGCACCACAATCCACAGCAGTACTGCCCCCTAGGGGAGAATATTGAAAATTGCAAGTGCTTTCATTCCTTACCATAATCATTAGAAGGGGCCCCAAACATTTAGTGGGGATAGCCCCAGATCCAGATTGCTTCCCACACGGTTTCATATGCCAAACTGGATTCATGATTATGTTAAAACATGGTTAAATTATATTCGAATTTTATCTCTGTCTTACATAGAAACACAAAATATGTTTGCAACTTTTAAATGCACAGAGAGTATTGTGGAAATACAACCACTATGCAAGTCTAAGATAGGTGGTTCTCTTTTCAATTTAGGAAAGTCAGGACAAGTGGAAGTTAAGCTCCACTTGTGGCATCTGTTCAGGAGACATATTTGTACCTATCACCCGCATAAGTGACACAGTAATTCCCTGTGTTTAAGAATATATTTACTAGGGCCAGGAGTTTGGCCTAGTGGTAGAGTGCTTGCCTAGCATGCATGAAGACCAGGGTTCGATTCCTTGGTACCACATACTTAGAAAAAGCCAGAAGTGGTGCTGAGGCTCAAGTGGTAGAGTGCTAGCCTTGAGAAAAATCCAAGGACAGTGCTCAGGCCCTGAGCTTAAGCCCAAGACTAGCCAAAAATAAATAAATAAATAAAAAATATATATATTTACTTACCTACTGTTTCAAAATGTCAAAAGTGAAGAAAGAGTCTTGTATTTTTATTTTTAAATTATAAGTAGGTACAAAAATCTGACTACTTCTTTACGGCTTCTAATTGGACTCCAAGTGGACCTTTATGAAGGCAAATGGACATTAATTATGTATGTCACTACTTTTACTCCTCCTCTGTGATAATTTAGACCATTATATTGATCTTTAAATTATATGTTGATGTATTATCCATGAATTTATTAGTAAATAGTGAATCGAAAGAAACTGTTATAAAAAGTGATACAACCATTATCACAAGATGATCTGGCAGACATGCCATCTAGATGTGATATGGCCTACCAAATAAGATCTCCTAATAGAAAGAAGACTTTAGGTTAAAACTGTGGACCAGTGGTTCATGCCTATAATCCTAGCTATTCAAGAAGCTAAGATATGAGAATCAGAGATCAGAGATAGCCTGGGCAGACAAATCCTCGAGATTCTTATTTCCAATTAACTAGCACAAAGCTGGAAATGGAGGTGTGGCTCCAGTCATAGAGTAAAAAAGCCAAGCAAGAGTTCAAGCCCTGGGCCAGGAGTTTGGCCTCCTGGTAAAGTGCTCGCCTAGCATGCATGAAGCGCTGAGCTCAGTTCCTCAGTATCCCATACACAGAAAAAAAGCCAGAAGAGGTATTGTGACTCAAGTGGCAGAGCACTAGCCTTGAGCAACAATTGTCCAAGGACAGTGCTCAGGCCCTGAAGTTCAAGCCCCAGGACTGGCAAAAAGAAAAAGAAGAGTTCAAGCCCCAGTTTGGGCACAAAGCAAAACAAAGCAGCTTACCAATATTTTTAGTATATCAGGTATGGTTTTGATAAATGTTCATGAATATGAAATGTTAATATAGAAAACCAAGTGTGGGATACATGGAATTCTGTACTACTTTCCCAATTTTACAAAAATCCAAAACTTTTAAAAATAAAGTCTAATTTCAAAAGAGAAAAAGTAAAGGAGGAAGGATAAGGAGGCTGAATCTAAGAAATAGCCAATTTGACTTAGAACTTTACCCATTTCAGGAAACAGACCATAACAGGCAAAGTACTTAGAAATTTTCCTATGCTTGAATAAAGTAAAACATTTATCAACATTGCTGAGAAAGTTTAAACGTGACAAAAATTAAACTAACATTATAATTTCAAGCCAATTCTAATGACCTTTATTGGGTCTTATTTTAGTACCCATAAACATTTCAGAGTTTTGTTCATTTTGTGAATTCTCAAATTCTTAACTCAGAGGGTTTCTATCAGATCATTTAGAAAATCACATACACATAAGAGCAGGTCAGCAGTACAACTGACTATGATATTTTTTTCTTATCTCTTTTTTGTGGGGTAGGGGGAGCACAACATGGGGCTTGAGCTTAGGGCCTGCATAGTTTCATGAGCTCTTTTGCTTGAGGGTAAAGCTCTACCATTTGAGTCACAGCGCTACTTCCAGTTTTCTGGTGGTTTATTGGAGATAAGAGTCTCACAAACTTTTCTGCTCTGACAGGCATAATCCTCAGGTCTCAGCCTCCTAAATTTCTAGGATTACAGGCATGAGCCATTGATGCCAAGATAGATAGATAGATAGATAGATAGATAGATAGATAGATAGATAGATAGATAGATAGATAGATATTCATATTCTTGACACAACAACTAACCTTCCTACTCCTGATAAATTGGCATGGGACTATGGCATGAGTGTTTGAGGAAGTTCTGATGAGCCCAATGTACAGTCTGCCTGAGGACAGTCTGCATGTACAGTCTGGTGGAGGACAAAGAGCTTCTCATCTTCAGTGTGCTCAAACATCATTCCACAATATCAGCAAAATGAAGTTTTTTAATTCAGTAGGCCTTGGGAGAGGCCCAAGCTTCTTCAGTTCCTTGGTGATGCCAGAGCTATTGGCTAATGGCCCACCCTTTGAGCTGCAAGGGTGTGGAATACATGAGCAGAAGGTTTTGCTTCTACTTTGATCGAATCTATAATAGATTTCAGGAAGGAGTATGGGAGGCACGCATAAAATTAACAAAAGGCAAAAATCAAGTGAAATGCAAGTATCTAGTACAGACATGAGGTAGCTTCAGTTTTCACAACAGCGGCAGTGAACATTCAACACCAGAGAAGGTTAATCTGGACATGCTTTGTGGGGGTGAGTGCTAATGAGCATGTGCAAGGGTGGTAAGGCATCCCAGGAAAGGGCAATGACAAAAAAAAATTAGCTAAAACTTTGGACAAATGTACGGATCCACAAGTCTCTCTAAATAACTCCTTTTGAGGAAAGAAGGGGGCTGGGATGGGAATTTAGGAAACACTTCAGGGGTAGATGGGAAAGTTCTGTTCCTTCAATTGGGTAGCTACTTGTCTAGTAAGGATTTATTAGGCCATGAATTTGTGTTGTGTGATACTATGTACCTCTGGTTTGTCTTACAATTATTTTATTTTATTTTATTTATTTTTTTGCCCAGGATGACCAGCTATGTTGAGAAAGATCAGTTTCGCTTAGACAGATTGTCCTGGATGGATGCAAGCATTGGTTGTTAAGGGCTCAAGACTCATCTCACTCAGCTAAAAGGAGAATGTCAAAGGAGGAGTAGGAATTCAAAAGAATAAAGTCAAAGTTAGCTGAATCTGGTATGTGAAAAGGGAGTTACATAAGCTCAAAAAATCACTTCAATTTCTTCTACTTGCATAGAGAAAAAGTTGATGGCATTGAGTCATATTTCCTATTCCTCTGGTTTCTTTGCCAGGTCCCCAGACCCATCAATCCAGCTGCCTCTGAACATCTCCAGCTGAGAAAGCCACACTCATATCCATGTATCGTCAACCTCTCTCTGTTGACAAACTGCAGCACCATCTTCCCTAGTTGGAATTCTAGAAATATCGCATCTTGACTGTACTCTTCTTTACCCTTTATATGCAAGAAGTAACCAAAGCTGTTGGTCAGCTTTCAGTTCCCAGTGAATACCTGAAAGAACCAGCTTACCCATAGGAAAGGTTAAGTTTTGGCTTATAACTTCAGAGATTTCATCTCATGGTTGCCTGGTCCAGATGCCTTGGGTCAGCACAGTATGGCTAGAGAGCATGGCAGAGCAGGCAGCTCACCTCACAGCAGCCAGGAAAGAAAAAGGAAAGGAAGGGGGTAAACTTCTAATAGCCCCTTCAAGGTCATGACCTATTGACCTAACTAGTTTCTACAGGACTTGCCTCCTAAATGTTCCACCATCTGCAAATAGTTTGATAGGCTGGGGACCAAGCCTTTATATAATACATGGTTCTTTGGGGACATTTCATATCCAAATTATAGCACTAATTTCTGTCAGTTCCACAATCAAATTCCCCTGAAATGGCCAGGTTTTCCCAAATGTAGTTTGTTCCCATATTCTCCACCCTCCCATTACACAGCAAAAATCACTCTAACATACTTTCCCTCTGCTCACCTTTGTTTATAGAATGAAGCTTCAAGTAAGTAAAGTTATGCCACTCTTCTGTGCATCATTCCCTCCCTCACTAGGCCTTCAATCTCCATCTTTCAGCTAGGTTTCTCAAATTTGCCTAGGCAAATTTTACACTGTACTTTGGTACTATGGAAGCACCTTCTAGGCTAGCTCCCCCACAACCCCAGCCCAATACAGACTCACCTTATATCTGATGCTCAGGTCTTTTTCTGACACAATCTCCCACTCAAGGTAATGAATGTATCTTTCTCTCTGTTTATCGCGACATATTTTTCCTGTTATAGCTCTTGGAACACACTATTTTCTATAATCTTGTTAATTCATCAATTTCTGCCCACCTGAATGGTTAGAACAGTTTACTCAGCCTAGTGAGTCAGACATTTATCACATTGTAGGAAGAAAACAAGTACCCAGAAAATAATGTGTTAAAAAAAATAAATGAATAAACTCTACCACTCCCACATCAAAGCCCTAGATAATTGATCTGGTAGTGGTGTTTAGACTGATCACACAGGCAGTTCTGAAGCAATTCCAAGATTACAATTCCTCCAGGCCTATCTCTTCTCACTTCTATAAGAAGAAAAAGAAAAAATACCATGTTTTAGCTTTTGAGCTGCTATGCATAGCTCCTATAACCCTCTTGAGGACACAGCTTTCTCTACCCATCCAGAATTCATATTGGCAGCATTATTAAGACCTGATGGGGTTAAATTTGACAATCTTCTTAGTTCCAATGACTAAAGGTTTTGTTGTTGTTGTTTTGTTTTGTTTTGCTTTTGCCAGTCCTGGGGCTTGAACTCAGGGTTTAGGCACTGTCCCTGACCTTCTTTGGCTCAAGGCTAGTACTCTACCACTTGAGCCACAGCACCACTTCCAGCCTTTTCTGTTTATGTGGTACTGAGGAACTAAACCCAGAGCTTCATGCGTGCTAGATAAGCATTCTACCCCTAAGCCACATTCCCAACCATGACTGCAACACTTTTATGAAAACATTATGTTGATGAAGGTAGATGAGTACATAACTCTCAATGAAGTGTCACAAAGCGAATATGGAACCACTTCAGTAAGCAGAATGCTATCAGTGTAATATCCTAGACATTTAGGGGATCTCCAAATTCCCCCTGCAATAGAGTCACCAGCACTCAGCGAACTGAGCTAGGGGTCAGTTTAACAGCAGCACAGCAGTTACTCTCTACCTTCAAGCTGATAGAGAGCATCCCTGACCTATAGTGGGGCTGACCTTTCAAAGGTAAACACCACGGGCAGGTGGTAGTCACCATATGACATCACCATGTTCAATAACCACAAGGATGAAACCACACACAGGTGGTCTTAACCACTCACAGGTGGTTGAGCAGGTTAAGCATTTTTACAAAAACAAAAGCAACTTGGCAGCTAAGCCTGCCAGGTTATTATAATCAGGACCACCAAAAGCTTCTCCTTTGTTTCCTTATAGCCACCCCCAATTCCCCTGGGTAAACTAGAAGATTTCCAACAATGCTTTGACATAAACCATAATGAACTGATTTTCAATAATAAAAGAAAATAACATGTGCTCATTGCAAAAAGAAAAAAAGTCAAAACTGAATGGAAGTGCAAAAAAGTGTAGGAAGTAAATGAGTTTTCCCTATCAACCTTCTACCCACACACTCATATATACCATTTCCAGGGTTAAGCACTTAGAACAATTGGATGCATGTATCAGTTCTGACTATATAACAAGAAAAAAATCAGTTTAAAGGAACAAAACAATTCCATGATGTAATATTCACATAATTGTTTTAATCATTTTCTGAGTAAATGAGAATTTTTTTATCGTTTCCAGAGTTCTGCTATTGAAAACGATGTCACAACAATCATTTCATTTTAAATATCTTAAGAAGAAAATGTAAAGAGATTCTCAAAGACTTGAGATAGGACAGGTTTGGGGTTTTATTTAATTAAATCATTCAGCCACATAATTAAATAAGACTCAGTTGTTTCCTATCCCTTTATTTTGCCTTATAACATGGCATATTCATCTTAAGGCTTAGCCACCTCACAATTGTAAAATAGCAACAATAAGACAATATACTTCATCAGAGGAATGTGGTAGGAGGTAACAGGAAGGAGGGGGAGAGGGATGACAGGGAGAGAGAGGGGAATGAGAAGTTAATGTTTTAGATTCTCTTCTTAATTGGCTTAGGTTAGCCATTTGCATACTTATGGGTTAGCCTAAAGATCTGCGGGATGCAAAGTACTGGCTTCCCTACCTCCCATTCTTGAACCAATTTCTGTAGCAGAAAAGATGGATTAAACTAATTTTTGGAGATTGATATGGGGTCAATAACACTCAAACCAAATAGATGGCTACTACACAATTAAAATAGGTACTGGGAAGGCCATCATATCATTCACTGCTATGAATGTATTCTCAGACTTTTTAGTCTGAATATATACTCTTATGTACATAACACATGTTTAATATTAACTACAATGAGATAGCATTTCAGCAACTCAAAGTATTCTGCTATTTTACATACATAAAAAGTTACACTGGGCATCAGTGGCTCATGCCTGTAATCTTAGCTATTCAGGAGGCTGAGATCTGAGGATTGGTGTTCAAAGCCAGCTCAAGCAAGAAAATTCATGAGACTCTTATCTCCATTTAACCACCTGAAAGCTGGCATGTGTCACCACAGGAAGAGCTGGGGCTTGTGGAGCCAGATTCTACAGTTCCAGTCTTGGTTCAGTGATCCCCTAGCATGGTGATTTCAGGAAAGTTGCTTAGACTCTCAGTGTTGCTGAGAATGGGAAGATGCCTGGCCCATGGTAGTTATCTATCTCTTCTGTTCCCAGCCCTAAGCAGGATGGGAACAGCATATTTACATCAGCTCTGGTATAAATATTTCTACTGAATTTTTTTTTTGCCAGTTATGGGGCTTAAACTCAGAGCCTAACCACTGTCCTTGAGCTTTCTCAAGGCTAGAGCTCCACTACTTGAGCCACAGCACCACTTCTGGCTTTTTCTGTGTATGTGGTACCGAGGAATCAAACCCCAAGTGCCTGCGAGAAAAGCACTACACCACTAGGCCAAACTCCCAGCGCTGAGGAGTATTTTGATTGCCCAAAACAGTGCTTGTTATAAGGTGCATGAACATTTACAAATAAGGAAATATTTGTTGGCTGAAGAAAAGAATGAATTAGCAAGCATTCTAGGGGAAGAACTCAGTAAGTCTTTCTCTCTACTGTACAGGCTTTCAGAACCAGTTCGCCAAGGAGTTTATTCATAAGTGCTAAATACGATGTTCTTCTCTCCTTTTCCCATTTTCTTGCATGCCGACTGAAAATTCTAAGTACTCACTGGATAAATGTACACATTGAGACCTTTAGATAAAAAGCTTTCATAGGATCTGGTGAATATAATGTAACCCTTCTATTAATCACAATTAAAAAAACAGAAAAAAAATGAAAAAAAAAAAGCTTTCATAGGTAGGGGGACATGACCTGATAGTACCTTAGTTTTAAAATAGTAATTGTGGGCAGCACCTGCTCTGGAGACTGTGAGGCTTTGTAGCTGTTTATAAACTTGAAAATTGGTTCTAATTCATTACTGGCTACTAGACGAGAAGCTGTTGCTTATCGCCTTGTTTTTGATTTTCAAGTCCGCTCTCAAGTCTGACTTTGATCTTGTCTCTTATAATGCCAACACCATTGAAATGGGCTCAAATTGTTTTGTGTCCAAATAAAACATAAACAAGAAAGATTTCCTCCTTACCTTTCTAATCTAACAGAAATGAAGAGCTAGCCAAGTAGATTGTAGTTTAACCCAGGTGTAATTAGATGTCCTTATTAGAATTTTTTACTACATCTCTCAATGTCTGAAAAAGCCAGTTGATATTTATCCTACCTCCCAAAACAGAGCCAGAGAATGAAAACTCAAGAAAGGGCTCATTTTCAGATGAGCAACTTGAGGCACATCAGAATGTATTAGTTTCCTATGCATACCACAGAAAATTACCACAAATGCAGTGATTTAACACAACACAACTACCAAGTTGGTAGTCATGAGTCTGAAATGAGGCTTATGGAATTAAAAGAAAGGTGCCCAGGAAGTGGCCCAGTGGCTCAAGTTGGGGAGTGATAGCTATGAGCTGAATTGCTCAGGGATAGTCCCCAGGCCCAGAGTTCAAGTCCCATGACCGACAGAAGAGAGAGAGAGAGAGAGAGAGAGAGAGAGAGAGAGAGAGAGAGAGAGAGAGAGAGAGAGAGAGAGAGAGAGAGAAGAATGCCAACAGGGTAGGTTCCTTCTGCAGATGCCAAAGGAGAATCCACTTCTCTCTACTTCCAACATCTATTATGGGCAGCTGCCACTGCTTGGCTTCTGGCCACAAGGTTCCAATCTCTGCTTCCCTGATCACAACATGCAATTTCTAACTCTGATTCTCCTACCTCCCTTTTGTAAGGATTTGGATGTTTACAATAAACCCAATCAGATAATCAAAGAAAATGTCATTTTAAAATCCTTCCTTGCAAAAAAAATAAATAAATAAAATAAAATCTTTCCTTGCAACCGTAAAGGTCCTTTTGCCATACAAGGAATGTGAGAAAAGCATCTTTTCTATCCAAGTGCTTTGCTTCCTTTCTGTTCATCTTGGGTTTTCCTGAAGGCTTCCAGCTTTGGTCAGGGGGGGTTGGCTCTTATTAATTACATTTTAGTTACACACATCTTTTCCCTGAGCACTTTAATTAGGACAGCTTGATAGAAGCTCCTTGAATTTTTGTTACATTCTGTTAATTAAGCCACATCCTTTTGGAGACTGTGACCCTGACTTCAGCCAATCTGAGCACAGTGGTGGGGCCTGCTAGGTTAGGGTTTAAAAAGGGAGCATCCTGCAGAGTACTGGTGGCTAGCCACTTAGGAGGCTGAGATCTGAGAATCACAGTTCAAAGTCAGCCCAGGCACAAAAATCCATGAGACACTTATCTCCAATTAACCACCAGAAAATCGGAAGTGGCACTGTGGTTCAAGTGGTAGAGTGAGAGCCTTGAGCTGAATAGCTCAGGCCCAGAGTTCAAGCCCCATGTCTGAGAAAACAAACAAAAAGGGAGCAGCCTGTGTGCTTACTTGCCAGATATTTAACTGATAGCTTACCTGTGGTGGTGCTCTATTTGCACCTTGCAGAGTTCCTTTCAAATTCATGTTTTGTTCCTAAGCAACACCTTAACATCCTGAGCTATTTCTAACAGGTAACTTTCAAGAGATGCAGAGATTAGACATGGATAACTTTGGGAAGACAATTACGTTTTCCTTAGAGGAATAAAAGTAGAAAGAAAAAAAAAAAACACTAGATCAAAAATCCCCAGGAGGCCAATCTGCCTGGATAAGGCTGGGCAATGGGCTAAAACTATCCCTGGGCCTTCATTTCATCAGCTCAGTATTTGCCAAAGGCTTGATGGTTTTCTGATGAGAAGACCTAGTTGAGACATCCCTTCCCAGGCCACTTCTGAATGGATCAGACCCTCCAGCTCCATGCTTCCTTCTAAATCCACATCCTGGTCATTCACAACCCACATCAAGGCCTGGACTTATTCCCAGGAAAAAGCTGAGCTGTTGGATAAGAGCTCTACATAAAGGGAACTGATTTCTTCCTGGTCCTAATTCTAATTTTCTGATGACTGAGCTGGTGAACCCTTTTGAAACTGTAGCCTGTCTCCTAGAATTCTTTTCACAGGAAGTGACATCTGAGTTCACTGCCATCTTTTAGGTGCTTCAGACAGAAACTAGAGGAAGGTGTGCTCTCATTTGTGAGTAGAAGGTCACCGCACAGCAGGTGTGCTGGACTGAGAGCTGCGCTGCTGTTGCTGATGCAGCTGTTTTCCCTCTCCTCATACTGCTCTCACCCCTGAGTGCTGGTTTAATATCTGTTACCTCAGAGGAGCTTTTCCCATATAGCAGGAAAACTGGGTTCTGATACAGGCCATCTCAAATCCACCCAGCATTTCTGAGGATATCTTTACCCTTAGTTTCAACAAAACAGTCCCAAGGTAGGGCTGATTGTTCCCACTTGCCTTGTGCAAAAGTTCCTGAGTCTGGACTTGGAAGGATGGCTGAAGTGGTGGAGTGCTTTGAGTCACAGAACCACTTCTGGTTTTCTTTTTCTTTTCTCTTTTTCTTTTTACTTTTTATACATTTATTTAAGAATTGATTTATAACCTTTGTAATTTCATTTGTAAGTTGGATTCCACGGGTTTAAGACAGATGCCGTGGCTCATGTCTATAGACGAATTCATGGGGAACAGTGTAAAGACTGACAGTTCTGATCAAAAAATTCTGTTCTCTGTCATCATCTGATCAAAAAATTCTGTTCTCTGTCATCAACAAAACTGTTATTCCCCGACTTACAGGTACATTATGATCTTATGTTCTTCAGCAGAGCACTTTTGGTTTTCTAGTTAATTGAACGTAAGAGTCTCACAGACTTTTCTGCCGGGTGACTTAAGTGGTAGAGTGCTAGCCTTGAGCTGAAGAGCTCAGGGACAGCACCCAGGCCTACAGTTCAAGCCCCATGACAAAACAAAAACAAAAACAAACAAACAAAAAACCAAAACAAGTGAGTCTAGAGGTGCATACTCTGGGAAATTATTCCCGAACATCCTATTATATCAGCTTTGTGGGAGATGGGAGATAAGAGAGTCCCGGCAAAATGTTTGAGGGACTATCTCAAAATACAAGCTGGGAATAAGTAGCCCACAATTGTAATCCCAGTTAAGCATGAGGTAGAAGGTAGGCAAATTAGTCTCAATCTGGCCCTTGGCAAAAGTGTGACACTCTAATCTGAAAATTAAACTAAAGCAGAAACGGCTTTGGGGAGTGGCTCAAGTGGTAGACTGCTTAGGGAGCACAAGGATCTGAGTTCCAGCAGGAAAAGGGCCTTTACTGAGACAGCCACCTCCAGCTTTACATGCCCTTCTGCAAAATACAGAGTACTTCTGGACTCCTAGAGCTTGTCTGAAGTTCCATAAAAGTAGGACTGGAAAGAGATTCTTAGCATGAGCACTTTTAGAAGGGGAACAAGAGAAACATGAGAGAATGAAGAAGCCAATACAACACAGGTTCCTGAAATCCAAATCTGACTGATCCCATCAGGGGACTCTGTAGCAGACAGACCAAGGACCAGCCTTCAGTACCCCCATATCTATCTGTTGTTCTTTAGGGCTACCCTCATAAGAAAAGCAGTCTTTTCTAGACAAGATAGCTGTGGTTAGCTCAGAGAGCTCAGAAAAAGGAAGCAGCTAAAGGGTGGGTCCATGGCATCAAAAGAGATGTGGGTGGAACCCCATCAATAGCTCCTACAAGGCTATTGGGATGCTGCGTATTTTACATGCCTATCACAATGTTAGCACTAAAATCATCAACCTCCAGTAAGGAAATAATATCAAGCAATGTGTGATTTCTGGAGGACTCAGCACGGGCAAGAACAGGAAGCAGGATTCAATAGATGTAGATGTAGATGTGGGCCAGTTCTACCATGGATTAATTACTTTGGGATACATAATCTAATCCTTTGAGCCTCAAGGTTCTCATCCATAAAACAAGGTACTCGGGACAGAGAATGTACTAGAATGATGCTGGTTTATTATTAGTTTCTGTGGTCTAATTTTCTAAAGCAGCCAGCCCTTTTACTGAAAGATAAGTGGAAGTCACAAAGACACTGGTTTCACACAACAGACAAGAATGAGAATTTGCATTGTGTTAAAAGATGAAGCCAACTGCATTTAAGAAAGCAAATCTGTTTACAAAAAGATGATGTGAAACAGCCTCTGAAGAGCATGTGATTCATCAAGGCAATGTGGGCTTTCTCTTGTCATAACTCTGCCAGCCCACATATACACCACCCGAAACAAAAGGGTCTTACCCTGAGCCTCTGCCATGATTTTTTATTTAAGTTTTAATTTTTAAAATTTTATTGTCGAGGTGATGTACAGAGGCATTACCTTTATATTCATCAAGTAGTGGGTACTGTTGTGCTCTAAGTTCGAGATCCCCCTGAAAGACCACCAGAGACCATGACCAATGCAAGCCGCAAAGAGCCTTTTGTTAGCAAGCTCAAGCTTGGTCCTCCAAGCACATGAAAGCCAGTGATGCTTGGAGGCCCCGAGCACAGAATCAGCACAGTTTTTATAGTACAGAACAAACAAATCTGGAGAATTTCCATTCTCATAATATTAGTTACCTTTACATTTATGCACTCCTTAACCCCTTATCTGCTTTATTATTATGGTTTAACCATAAACAGTTGTGAAGTACAGCTACTGACTCGGGGATGAATTCCTGATGTCTCCACTAAGTCTCTGAGTGAATAGCTTATGGCACTTTGTAATCCTTCTGAAAAGGGTTTAGGGGAAATCGTCTCCCAGCTGTCCGCAAGATGGAGGTAGTTTTAACAAGATGGATTCGGACTAGCTATAGCTTCTCAGCTTCAGCTCTTTATTTTTAGCTACAGCTCTTCAGGTCCATTACTTCTTGAACATTGTTACCATTTCCCATGTTTTTCTCCCACTTACCCTTCTCTTCTCTTCCCTTCCCTTCCCTTTTTCAAATAAATGATTTTTCAATCTGAAGTCAGCTTGGACTGGATTCTCCTATCTGTAACTAAAGAGGAGGGGATAGATATAGATATAGATATAGATATAGATACACATATAGATATAGATATAGATGTGTGTGTGTGTGTGTGTGTGTGTGTGTGTGTATTGGATGTACACTAGCTGAGCTCTGACATCAGAACCACTGAGGCTTGACCTGTGCCTTAACTGCCATGTGCCTATGAATATAAGGTAACCCTTTTTTTTTTTTTGTCAGTCCTGGGGCTTGAAGTCAGGGCCTGAGCACTGTCCTTAAGCTTCATCTCAAGGCTAGAGCTCTACCACTTGAGCCACAGCACTACTTCCAGCTTTTTCTATGTATGTGGTACTGAGGAATCAAACCTGGGTCTTCGTGCATGGTAGGCAAGCACTCTACCACTAGGCCAAACTCCCACTCCCCATGGGGTAACCTTTCTAAACCTCATTTCCTTCTTGGTTAATAAGCATAAGTAATATCTACAGTTAGAGTTATTTTAGAGAACTAAATTAAATGGCATTTGTAAACACTTCAGTCAGTACCTGATTTCTAAATCAGTGCACTTAAATCAGGCCTGCTCCCAAAAACCAGCCATCATCGATGCCAATTTGATATTTATCCACCATCTACTATGTGCCAATAGTTTCTTGTGATGGGAAGACACTGGCAAGAGAAAAATCTGAGGTTTCTGCTCATAGAAAACTTCTGAATCCTCAGGTTGAAAAGAAATGGCTAATAAACCAACAAGGATGTGACATATTGTGGGCAAAGAATTAAAATTGAGTGATAGACAGTTTTGGTATAGATCCTAGGGTCTGACCTTCCCTTTATAGTGGATGCCCAAAGGAAGTGAGGTTCAGGCTAAGATCTGAAAACCCAAGTAGTCACCAATGACTAAGTGGCCTGGGGAAAGTACAATCCAGGTACAGGGAACAGCCCATGAAAAGGCCTCAAAGTGGAGACAGGGAGAGCATGGTTGAAACCAGTCCAATATGCCTGAGGATGGCACAAGATGCTAGAGCGTTTACAACATGTAGCAGAGGGTACTGGACAGGTAGGTGAGAGACAAGTTTGAACAGTAGACAGAAAATATGCAGAGTCTGGATACTAAATAGAATAGAAAGCAACAGAAGGATTTTAAGCTGAAAAGAAATATAATGTTCTCTCTGTGTGTGTCTCTCTCTTTGCATCTCTCTCTGTCTTTCTCTCTGCCTCTCTCTCTCTCCCTCTCCCTCCCCCTCTCCCTCTCCCTCTCCCTCTCTCTCTCACACTCTCTTTCTCCTCTCCCTCCCCCCAGTACTAGGACTTGCACTCAGAGACTGAGTGCTATCCTTCAGTTTTTTCATTTCAGACTGAACTCTACTACTTGAGCCACATCTCCATTTCCAGCTTTTTGCTAGTAAATTGGACATAAGAGTCTCACAAGCTTTCCTGCCCACACTAGCTTTGAGCCTTAATCCTTAGATCTCTGGCTCCTCCTGAGTTGTGATGATTACAAGTGTGAGCCACTGGCACCCAGCTTCCATGAGTATTTAAAGAACTCTAATTTCCTAATAGAAAATTGAGAATTGGGTGCCACTTCCTAATTCTTTTACATGAGTCTTTACACGAAGCCAGCTAGCTATCAGAAGACTAAAACAAAAACGAAAAAGAAGACTAATCAATATCCCTGGTATTAGGGTACAGCCCCCCAATATTAGGGTCACAAAAGCAGAAGTTAAACACAGAGTTTTATTCTGCACCTAGCATCGAGAATCATAATGACCATATGGTGGTTCCCCAAATCAAAGATGGTCCAGACATCCACATCTGGGTATACACCCAAACCAAGAACATAAAAACAGGTATTTCCTTACCTAAGTTCATAGTGGCATTATTTACAGTAGCCTCAAATTGAAAGTATCCCAAATGTCCCTCAACAGGGATACAAAATATGGTATACAACTATAATAGGTTATCATGTGATTTTAAAAAGGAAAGACATTCTGGTACATGTCACAATATGGTTGAACTTTAAGAACATTATTCCACTTGTGATAAAGCCATATACAAAGGGTCTGGTACTGTACAATTTCACTCACACATGGTACTAGAATAATAAAATTCACAGAGACATAAATAAGCATGATGTCTGGGCTGGGAGTTTGGCCTAGCGGTAGAGTGCTTGCCTAGCATGCATGAAGACCCACATTCAATTCCTCAGTACCACATACATAGAAAAAGCCAGAAGTGGTGCTGTGGCTCAAGTGGTAGAACTCTAGCCTTGAGAAAGCCCAAGGACAGTGCTCAGGGCCTGAGTTCAAACCCCCGGACTGGCCAAAAAAAAAAAAAAGAATGATGTTTGCCATACACTAAGGTGAAAGGGCAAAGGAGAACTAGGGTTTAATGAGAATAGAGTTTCTGTGTAGTCAGATGAGAAAAGCTTCTAACTCCACAGTCCAATATCAAGCTAGTTCATCTCTAATATATTTTTTAAAGCATTTGGGGAAAAAAATCTAACACTCCTTCATGATAAAAATCTCTCAACAAAATAGGACAAGAACTTTCTCAATCTGATAAGGAATATTTGTGAAAATCCTACATCCAACTTCATATTTTTAACACAAAATAGTGCTTGAGCTGGATGGATGCTAGTGGGTCATACCTATAACTACCTATTCAGGAGGCCTAAGATCTAGAGGATGGGAGTTTGACACCAGCCTGGGTAGAAAAGTCAGCAAGATTCCTTCTCCAAAATAAGTGGCAAAAAGTCAGGATGGAGTATGGCTAGAGTGATAGAAGCAAGCCTAACATACTTGTGGCTCTGAATTCAAACCCTCTACCAGGAAAAAAAAAATAGATAGATAGAAAAACAGACAGATAATCACTGCTCAATGTCCCTTGCCACTTCTATTCAATAAGTCAGCAAAAAGAAAACACAATTAAATTGGAAAGAAAATGTAAAAGCTATTTTGTTTAACTGCAGGGTGACAAAAAATAAAAAAAGAGAGAGAATGAATGTTGAAAAAGAACAATTTTTATTAACCTGACAGTTTGGGGGGGGGGGTAGAATAAAGGATAGTAAGAATTAGGATCTTCAGACCAGCCCTGTCCAGTGCCAACAAAAGGTGGCATCATTGAGACCACATTATACACAAATAGTTCTGACAGCTATGGGATGTGGTGGGTGAGAAGAGGTGACTCCTGGTCTTCTCTCCTGGGGAGGAGATGAGCAGAGCTCTACTAGGAGCTCAACTATAATTGGGGTGTTCATTCTTTGAGACCTGGCAGATGACAATAGGAGGGAGAAAGTAGGACATAGGAGAAATATGGCAGTTTTTGTAGTGTGGCCTAAATTTCTTGCAAGCATCCAGATGAGGGCTGGAATGTGTGAAGGGCACAGGAAGAGGACAAGGAGTTAATTAAAAATAAAGAAAAACTTGAGTGCCATGCTTAAAATCCTAGCAACTCAAGAAGCTGAGACCTGAGGATCACAGTTCTAAAGTCAGTCTGGGCAGGAAAGTCTATGAGACACTTATCTCCAATTAAGCACCCCAAACCAGCCAGAAGTGGAGCTATATTTCAAGTGGTAGAGCACTAGCCTTGAGCAGAAAAGTCTCAGAGACAGCACTCCCGGGCCCTGAGTTTAAGCCCCAGGACCAGCCCCAGAAAGGGAAGAAAAGAAAGGAAAAGAGAAGAAAGAGCAAAAAGAGAAAATGAAAGAAAGAGGGGGAAAGGAAAAGAAAGGGAAGGAAGAAATAAACAAAGAAGAGAAAGTTAAGAAAGAGAAGGAAGGAGGGAAGGAAAGAAGGAAAGAAGGAAGAAAGGAAGGAAGGAAGAAGGAAGGAAGGAAGGAAGGAAAAAAGAAAAGAAAAGAAAGGAGGGAGGGAGGGAAGGAGGAGAGGAAGAAAGAGAAAAAAGAAGGAAGCAAGGAAAGTAGGATGAAGAAAGGAAGGAAGGAAGCCAAACAAAGAAAAAGATGTAACTAGATATATGGTATGTTCTAGGGACTAGAGGCTGGGTCTAGAATAGCAGGGATTCTTGAAGGGAAAGCAAGTGAGGGAGGACATGCCAAAAGGGAGAGGGGTAAAGGTAGGGAAGGTACACTGCATACATGAATAATCACTAAAAGTTTCCTTTTCTTTGGTGCTAGGAATGATACTTAATATATGCTGGACAAACACCCTAGCAATAGAATGTGTTGTGTTATTTGGGCCAGGAATGTGGCCTAGTGGTAGAGTGCTTGCCTAGTGTACATGAAGCCCTGGTTTCAATATCACAGAAAAAGCCAGAAGTGGTGCTGTGGCCCAAGTGGTAAAGCACTAGCCTTGAGAAAGTCCAAGGACAGTGCCCAGGCCCCAGGACTGGCAGTTCAAGCCCCAGGACTGGCAAAAAAGGAAGAGAAAAGAACATGTTGTTTTTGCTACTTTTTGGGGCACAGAATGCATTTTCCCAACAAAATTATTGTGTTCAAGCTAGATTCAGAATGACAAAGGCCAAATATCATGCAGATGCTAGACTTTAAAAAAATGCATGCTTCAATACACATGATTCAACATGTTTGCAATTGTGGGACTGTTTCATGGGTGTGGGGTGGGGTGGAAAAGAGAATGTTAGAGGGTGAAAAATACCAAAATAAATGGGATCATTGGAAAAAGATAGCAAAACGAAACTCACTGAAAGCTATTGCTTCATATGAGGTAGCAGAGATTAAGGAAATGAAGCAGGTTGAAATTGCTTTGGGAAGGAAGAAACAGGACAAGGGAGAGTGTTAAGAGGCTGAATCTGATCAAGGTACATTGTATGTAGATATGAACATGCCAAAGGAAAACCTTGTTCAAATAACCGCTGCTAACAAAAAAAAATGTGACAAGCCTGGTGATGGTAGTTTACAACTGTAATCCTAGCTACTCAGGAGGTTGAGATCTGAGGATCACAGTTTAAAGCCAGCCCTGGTACAAAAGTCTGTGAGACTTATCTCCAATTAACCACTAGAAAATCAAAAGTGGCACTGTGGCTAAAGTGGTAGACTGATAGCCTTGAGCTGAAGAGCTCAGAGACAGTGCCCAGGCCCATAGTTCAAGTCTTACAACCAACCCCCCCCCAAAAAATGTGATGAGCCAGGACTGTAATTCTAGCCCCCCCCCCCAATTATAAATGGAGACGTGGCTTGAGTAGTACAGTGCTAGTTGTAGTAGCGTGCCAGCCTTAAGTGAAAAGGCTCAGAATAGTACCCAGACCCTGAGTTCAAACTCCAAAATCAGCACACACACACACACACACACACACACACACACACACACACACACAGAAGGTTAGAACCATTGTTCAAGGTTCCATTCATTCACCAGCAGCATGCCAAAGCCTATTTATTCTTCTGAGTGCCTGGAGTCATAATCTTCATGACTTCATGCTATATTAATCATGTTGTATTAATACATATAAGTAATGTGTCACTTCCCACAATTTTTAATTATAACCTCCGTATGAGGAAGTGTAATCCAAGCTACAGATCCATAGACTAGGAACATTTCTCATCACTACAATCCATCTGTGAGAGTCTCCCAGCTTCCCCACTGAAGGGCTGATGAGAGTCCTGATGAGTTTCATGCCAAGACTGCACCACATCTTGTTAATTCCACTCTCTTTGACAATTGCTGGGCCTATCTTCACGCCTAACCACCCTGAGCATCCTCTAGGTGCTCTAGAAGTGTTTATTCCCTGCCTGGGGAAAGTCAAGTTGGACAAGGACACATTCTTAGACTAGTCACCCTTCTCCACATCATAAAGCTTAACCATTAAATTTGCCTTTAGCCTTCAAATCAACACTCCTATTTCTAGAAATTTATGCAGTTAACATATCTGCACAAAAGTAACATTATTTAGCCAGGTGCTGCTGGCTCACACCTGTAATCCTAGCTACTCTGGAGGCTGATCTAAGGATCACAGTTCCAAGTCAGCCTAGGTACAAGTCTGTAACTCTTATTCCCAATTAGCTACCCCCCAAAAAAATAGTAGAGCTGTGCCTCAAGTGATAGGGTCCCAGCTTAAATGAAAAAGCTAAGCAAGAACCTAAGACCTGGGTTCCAAGCCCCTGTACTAAAACAAGAAAATAAAGTAGTATTATTTATAATCAAGAAAAACTGGAAATTATGGAAGATATTCATCAAGGAGGGAATAAGAAAATATGCCATGGTAACCCTGTTTTCCCATACTGTGAGCCACAAAACAACCTTTTTTTTTTCTTGGTCAGTTGTGGGCCTTGAATTCAGGGCCTGGGCACTGTCCCTGATCTCTTTTGCTCAAGGCTAGTACTCTACCAGTTTGAGCCACAGCATCACTTCCAGTTTTCTGGTGGTTAATTGGAGATGAGAGCCTCATAGACTCTCCTGTCTGGGCTGGCTTTGAATGGTGATCCTCAAATCTCAGGCTCCTGAGTACTAAAATTACAGGTGTGAGCTGCCAGTGCCCAGCCCCTATGCAGTTTTTGAGATAATAAAACAGATCTACAGGTATTAACATGGTGTATGTTGAAGAAAACAGTGGTTTAGAAATTCTATTTTGATGTAAAGTTAGACAAAGCTATATAAGAAGCAACATGTTAGAATACAAATATATGCATGCTTACAAATGTGCTTATTAAAAACACTATGTAGAAGCTAGAGGTCAAAACATTATATAGGGGCATGGCTCAAGTGATAAAAACATCTGCAGCATGAGGCCCCATTTAAAAAACAATTTTACTAATGTACTATGTTATCACTCATCTCTTTTTGCCATCCCTTGGTCATCTCATATTGTTACAATAGTTCACCTTGTTATCTGATATATTTTATATGTGCTTAATTGGTTATTTGAAATTGGATAGGGAAGGGGGGAAATCAAGATAAGCAGGGGGGAGGGTAGGAGGGAAATGGGGACCATGTCATGAGAAAGGGTATCAATGTTTGTGAAGTTATGCACCTTCTATCTGGTGAATAGAATGTAACCCTTCTATTAATCACAATAAAAAATTATAAAGAAAACAAAAAATTACTAAAATAAAAAAGGAAATCTAGGATATATGTATACACATATATATTTACATATGTATTTATATTTACCATGGGAACATACTGCATCTATAATGAAAATGTCATCCTAAATCTCTTTAAAAGAGCAATGCATTGTAAATATGTAGTGCAAGCATAAATTAATCCATTATGTGTCCTCTCAATGAAAATATCAGCAGGGGCCTTTTAGGAAAATAACAAGCTGATTCTAAAGTTCATGTGGAAAAATAAATATCCTAAAATAACCAGCAATTTTCTAACAAGAGGAAGAGAAATGAGAAAAAGCAAATCTTAGCAGGTATGAAAGTGTATTGTCAAAACCCACAATAAGGTGCCAGGAGATTGGCCTAGTGGTAGAGTGCTTGCCTTGCATGCATGAAGACCCGGGTTCGAGTCCTCAGTACCACATACATAGAAAAAAATGCTGGAAGTGGTAGAGCTCTAGCCTTGAGAAAAGTCCAAGGACAATGCTCAGGCCCTGAGCTCAAGCCCAGGACTGGCAAAAACAAAACAAAACAAAACAAAAACCCACAATAATTAGGAAGGTAATTGAGTAGGAATCCACAAGTGGATATGCAGTTCAATTCAATTTAATCTTAAAATCCAAAAATAGACTCCTGCTTATAAAAATTTGCTTATTAGGAGATGGGAGTTTGGCCTAGTGGTAGAGTGCTTGCCTTGCATGCACCAAGACCCAGGTTCAATTCCTCGGTACCACATACATAGAAAAAAGCTGGAAGTGGTGCTGAGGCTCAAGTGGTAGAGCTCTAGCCTTGAGAAAGTCCAAGGACAGTGCTCAGGCCCTGAGCTCAAGTCCAGGACTGGCCAAAAAAAAATTGTTTTTGCTTATTAGAGAAAGATGGCACTTCAAACCAGAAAGGCGAAACAAATCCTTCAGCAAATGGCATTGGGAGAAAATTAGGGAGGGGGTAACACTGTTCAAAAAGAAATGTATGGGGCCAGGAATTTGGCCTAGCGGTAGAGTGCTTGCCTAGCATGCACGAAGACCTGGGTTCGGTTCCTCGGTACCACATGCATAGAAAAAGCCAGAAATGGTGCTGTGGCTCAAGTGGCAGAGTGCTAGTCCTGAGGAAAAAGCCCAAGGACAGTGTTCAAGCCCCAGTACTGGCAATAGAAGGAAAGAAAGAAAGAAAGAAAGAAAGAAAGAAAGAAAGAAAGAAAGAAAGAAAGAAAGTTACTCAATACATGACTCCTGTAACTGTGACCCCTCTGTACATCACCCTTACAATAATTTTTTTAAGTTAGGCTTTTCAGTCTGTGAGAATTAAGTTAGTATAATAAAAGCAAATCATTCATGAAAAAAAGATAAACAGCATTGGAATAAGAGATTGTCAGTTTCTAGGAGAAAGAACAACATTCCTGATATTATCCTGTACCCAGTAAATACTAGAAGCTTTAAACAGAAAAGTTAAAAATAATCAAAGCATTAGAACCAAGTATAATAAATGATAATATTTTGTAATATAGGAATGTGAAGTACTTTTCTAAACAACATACAAAGCCCAAAAGCCATAAAGGAAGTTATTGATGTATTTGGTTTGATAAAATTAAATTTTCTCCTACTCAGAAACAAATATTGTGAACAAAGCAAAACAAAATATCTGCATAATATCAGGAGGTTAATTATCTTCCCCTGTATTCAACTTAGGGCTTCTCAACTCAGCTTGCTCACAGCTCAAAAGCAACCAATTGAGCCATGACTCTGGCCCTACTGCTTTCTTGTTAATAGGAGATGGAGTCTAGGGAACTTTTCTTCCTAGACTAGCTTCAAACCATAATGCTCTATTCCTAGCCTTCTCAGGAGCTGGATGGCTGTGCCATCCAGTGGACAGATAAGGAGTCTGGATTTCTTTCTTTTTCTTGGGCAGTTCTGGGGCTGGAACTCAAGGCCTGTACTTGTGAGACAAGTGCTCTATCACTGACCCACACATCCAGCACAGAAGCCTGAGCTGACTTGAGCCTCTAGCACTTACTACATAAGCAAGTAATAGGCCAAAGGTAGAGTGTATTTCAGTGGTAGTGTGTTGAGGGAATATACAAGGCCCTGGGTTTGATCTTCTGCATTGCAAACAAATCAACACACACGCATGCGCGTGCGTGCACACACACACACACACACACACACACACACACACACACGTACATACGTACGTAATGGCCAGTGGCTGAAGTGATTGCCTCTCAATACAGAGCTCCAGGTGGAGGGTGGGGGCTGGAGGCTGGAGTTGCACCTGCCCTACCCTGGGCAAGTGAGAGGCTGTTGCTGTGGCAGCAGGAAATTTGTTCCCTCACCTGAACTGTGAGGGCTCAGGAAAGGTCATTCTGCAGTGGTTTCACAGTTGAAAGAGAAAATCATCCCAAACAAAAGGGAAGGAAGAAAAAAACATTCTCTGGCAATTCAGTGTGTTTTCAGCTCCCAGAACATGGCACTCAGAGGGGAAGCTGTCATCTTTCCATTCCTGACCTAGGTCAAGGCTCAGAACACACTGCCTAGCTGTCTTTAGCCTCAATTTCTTTGCAAATAGGAGACCCAGAGTGAGGGCCCCAGGGGGCAGCAGCAGCAAAGCCTGCTGCTTCCTCCGCTGCAGACCTGTCACAGCCACCCATTCCACCTGCACCTCCACCACCCTACCCCCTCCTCCAGCTGCCCCTGCTGCCCAGGCCCCCAGACTCAGGCTTCATTCCCATGAGGTCAGTCCCCTATCCACACAGTACCTTGGACATTGAGCCTTAATCACCTAGCAAGAGTCCTTCAGGATGCCCTGATGAAAACACAGATTCTTAGAGGCAGCATACGTGAGTTCAAATCCCACCTAGAGAAAATTCTTTAGCCTCTCTCAAACTCAGTTTCCATACCTGCCAGAGGGGATACAATGAATTTCTCTGTGAGGTCTGTGGAGACAGAACAAAGAAATGAGAAGCTCTGGTGTACAGTAGGCTCACAGCAAGCAGAAGTTCCCTCCCCACTCACTGTAGCCAGCCTCTTTGTTATCAGATGACACATTTCTCTCTCAGTTTACAGTGGTCACACTTCTCCTTTAGCATCTTCAGTAGTGCCCCAGAAAGGACTCCACGTCACTGGCTTGACGTCTGTAGTCCACACTGAAACAGAAAGTGTCATGAGAGTAATGATTAAAAGTCACAGTCCATGTACTTAAAAATATTCAAAGGAAAAATTACCTGGGGTGAGAAGTTGATATGGGACACATGTGAGTTACTCTCCTTGGGAAATGTCACTCTTGAGGCTGCCTCCACAGTGACATTCAGTGGGTATCTGGGGGTGGGAAAGGAAGCCACAGTTGCCTCCAAGGGACTCAACCTGTAGACCAGGTCCAGGCATTGCCTCCAGAGGGAGCAAACAGAATGTAGTCCCCAAGGGGCAGCCACACCTGAGCCCTGGTATTACAAGTGACTTCAGCAGATAATCTCATTGACACCTGACTGAGTGCTCCCCAAAGGAAGCGGGAAAGCTGGAGATCACTTTCCTATCCTTTTTCATTCAGACCATATTTGAAGATACACGGTGGGAAGCACAGAGGTGCAAAACAGCTTCCACTTACATTGCACAAATGGGAACTGAATGCCTTCCACATGACAGGTGGGATAAAGGTCTTCACATAGCCTTCCTTCATCCCCTGCATCCTCCACACCAGCCTCCTGAATTTAATTCACTTCCATGGATAAATAGCCAGCTTATATGTGTACACCTCAGCAGAAACTCCTCCATTTGGCTCATCCCAGCCACAGAGGTAAATGATGGCGTGGCCAAAAGCCCTTCTGGTGATTGATCTGGGATTGGGCATGGAGTAGAGTTCTGACAATGAACAAGAAAGGAGAGGGAAATACACACACACACACACACACACACACACACACACACACACACATTACATAGCTTCTCTTATTCTGCTATCCACTATTATGTCTCTAACCCTGGTAGCCATTTTTGTAACAAGGAGGGCACCAAATTGATACGACAAGAATGGCAGATTGGAAAGGTAGAAAGAATTTGGTTTTGTTTTACTAGATCAAACCCAGTACTTCATGCATTCTAGGCAAGTTCCCTACCACTGAGCTATACCTTCAGCTGTAGAAACTGGGTTTTTGTGATATTGTTTGAGTGACAGACTAATCAGACACCGTCACCTTAGTTGGGACTTATTGCTAAGTAAAATGATCCATTGTCCCTGTAGCTGTCACTTTGAGATGTTTGTGTTTATCGTCACTGAAAGCATCCAAACTGATAAACAGCCATACCTACTTGAAGTCAGTTTTTACTGTTTTAATCTGGGCATGTAAATAGTCACACAGCTAACTTACTTTTCAGTCTTTCAAATAAGTAGGGGAGCACAGTCTTCCTTGGCTGGCTATCAACTGAGAACAGCATTTGCCTGAAGTGATGCCTCTTTATTCTAGGTTACAAGAGCTCGTTTAGATATGTCCCACATTGGGCAATGGTCCTGCATGGAGATGGGGAGGCAGGAGAGCATCATCAAGTAGAGCTTGTGGCCTCAAGGGGCCAATCTGGATACCACATGGGACCCACTAGTAGGGATATGGAAATATAAGAGAACTGGTAGAGAGAGAAAACCTGAGGATGAGAAGGGCCTCCGCTGGGCACAGCTAGCACATGTCTACAATCCTGTATACTCAAAAAGGGTTGAGTCTGAGAATCCCAGATCAAAACCAGCCTGAGAAGACAAAGCCAAGAGACTCTCATTTTCAATTAACTTGCAAAAAAAAAAAAAGCCAAAAGTGGAGATGTAGCTCAAATAGTAGAGTGGCAGCCTTGGATGAAAAAAGGTAAGGGATAGCACTCAGGCTCCTAGTTCTCGGCCCAGTACTGGCACAAAACTAAAAATTACAAATAAAAATATAGAGAACAGGGCCTTATGACTGAAAGCTATATGACAAGAACATTCAGTGTTTGCAGTAACATCAAGCTATAAGCTAGAACTCTACTCCTCCAAGACCTGCAGATCTTGCAAGATGAGGGCCATCTAGTGGACAGCAGGGGAGCCCAGGGCCCTGGTACATCTATACTAGTAATTGAACTGTGGAGACACAGCTGAAAGAAGAACAAATATGAATTTAAATCCACAACTTGCCCCACAACTAACAGCATTAAACTTGAAGAGACTGTGTTAGATCTAAATTGTTAGTTTGACAGCGTCTTGCTATGCAGCCCAGGCAGGTCTTGTATTCATGATCTTCCTATTTAAGGCTCCCAAGTGCTAGGTTTATAGGTATGTACCAGAATGTCTAGCTGGTAGTAATAAATCAAACCCTCAAACTCTTGAGGGCTGGTGACTAAAGCAGAGGGTAGGTATAAGATATGAGATAATGATTTAAGATTTTTTTAATGTAAGTTTTTTTTTGTCTAGACTTTTGACTTTGGGGCTTGTCCTTAGTTACAGCCTTCTTTTCCCCTAACTCCATTTGTCCTATACTGTAGGTAGCAAATATTTTGATTTGTTATACTAAAAAGAACTTTGAAAATTCAAGATACTTTTTCATAATCCTTTTGTAATATTGTGTCATTGTTTTTAATTATCTTCTTTATTTGTCAGTTTAACAAGAAGCTAGCTGTTGGCACATGTCTGTAATTCCTGCATGTGAGAGTTTGACGCAAAAAGGTTGGAAATACAATGCCAGCCTGAGCTACCTAATACTGTCTGAAAATAGAGGGGAAAAAAAAAACAGGAAAATTTCAATCAAAGTTGTTTAGTGATGGGCTTATCACCACTAGCAACTGGTAGGATTTTTTTTTTCAGAATTTTCAGTGAGAGTACCACTGATTCTTTTTTATTTTTTATTTTATTTTTTAAGATTTTTACATCATATTTCAAATGTCATGTTTAACAATCAAGTATTCAAGAAGGGATTCTCTATATACAATCACTGGCACATAGATTTTAGAACATAATTAAAATTAAGCTGAGGATTTGTATGTCATAGATACATATCAATCCATATAATATAACATTACGTCTATAGATTATATATCCCATCATATATATTGTTTTGCCAGTTCTGGGCTTGAGCACTGTCCTTGGACTTTCTCAATGCTAGAACTTTACCACTTGAGCCTCAGCACCACTTCCGGCTTTTTCTATATATGTGGTACCACGGAATCGAACCCGGGTCTTCGTGCATGCTAGGCAAGCACTTTAACCACTAGGCCAAATTCCCGGCCCCATCCCCATCATATATTGTTGTCTATGTAGTTATGTTTATATCTCCAAGACCAGGTCCCTAATCTTGGATGCCCAAATATTGAGTCATGGCTCTTGTACTGTTTGGATCTAATAGCCACATATTAAGGATACCATGCACCTTTTGGTCCTTTGGCCTTACTTAATCTCACTCAACATAATTTGCTCTAATTTCATCCACTTCCCAGCAAATGCTATTATTTTATCTTGCCTGTTAGCTACGTAGAATTCCAGTGTGTGTGTGTGTGTGTGTGTGTGTGTCTGTGTGTGTGTGTACCACATTTTTTGTATCCATTCATTTGTAGTAGGGCATCTGGGTTGTTTCCATCGCCTGGCTATTGTGAATAGTGCAGAGATAAACATAGCTGAGCAGGTGTCCTTATCATAACCTGGGTTATGATGTTCAGGGTAGATGCCCAGGAGTGGTGTGGTGGGCTCATAGGGAAGGTCAATTTTCAGTTCTTTAAGAAACCTCCAAACTGCCTTCCAGAGTGGCTATACTAGTTTACATTCCCACCAGCTGTGCAGTAGGGTTCCTCTTTCTCCACGACCTCGAACTGGCAGATATTTTAACAAGTATTCCAGGCTGAGAGTTTGGCCTAGCAGTAGAGTGCCTGCCTAGCAGGCATACAAAGATCTAGGTTTGATTCCTCAGTACCACATACATAGAAAAAGCCAGAAGTGGTGCTGGGGCTCAAGTGGTAAAGCTCTAGCCTTGAGAAAGCCCAAGGTCAGTGCTCAGGCCCTGGGTTTAAGCCCCAAGACTGGCAAAAAAAAGTATTCCTTCACAATGGCTGTACTGAACCATAGGAAGAAGTTTCTCTTCTATCTAAATCCAGGAAATTAATCTGACATACTTCTAAAAATAGCAGTGGTCTTTCTCGTCCATATCCTTTCTTCTATTTTAAAAAAGTACTTGTTCACTCCTTTTCCCCAGATGTTAGCTGGGAAATGAAGATCTTTTTTTAAACTCAAGCTAGAACTCACAGATATCTGAAAGTGTTGATAACACCAATAGTGTCACTTGCATCAAAATCTTGCCAAATTCAGAATAAGAAGAATGTGTAATTGCCAGTTGACCTTCCTTTATTAAATGCACAGAAATCACAAGGTGTGTACCTGTGAGAATTTCTTGGATTTCTTGAATGAATACCCTTCAAAAATGTCTGATATCTAGTAGGACTGACATTTAGACTTTGGAAGCAGAACTAAATTCAAATTTGAAAAGGTTGGTCAGCTGTTCAGGGTAGATGTTTTTCATTTAGTGCTGTGATCACATTCAGCTTATTATAGTAGCAGAAAACTTGGGGGTTGAGTTATTTTTAGGGAGGGTAGTTCCCATGATCCTCCTGAAGATTCATCCCCATTACACCTATATCCACTGTCAACAATCTTCAGCCAGTTTTTTAAAACTAAGTCATAACCCTAAATTCATAGACCCTAAATTAATCAGCACATGAATCAAAACCAGATAGGACAGAAAACACAATACTCGAAGTAGTAACTACAATATATGTTGAACTAGAATTCTCTTTCTTTCTCCCTGTCTCTGTTATGATACAAAATAGATATTTTAGGATGAGTTACCCTTAAATATATTAGTAAGCCATGGTTTGAAGATTACCACATGCAGATATTTCACATTATAAGTATTACTTGTAAGAGGAAAATTATTAGAGATGTAATGAAAAAATTTTTAAATTTTATATTTATTGTAAAGATGATGTACATAGAGGTTAAAGTTACATAGGTCAGTTAATGAGTACATTTCTTTTTTTAATTAAAGAATTAACATTGATTTTTATATCATATTTCAAATGACGTGTTTAAGAAACATGTTGTAATGAAAATTTTTCAACAAGTGTCATAGACCTGGAAATTATCTACAATCTGTAAACAAGTTATTTCATCTTTGGGTAGTTGGGGTTTTTTTGCAGGGGGAGGGTGGTCCTAGGGTTTAACTCAGAGTCCAGACACCATCCCTGAGCTTCTGTGCCCAAAGCTGGTGCTGTACCACTTCAGCCATAGCTCCATTTTGTCTTTGGTGGTTAATTAGAAATAAGAGTCTCACAGACTTTCCTGCCCAGGCTGGCTTTGGATTTACGGTGATTTCAGGAAATACTCATGATATAACACTAAATTTAAAAAGAGAATCTAAAACCTGTTCATACTATATAATATTTTCTTTTGCGATGAGGATGGATCTCATTATGTAGCTCAGACTGGCATTGACTTGAGATCCTGCTGCTGCTGCTGCTGCCTGAGTGCTGGGATTACAGGTATTCTCTGCCATGTGAGGCTTCACACTATATAATCTTAATCAAAAACTAGCAAGAAAAAACAGTGGCAATACTGGTAACAGTGATTTTTTTCCCCAAGGGATTGAGTTATGGGTGATTTTCTCCTCTTTATCTCTCTACTTGTCAATGTCTCTATTCTATGTAATATGTAATATATCTATATCCCATGGTCAAATGTGTTTCTCCTCTGTAAGATCAGCTGTGTTCTTCTCAGTCAGATAACAATGTCGTGACCATCGTTAGTTCTGCAAGGATATAACCTTAAGTCCATTGTTGGGCCTGTGAGAGTGAAACTCTCTCTCTTTTAAATGGACTTTCACAGAGCAGTGACTTTTGAAGATTGACATCACACACCTTTTTGAGGAGCTGACACAAGAGCACTGGGGCCAATGTTCTAATCTACCCTTCCACGTCGCTACCTCTCCTCCAGTCCAAGGCATTGCCATTGCACAGTAGTTCATCACCACTAACACAGTGTTTTAAAACTACACCCACTTATTATCTTCTTCTCTGCAGGTTGGAATTCTGACATGATCTCATTGAACTCAAACTAAACTTATCAAAAGACCTGAATTCCCACTGGAGCCTACAGTGGAAAAATCTGCTTACTTGCCTTTTCCAGATTAGAAAAGCTACCTGGGTTCCTTGTCTTCCTCCATGTGCAAAGTCAGCATTGAAGTTCCTCCAGCTCTTTCCTTCCACACTCACCTTTCTGACCCTCCTTGTGATTACTTTGAGCCCACCTGGATAATCCAGGGGACCTCCTTAGATTAGGACTTCCCTTAATTTAGTAGCATCTGCAAAATCCCTTTCCACATGCATGGGAACACATTCAGAGAATCTGATAATTATGAAAGACATATGGGGGGGCCGTGAGGGAGAGGGAGCATAGTTGCATCTATCACAACGTTTGATAAAATATCAAGGATGATAGCTGGACATGGAAGGATGTGACCTCTCCAGCATTACACAGCGGTTTGAACATTGCCCTGTAGCATTAGCAGGCCCGAATGTGTATGGACCAGTAGATTTTCCACTAGAGGGCAGTATCCATTAAAAACAGGATCCCTTGTCACTCAGCCAGGGCACTGCCTTATACAAAGGCTACACAGAGATAGGTCTAAGTAGACTGTCACTGTGCTTCTCATAAATGAAGACAAGATGTAGAAGCATACAAAGACCACTGTAGTTGCCATCAGTTTTACTTCTAGATTTACATCAGCAAGCTCTGGCCATCCATGGAGGGGGAAAATGAACCAAAGAAGGGCGATGGATGTGGGGCTCAAGAAATTTGAGGATTATGGGCGGGGAGTTTGGCCTAGTGGTAGAGTGCTTGCCTAGCATGCATGAACACCGGGGTTTGATTCCTTGGTACCACATACATAGAAAAAAGCCAGGAGTGGTGCTGTGGCTCCAGTGGTAGAGTTCTAGCATTGAGAAAAAGTCCAAGAACAGTGCTCAGGCCCTGAGTTCAAGCCCAGGACCAGCAAAAACAGAAAAAAAAAAGTTGAGGATTATACCTCAGTTTTATTTGTACTTTAGTGTTTTCTAGGCAATGCCACATTGTATAAAAATTAGAAAATATGGATTCACAATTTAAAAGTGAGATTTTCATTAAAAAGTAATATTAATTAAATATAAAGTAAATCTCTGTCATTTTTTCAGAAATGATTCCAAAGATAGAATGCTGAAAAATTTAGATACGTACCTGCATTTTAGAAAAGACGAAAGAAAATTTGATCTTGAGGAATTAAATGGTTGATAAAGCTTCTGAAATACCAGCAAAAAAAGGAGTTTTTATGCTGGGTGCTAGTGGCTCACATCTGTAACTCTAGCTACCTGAAGATTTAGAGGATCTCACTTCAAGGCCAGCCTAGGGGGAAAAAAAAGCTTTTTAAGATTCCTTTCAACCAAGAGTTGACATAATTTTGCTTCCTCATCACCATGTTTTCTAGCTGGCTGTAGGTTTTTTAAATTATCCAGTTTTAGTAGGCATGTGAACATGCCTACTAAACTGAATATATAGTGACTAAATATTCATGTTTTATTTTTCAAAGTCTTTTTTTCTTTGCCAGTCCTGGGGCTTAAATTCAGGGCCTGGACACTGTCCTCAAGGTTCTTTTGTAGAGATCTCCCCAGAACCGCCCCTTCAGAACAAACAGGAACTTCTGAAAACCATAAAACTACTCTCTGACAGTTGAATGGGACCCAACTGGCGTGAGAACTTTCCGTCAGTTTCCACCAGCCTGGGAAGCTCCCTAAATCTTATCTCACTCGACCACCTGATGGGTGTAATTTTTGCCTTTAAAAAGGCAGTGTAAACTCTGATCAATGACTTCTCCCAGCCTCGCTGCCAAGTGCCTGTGGATGAGTTCCCTGCCTGGCTTGTATCCCGCAATAAACCTTGCTTTTGCATTTCAGCTGCCTCTATCTCGGTGGTCTTCTTTGGGGGGACCCCTCCTCTGGGCACAACATTTGGGGGCTCATCCGGGATCCCCCAGGAAGACCCTCTGAGGCCTGAAAGGTTTGTTGCCTAGTAACCAGTAAGAGCGCTCGCTGTTTGTCTGTGTCTGTGTTGTTGCTGTTTTCACTTCCACTTTGTAGTGGTCGATTGGTCACATTTGTATCTGGCAGGCTCTCACTGGGATAGACATATCCCGACAGTGATCCTGGAGAGAACGAGAGACGTCCTGATCCCCACTCTGGGCAAAGGGTCCAATTTGGACTCCAAGCCATCTAGGGGCACCAAAGAGGTGTCCGTCTGATTTGACACAGAGTGGAGTGTGTTTGGGCAGCTCCTGAGTGAGAGTAAGGGGGTGCCATTTGGTCCTGGGAACTTTCTGTGAACTTTGTCTCTTTGAATTTGTTGGTTGTTACCTGTTGTGTGTTTGTCTTCAGTCTAAAACTCTTGCGTCGCTGATAGCAGTTTTTGCAGGTAGGATGGCCTTGGCCAGCCAGCTGCCAGAGAATGGAAGTCTCCACAAGACAGGCGCCCCCCCCCCCAAGAGCTTTCAGGGCCCCAGTTGTCTTCCTCATTCTGACTGCTGCCAGGCATGCCATCAAAATTTGAGGTTACTTAAAGGTCTCTGCTGCTGTTTTTGTTAGGTGTATTTTAAACATTTGAATGGCTGCTCCCACTCAGCTGCAATTGAGGCAATCGAGGCAGCTGCAAGCCTAGTCTAGCTTCCTTTTTCCTAAAACGTGGCTAAAGTAGCAATCTGGAGACAACTGATGGCAGGACATAGGCATCAGTCTTGGTTTCCCAGGTTTAAATTTGGTTCTGTAAACTGTCATGTGAGATGGCCTAGTCAAAATTGGGAAAATGACTAGAGTCATGCTCAAGATTTGGCACTGGAAATTACCTTGTAAAAAGTTTTGTTCTGAACCTGGTTCTCACCTGCAAGATTAAAATTGGCAAAGCTCTCTTGACACAAACTTCTGGAAAATTTACAGCTGATATTAATTTTGTGTGCTTTAAGATCTTTGAGTATGTTTGAGTATGAATGTGTGTGTGAATGGGTGTGAGTGAACATGTTCATTGCATTATTTTAAAGAGGAACTGGTTAACAGAATTTTTCTACTTGTTTAGCCCAGAAGCATTAGGGAATTTGGAATTTATTTCCTTGAGTTAAAGTTTTAGAAATTTAAATGTGAAATTGCTTATCAATGTCAGAAACTTCGCCTGTTTTAATCAAATGCTAAGAGAAAGGACAGGAAAACTTGGGATATTCCTGTGTGACCATCTTTGGGGTGAGAGGTGGACTGGCAAAGGAGCAGCTCTGGGTTCCCATGGTGGAAAAGGCCCTAAGGGAGGGTCCATGCATGGTGAAAGAAGATAAGCTGGCACAAAGACTGTTTATCTAAACCTGCTCAGATGGACTGAGTAGACCATCTTTGTCCTTTTCCCTTGCAGACTGACACTGGAAATCTGATGGTAAAATGTAGGTGATGTAATTAGTATTTCTTAAATTGCCCTCTAAAATGTATTACATTTGGGAAAGGGTTTTTAAGAGGAATGTTTAAAGGTTTATCTCCTTATGATTTGGTTTCATGCTACTGGGTTGCAATTGGATGTATTTTAGAAAAAAAAAGGGAACTAAGTCTGGACTTCCGGTGCACTGATGATGTTTGTAGTTCTTGCATTAAGGAAAAACTTATTTGAATTTAAACTATTGTTGGAGTTCTAGGCAGTAACCTAAACTGCAGAAGAAAAAAAAAATGCCTCATCTAAAAGAAGGCCTGGAGGCAAAAGGGAATGCCTTGAGCCCTTAAAGAGTTTTTCAAATGAAAGAACATTAGAAATGGGTTTCTGAACAAAATTTGAAAGTGAAGTTGTCCTAAATGCTTTTTTTAAAGTTAGGACTACCAAAATGATTGCTTAATTGCTATTTCAGCTTGCTCTTGTATAGCAATTTCCAGCTGGCCCATGGAACAGCAAATCCTCATTTAGATGTAATTTTGGCCCTTACCAAATTCCAGGTAAGATCATGCTTAGAGGCTATTTCTATGATGACCACCTTGTTGTTTCTAATTGGAGTAATGTGGCCTTACAAAGGACTCATTGATCTGAAAGCTGCAGTTTTGAGCCATCCCGGGCAAAGCAGAGTCCCTGTGAGACTGTGGTGTCTAATTTGGCAGCAGAGTGCTAGTGAAAGCAACCTATCAAGATGCAATAACAGTCATTGCTCAGGCTGAGTATGGTGGTGTGGATATTGGGGAAGAAGTGGATAAGAAAGGATTTGCTAAAAAATGAAAACTTCCTTCTAGCTCTCAAGTCTGTGAGGAAAAGAAATCAGACCCTAGTCATCTTACTCTTGGGAATCTCAAGAATACTATTCCCTTGTGGGGGCACTGATCCAACCAGTCAAACTTCAGCAAGCCAAAGGGCGTTTAAATGGGAGGCTGCCTCTTGACTTGCAGGATGAGAGTAATTCAGGAAGTCAAGTGACATTTCCAAAGGAAAGTTTGGCTGTTGGTAACTTTAATTTAGGATCTAATGTTAGTCTGGAAAAACTTAAGCAGGACCAGAAACTGATTGAAGAGAATGAAAAACTTAAAAATGAGAAAGAAGTTCTACTTGAACAGGTTGTCAGGATGGCTGAGAGGTCTAAAGCACTGCATTCAGAAAGATGTTCTACTTGAAAGTTACAAGGCTTTAGAATTGAAAGTTAAACAGACTGCTCAGGAGCTTCAACAAGAGAAAGCAACTACTATGGATTTGAAAAATCTGGCAGCTAATGTGGAAATAAGCTTCTCTGCAGCATCTTTTTTTCATATATTTTTATTGTAATTAATAGAAGGGTTACATTATATTCGCCAGATAGAAGGTGCATTAATTCACATACATTGATACCCTTTCTCATGTCTTGGTCCCCATATTCCTCCTCCCCACCCCCACCCCTCATCTTGTTTTCCCCCCTTCCCTATCCAATTTCAAATAACCAAATACAAATACATCCAATATATCAGATAACAAAGTGAGATACTGTAACAATATGAGATAACCAAGGGACAGCAAGAGAGATGAGAGATAACATAGTACATTAAGGACAATAATCACTCATTATATGGCTTATGTTTCTATATACTAGAGGTCCTTTCATTTAGCTTCATCCTATATGGCCTTATGTATCTAGGTTTTGCTCTATTGCAAATCTCTGCTATGAGAGCCCAAGGTTTCTACTGATTTTGACAAATGAGGGAAACCATTGAGTCTATGTTCCTTTGAGTCTCTGCAGCATCTTGTAGCATGGTTCCAGAGCATTCTAAAGGTTTTTTAATCTTTCTTTGGAAAAATCACTGACTTCTCATGACAAAATTGATGATATTGATGACATCTTAGAGAAGACTGAGTCATGTGTTTGCAAAGAGCTGGAGTTATCTCTAACTGAACAGTTGAAGAAGATCTGTTTAGAGGAAAGGCTCATTGTCACATTACAATCCAAGTATAAGGACAGTGTTGAAGTTTAAATGTGAGAATAAATAACCCAGTGTGGATCACTTGCTGTTCATTAAGAAGACGCTGAAAGGCTTGAAAGCTCAACTGAGAACCTGGACTCTGGTGATCTTCTTACTACAAGCCTAGAACGAGATCTTCTTAATGATGAGCCCATGAAGGTACTTAGTAGCAAGCGCCCTGTGGTATGCTCTGAAGTCAATGGGAAGCCAGTTCTTTTAAAGGGCTATTCTGTGGATGTTGATACAGAAGTTAAGGTGATTTAGAGAGCAGCTACTTATCACAGAGCTTACAGAAAAACTAAAGAGGAGTCTGGGTTACTGCCATTGATATTCCTGTTTTGTGTAAGTCTGATCCAATGGCTTATCTGATGGTTCCTTATTATCCTAAAGCAAATCTGAGTGCAGTTGAAGCCAGTAGGCCTTTAACTTCAGAAGAAGCTTTAAACAATGTATTTGCTTTAAATTTGTGAGCAAGGAACTGTTGGGGATTTTGACTTCACCAAATCAGTGTGTCAACGAGCCTCATGATGGTTGGTGGCTTGAGTCTGATGTCAGCTGAATTGAAAATGGGAAAACCTCCTTCCACAAGACTTATATGCTTATGGCAGCCTTTTATTATGGCTTTCTGTTCAAAATCAGGAATTTGAAACAAATGAAGATGGAATTCCCAAAGTGGATCAGTTTCATTTGGATAATGTCAAATCCATTCTCTAACTTTAGAAGTTCGATGACTTCTGAACAAGTTTTGAATGCTGAATGCTTCTTGGTGCCCAAGGGGAAGTCAATTCCAAACCATAAAAAGAGGTGGAATAGAGATACTCGGAAGACTTGGGTGGGAACCAGAATGAGACACTACTGGGACAAAATAAATAAAGCATCCAGATGCAGTAAGCCACTGCTTGGATGGCAGAGATGGTGACAGATCCTAGAGTCACTTGTGCTTGGCCATTCAAAATTAATCAAGAGCCAGGAGGTCATAGAATAGTTTGTAAGCATGCCTTACTAATGTCCATGTCTACTGGGTAGGAACTTGTCAGTCATCTGTAATAGTGGGTAGTTTACAATCCTGAACCCCATGTGTGCTCAAAGCACAAGCTGAGCGAAATTTAGAAATTCAGGAAAGTTTGTGGAACTGAGGCTGTGTCCCTATTGATCTGTTTAGGCCTACACTAACTCCTCAAATGTAATCCTGGCAACCCCTTGGTAAAATAGACTAAGCTTTTAGGGTCCCTAGCTAAGTAGACAATGCCCCTGAATCAGCCTGAAGAAGTTATAGATGAGTCTTCGCCCATCAACCCCCTTAGATGAAGGGACCAGAGGTATTTTTGGAAAGTGAGACAGGATAATCTCAACCCTATACTGTCCTAAAAACCAATGGGGTGCCAGCCTGCAAAAATGAATGTAACCAGTCTGTGCAGAAATTTGCAGGTGACCCAGCAGGAGCTGCTGAGAGATGAGGCTGCTGCTACACATCCTGTCCTGCCTGATTCCACCACCACCCTGCAAAACCCTTGGTGGTGGGACATTCTAGCTGTGCTAAGTTCAAAGTCCCCTAGGTTTTTGCAGCCATTATGGTGACTCTGGATGAGTAAAGGTGATTTTCCATCCAGTGCTGAACAGCTTTGACGTAAGAGGTGCTAAATGTGAATGAGGGCCATAGCAAAGTAGAGAGAAAAAGCTTAGTAAAGAAAACCTTTGGAAAGGAATTGAGAAAACAGAAGAATAGTTTATGAATAAGGGAGGATCTGGAAAGAATTGTCTTACAAAAAAGGGAGAAAGACAAATCCTAGAGCTAGTTAATGGCAATCCACATCTCCCTTGGACCCAGACCTGGCAGGAGAACTTTGGAATCCCTGGGATAGGACCCGAGCTCACTGCTTGTATGTCTGACCAGCCCACTCCTGATCCCCAAGTCAGATTGTGCTAGCTAGGGATGTGAGTCCACCGGGCACATATGGTGGAGCTCTCCTGTCAATGGAGACTTGATTAGTTCTCTGGCTGAAGTAGTTATGCAAAACAGGAGAGGGCTAGATTTATTATTTCTACAGCAGAAGGGCCTTTGTGCCACCCTCGGTGAGGAGTGCTGTTTTTACAGAGGTGGAGACAGGAACTAGAGAACTAGTTAGTAGAATAGGAGCCAGGGTTGGCTCCTATGGAACAAATAACAGGGGGGAATGTAGAGACCCTCCCCCCAGACCCACCCCCTTCAGTACAAAAAGGAACTTCTGAAATACATAAAACTACTCTCTGACAGTTGAATGGGACCCAACTGGCGTGAGAACTTTCCATCAGTTTCCACCAGCCTGGGAAGCTCCCTAAATCTTATCTCACTCAACCACCTGATGGGTGTAACTTTTGCCTTTAAAAAGGCTGTGTAAACTCTGATCAATGACTCCTCCCAGTCTCGCTGCCAAGTGCCTGCGGATGAGTTCCCTGCCTGGCTTGTATCCCACAATAAACCTTGCTTTTGCATTTCGGATGCCTCTATCTCGGTGGTCTTCTTTGGGGGGACCCCTCCTCTGGGCACAACATTTTTTCTGAAGGCTAACACTCTACTACTTGAGCTAGCATACCACTTTTAGCTTTTTTCTGTTTATATGGTACTGAAGAATCAAACCCAGGGCTTCATGCATGCTAGGTAAGCACCCTACCAATAAACCACATTCCCAGCCCACCAAGTCTTTAAACTGAATTGTAGATTTAGAAAGTTAAAATTCATTTAAACAATTAAAGTTCAAATTCAAACCAATAAGAATATTTGGTTATTAGCTTAGCTATCTTTGCCCCTAATTATTTTTTTTGTTTTATTTTGTGTTTTGTTTTTGTTTGGTATTCAGTGAAATGATGTGTTGTTTCCTTAAAAGTTAATTTCACCATCTTGATTTTAGAGTTAGTCTTTGCCAGTTTTTAGACAGTCTTCCTGTTCCTAGCTTCCCTTCCCCCCCCTTTATTTTAAACAACTTCCGATTATAATTTTCCCTTGTTTCTTCAAAGTGAATAGAGGAAATAAAATACCGTCACAAGTCAATGAGCCTTTTCATTCTTATTTTTGGACAGGAAAGTAAAGAAATTTGATTATTTTCTACCTGTTCATTCCCTCAGTTTTTCTTTTTGAGATATCCTCCTGCCTGAATGCCTTCCTCTCCATTTCCCTAATCTCCCCCAAACCCTCAGAGCTCAGCTTAAACCTGCCTTTTTCAAAAAGCCCATGGAAGCAGGGAAGCCAAAGGACTGCTTCCCTCTCTGGGCATCTTGGAAACTGAGACACTTGGTCTATTAAAGCCTCATAAATATGCCTCACCAGCATGTCCATCAAGCACTGTGCAATTCTTTTTTTTTTCATTATTTCGATAATACTTTATTAGATTATATAATCAAACCCACGTAGCACAATTCTTTTATAGTTAAGGGAATTTCATCTCAGAGAGGCCCAAAGACTGTCCTCAAGCTCTTCAGCTCTACGCTACTGCCCTACCACTTAAACCACAGCTCCACTTCCCATTTTCTAGTGATTAATTGGAGATAAGAGTCCCTCATTCTTTAGTGCCCTGGCTGTCTTTGAACTGTGATCCTCAGATCTCAGCTTTCTGAGTAGCTAGGATTACAGGCCTGAGCCACTACCCTGGGCTGTATCTTTCTATTCTTGTATACATTTTAATGGCTTGAAGACAGATCCTGTGTATTCATGCAAAGTATCACAAACATGTATTATTAAGCTCTTATCATTTGGCAGGCACTGAGCCAAGTGCTAGAATCATAAAGATAAAATAAGATAATCCTCACCATCATTATTCTTACAGTCTATGCAGGACAGAGAAGTAGACCAGCAACGGCCCTACAGTTGCGTATTGGCCTGGTACAGAAAATGCAGCAGTGAACAGACAGGAAATCTACCCTAAGCAAAGGTCCATAAAATGAGCCCTGAAAAGTAAGAAATGCAGGGAGAGACCTAGAGGCTGTGGAGGGTATAGGTGAGGTGACAGAGAGAGGGGAGGATGAACTGGCATTTTCTTAGCTGAGCAGCTACTAGTAAGTAGCACTTAGCCAGGCACGATAGAGGAAAGCAAGGAAAACCTAAAATGATGGCTGGGATCACAAGATCTCTAAGAGATGCTATCGTAATTAATTGTCGTGCCTCACAAGTGACCTCAGCCCTACAGCCTGAACTATGGGATAGGAATGTCTCCCAAGTAATATCAATAAGGACTAAGGCCTCAAAGACAGTTGGCTTTACCCTAGAGAAAACCTATTTTTAGTCTAGCAACAGTTACAGTTTCTGCTGCCACATATTAACTAAAAGCAGGAGGAAAGCTTGGCATCTCTGCCTCTATTTCGTGTTTGTCCCTAGCTTAAGCCATTCTCTTCTAAGTCACTTTGCAAACACCTTGAGTTCCAAGAAAGAAGGACTGACTGATAACATCTTCATGACAAAGTATTAATACTACCCCCTGAGGAGCAGCACAGCCTTGCAGACAGACTGCCCCAAGAGAACAATTACCTATAAGGATCAGGCTGCATTTGAGAAATCATTTCAAGGGAACAACTTTTCTTGAGCCAGAACTGAGATAACCAGGATTTTTTACATCATGTCCCCTGCAATTAAAACCTAATGCTGATGTCTATACACTAAAGATGGGATGAAGTGCCATCTGCCTTGTGTCCATAATCTCTTTTCTCTGCCATTTTTCTTTCCCAATAAACTTTCTTATCTCTGTCACAATGTCTAGGTCTTACCTGATTCTTCTCTGGCTGGATGCAAGGATGGAGGTTAATTAGTTGCTCCAACACTCTGGTAACAGCTGCTTTGTGTGCAACAAGAATCAGGTGCTTCACGTCCATTTAATCCTCCCCTCAACCCTGCGAAAAATGAGGCAAGGGCATTGGACATCAGACAGAGCTCATTATTGTGTCTCACCATCCATTTCAAATAACAGAAAATTGGTCTGTACCATTCATGCGACCAAACTATCTCAAACACCTCAAGCATGTCACTTATTTGTTACAACAATAGCACTACAAAGTAAGAGGGAGAGGAGGAGGAGGAAGAGGAAGAGGAGGAGGAGGAGGAAGAGGAGGAGGAGGAAGAGGAGGAGGAGAAGAAGAAGAAGAAGAAGAAACTAGTAGACTAGGCACAAAACAGATAAGTAACTTGCCCACAGCCCACAACTACCCAGAACCACAGGGTGAGCTAGATGTATACCAGGCAGTCTTGGCTTCAGAGGACATGCTGCTAATTGCTAGCCTATGTAAATTAGAATTTGTTTTCTATTCTTTAAACACTTTTATGGCAAGAGCAATGCAAAACTTTGCTAATAAAATCAATATGTAAAGCAAAGCCTCCTGGTAGCATCATGTAGTCCCAGGACTCCAGAAGGCTGAGACAAGATCATTAGTTTGAGGTCAGTCTGGTAAGTAGAAAGACTGTCTCAAACAAACAAAAAGAAGTTAACAATTTAAAGTTGTATATAATGCAACCTCTTGCCTTCATTTTCCCTGAATCTATTTCCTAAAAAGAAGCCAGTATTAAGAGGTTATGGACTTACTGGTTGACATGAATGACTAGAAGCTGGAGGAGCCGAACCCTGTCTTACTTTCAGGAGCAGCCAGTCAGGATTCCCTGGTTCTGTGTTATCTGACACATAAAAGAATGTGACTGCCAGTAATAAAGAATGAGAATCACCTGTATCCAAAAGGCTCTGATTTAAGACTGGTTGTAGCTCCTATTGGATGATCTTATCCTAGTTCTCAAAATTATCAGTCGCAGGACTTTAAATGTTGACATAAAACTAGTGAGTCTGAGCCAGGTACCAGTGGCTCATGCCTGTGGCTACTCAAGGCTGAGATATGAGGATTGCCATTCAAAGCACAGAAGTCCAGGAGACTCTTATCTCCAATTAACCCCAGAAAATCAGAAGTGGTGCTGGTGGCTCAACATAGTATTGCTGAAGAGCTCAGGGACAGCACCCAGACCCTGAGTGCAAACCCCATGACTAACCAAAAAGCACAAGCAAACTAGCAAGACTCTGTTAAGGAAGGAGGAAAACAGTATATGCTGAGACATATATGAGTGTCCATTGCCTAAAAACATGGATTTGAGTTGCTCTGAATGACATAGTCTACCATGGAAGAAGGTACATGAATATTCACAGTCACAGAAAAGAAAGTCATAAACTGGGGCTGGGGGTTTGACCTAGTGGTAGAGTGCTTCCCTAGCATGCATGAAGAACTAGGTTTGATTCTTCAGAACCTAGAAAAAGCCAGAAGTGGTGCTATGGTTCAAGTGGTAGAGTGTTAGGAGTCCAGTGTGGGGTCAGACTGACCTTGGACATGCACTACTGATTAGAACTAAGTACACAAGGAGATAAGCTGTTATCATGATGACCTTGGGCTATGTCAATGGCTTCTTGCTTAACTTATCTGAGACTTGATTGCTGTTTTGTTCCAATGTTACCCCTGGCAGTTTCCTGGTTTTAAGAGAGTATATAAGACTGGAACTAGAAATAAACTGGACTACAGTCTTAAGCTTACAGCTTTAGGCTACAGTCTTGGGCTGTTGACTTAAGCTGTAGACCTCCCGACCCCATCTGTTTCTTGTCTTTTTCTTTTCTTGTCCTCACCCCCTAAATCAGGAATCCCAGCTTGTTGCCGGCTGGCTCCAGCAGTAGAGCTCTAGCCTTGAGAAAGCCCAAGGACAGTGCTCAGGCCCTGAGTTCAAGCCCCAGGACTGGCAAAAAAAAGGCAATTTGGTGTATAATTCTCATAAAAGTATAATTATTTAAGAGGAGAAAATAAGTTTTTTTAACTCAAACTCTATAAATGTAAGTTTTCCTAGAATAATGGCTTCCTATACTTTAAGTCCTCAATGATCCTCCAAACCAGTGGTTTCCAACCATGACTGGAGGAAAAAACTTAGGAACCTTTAAAAAATGATGATGCTTAGGACCCATCTCTAAAACTCACTGCATGATGTCTGTATACATGGGCCATGAGGTCAAAACTTTGTTGTCAGATGTTAGTCAACTTGGAATTACTATTCCCTTGCAAAAAATTGCAAAAACTAACAGTTCAAAAGGATATTGATGAACACACACACACACACACACACACACACACACACACACACCACTGGCCTCATACATCACTGGTATTGTCATAGTCTACAGAATACTTTTTGTCTAGAGTTGAGATGGTGACATTGACCAGAATCACAGGGCTACAACAGATACTCAGCCAAGGAAAGAGCTTTGAAGTCAATAGAGAATGTTTTACTTACCTGGTGACTTACTGAGTGTCTACTATATTCTAGGATTTTCAGAACCGAACAGACGGTGTGCTCAGGAGTCAAGAAAGACTTCTTAGGGTAGATAATACTTGAGGTACATTTGAGATTAGGTTTATAAGGTGGACAAGTTGTTTATTTGACATGCAAGTAGATAATAATTATCCATTTAAGGTTTAGCCAAAGTAGGCTAAGCCTATAGAAAAGTCAAGAGGGATAGTAAACATGTCTATAACTATATTGTTTCTAAGAAAGCATTATGAAGAAGTCCTTTAGGGAAAAAGGTAACCCAGAGATTAATCAACTTCCCTACTTTGTATTATATTATGGAGTAACCATGTTTCTCTAAAATCTGATGTTGGGAGGTTTCAACCCTTTGGGAAGTAGCTTGATATGAGAAGGGCCTTTATGAAAGAATTACTACATGAAAGTACTTTGGAATGATTCCAGCAAGCTCTTGTGCACATCTCCAGTCCCCCTCTAAGGGAGAACACAGCAAGAATTCAGTTAGCTGCTAGTCAGGAGAGCACTTTCCCCATGCTGGTACCTAGGTCCTGGGCTGAAAGATCGGGCTTAGATCATAAGTCTCTAAAACTTTGAGAAGTTAATGTCTTGTTATTTCAGCCATTCATTCTATGGTGTTTTGCTATAGCAGCCCAGACAGACAGAGATACTTGGGATATGGAAAGTTATCCTTTAAAAGACAGACAGCATTGGCAAACCATTCCAGGATTCCTGAAACTTGAGATTTTTCAGTGCTAAAATCAGAACTTGTTCCTCCCGCTCATCATATTGCTCTGTTTCCAAAGGGAGTTTCTTTCTTTCATTGGACAAGGGCAAGTTTTTTTTTCCCCCTGAAGTAGATTCTAGAAAATATCTTTGATTCTATCTCCCCTAGGAGTTTGCCTCTAAGGTAGAGGCATTTGCACATCAAGATTAATCTTTCCTTGGCATAAGACATATTGCCTTTAGAAAATTAAAGTGGAAGGCTAGTTTGTGAGCAAATTCTTCACTGCTTTCATGACTAGTCAGATGGAGGAAATGGTCCACAGAGGGGTACCTGAGATTGTATTTATTTTCTATTAATAAATCTGGGCTTCTCTCAAGGTACCAAGGTAAGCTTGATTAAAGTTCTCTTGCAAATGATCCCCAAGTGGTGGCTTCCTTGCCTGTAATTCAAAGTCAAGTGCAGCTTCTTGTCAAATGGTTGCCAGGAGAGAGGCTAGGAGGCAACTCCCCATCCCCTCTGCCATGGCAACGGTGCTGTTATTTCCTCATCTGTCTCCTTTCTGCAAAGGTTTAGGTTTCTGAGGGCAGTATGCTATCTGTGGTTGTTTAGTTAATGTTGCAGAGAGGAAAGAATCTTTCTAACTTTCTTTCTATACAGATATTGCCAGTCTACTGTTGACTTTTTCTTTTGTGACCTTAAGCTGCAGTTTTCATCATTTTTTCTTACTTTCTCAAGGCTTTTCCTGAAAGCATCAATACTATATACTATGAACCCTTAAAAGTACAATAACCCTAGCGGGACTCCGGGGCCTGTAATCCTAGCTACTCAGGAGCTGGAATCTGGGGACTGTCGTTCAAAGCCAGCCCAGGCACATAAGACTCTCAGCTCCAATTAACCACCAGAAAATTGGAAGTGGCACTGTGACCCAGTGGTAAAGTGCCTCAAGCTGAAGTGCTCAGTGACAGTGCCCAGGCCCAGAGTTCAAGCCCCATAAGCCCAAAACCAAACCAAAAAAAAAAAAAAGTATAATAACTCATTTCAATGGTAGCTGAAGTGAGCTACTACAAGAGTGTTATAGTATTTTTCTAACCTAATAACAGGAAGTATGCTGAACCTAGTGTTGAAGGAAATGAGAGTACTGCTGCAGTTTCTCCATCTGTATAATGGAGAGATACTTATAATTTAATACAATAATGACAAGAATGACTGAGGGTATGAAAAAGCTTTTAGAACAGTGCCTGGCACATTGTGGGTATTTAATACATTTTAGGTCTTACTATCACTGTAAGTAAGATTATTATTTGATTCAATTTGGTTTTCCAACACTAGTCAAATTTACAAAAAAATACATAAAAATAAACTGTTAAGCTGTTCTGATTGCAAGTGGCTCATGTAAAGGTATTGTACTGGCTCTAAGCTGTGTTGTCTTCAAGGATAACTGACCCTAACAGTTTAAATAAAATTACCCAATTTATCTGTCCTCACATTACTTGGATCTATTTTTCCTTGTGGAATTCACCCAACAACAGTCCTTCATGGAACTCTTGTCTGATCTCCTTTCATCTGGATATTTCAAGAAAAAGAGGTTCTCTTTCCACAAATGTCCTATAAAAATTTCAGGATGGGGTCTCATCAACCTAACTGACATAATGTGTCCATCTGAGGACACGGGTGGTTCTGACAAAAATTACTCCAAAGACTCTCACAGAGATGTGATAGGTGACAAAAGGCCTCAAATGTTTCTGGTGATGCTGATACAAACAAACCTGCACTGTCAGGCATATAAGACATAGCACAGATATATTATGTATAGTATGATGAGGCCACTTGTATGTATTTACAACATTATATTTTCATCATTATTTTAGAATATACTCATATCTACCGAGAAAAGTTTAATGTACAAGAAGATACTGTAGCCGGGCATGGTGGCTCACGCCTGTAATCCTTGCTACTCAGGAGGTTGAGATATGAGGATCAAGTTTCTAAGCCAGCCCAGGCACCAAAAAAAAAAAAACAAAAAAACTCTGAGACTTTTATCTCCAATTAACCTTCGGCTGAAGAGCTCAGGGACAACGCCCAGGCCAAGTTCAAGTTCCATGACCCACAAACCCACAAAAAAAAAAAGGGGGCCGGGAATTTGGCCTAGTGGTTAAAGTGCTTGCCTAGCATGCATGAAGACCCGGGTTCGATTCCTCGGTACCACATACATAGAAAAAAGCCAGAAGTGGTGCTGAGGCTCAAGTGGTAGAGCTCTAGCCTTGAGAAAGTCCAAGGACAGTGTTCAGGCCCTGAGCTCAAGCCCAGGACTGGCAAAAAAAAAAGATACTCTATACTCTTACACCAGCAGCAGCTTCATATACCTGTTTACTGAGTTACTGAGTCTTCTGATTGACCTATACTGTTGATTATGTTTGCACAAAGACAAAATTGCCTAACAATACATTTCTCAGAACATATCACTATCATTTTAAGAGAGACAGAGAGAGAGAAAGATTGAGAATAAGAGGGTCTTATTTTAAGGAACTGGCTGGCTCACATGATTGTAGGGTCTGGCAAGTCCAAACTCTTCTGGGTAAATTTCTTCTTGCAAAAAAATGTCAGTCATTTTTATAACACTTTCAATGGAATGAATGAGGCTTTCCCACACAGTAGATGATAACCACTTTACTCAAAATCTGCTGATTTGACGTTTAATCCCATTTTTAAAAATGTCTTCATGGGAACATTCAGATGATTGTTGGAGGAAATATCTGAGTGTGGTGCCTGAGCCAACAAAATGAACAGACAACTAGATAAACATGGTCCCTATCTTTCTTAAAACTTCACTGGTAGCAACGCCTGAATGTAGACAGATTTAACTCCAAAAGACTGAAACCAGCTCTTCTTTAAAAAGATAATGAGGGAAACCAACAGATATCTGGATGCCAAAAGCTAGGAACTAGGGAAAAGGTAACAGAAAGAGACCATGCTATCTTTGAAGATAAGGTAGAACTCATTCACACCTTTTCCAGGGTCATTTCTACTCACTCTCCCAACCAGGATAAGGTTCTTCAGATTTACCACTGGGGAATGGGAATGGGTTAAGCCCAATGTTGGGTCATGGTGAGAAATACCCTTGGCAGGATAAAATGTCATTCCAGATTTTAGAGGCCCAGGAAGCCATAGAAAATGCATGACATCTGGGGAGGCACAGTGTTTGCTGCAAAGCCCTGAGTCAAGAGATGTGAAAGGAAACAAAGCTGTAGCTTAATGTGGTAGAGCACTAGACTAGATTCAAACCCCATGACTGACATCCCTTCCTCCTCCAGCTGAGAGGGAGGGAATGAGAGAGAGACAGAGAGAGAGAGGCAGAGAGAGAGAGAGAGAGAGAGAGAGAGAGAGAGAGAGAGAGAGAGAGAGAGAGAGAGAGAGAGAGAAGTACAGAAGTACAGTAGGGCCTGTTTTTCCTGAATAGTTGGGCATACCAGTGAGACCATAAAAAGTAATATGTTGAAAGGAAATAGGATTGTCTTGTGTTTTAAAGAGCTCATACTGGCCAAGGGTCTTGGGGATGGATTACAGGGGCCAAGGCTGAAGCGAGAGACCATTACTGGAAAACAAGCAAAAATCCCTAGATAAAGGCAATGAGTTTCTGAAAGTAAAACTTAAAAAAAAATCACACATGAAAATCAAAACAACTCTAAGATTCCACCTCACTCCAGTTAGAATGGCCAGGATCAAGAAAACTAATAACAACAGATGCTTGAGGGGATGTGGCCAGGAGGGATCACTGCTACACTGTTGGTGGGAGTGCAAACTCGTTCAACCACTATAGAAAGCAATATGGCAGTTCCTCAAAAGACTAAACATAGAGCTCCCCTATGACCGAGCAGTTCCACTGCTTGGCATTTACCCAATTGTCCAGAAACAAAGACAGACTAAATCCACTAGCACAATGATGTTCATAGCAGCACTATTTACCATAGCAAAGATATGGAACTAACCCAGATGTCCCTCAGTTGATGAGTGGATCGACAAGATGTGGTATTTATACACAATGGAATTCTATGCTGACATCAGAAAGAATGACATCACCCCATTTGTAAGGAAATGGAAAGACTTAGAAAAAATCATATTAGTGAAGTAAGCCAGACTCAAAGGAACATAGGCCCAATAGTCTCCCTCATTTGTCATAATCAGTAGAAACCTTGGGCTCTCCTAGCAGAGATTTACAATAGAACAAAATCTAGAGACATTAGGACAAATAGTATGACACTAAATGTAAGGAACTCCAGGATAAGGAAACAAAAACCATATAATGAGCGACTATTATCATTATGTACTATGTTATCTCTCATCTCTTTTGCCATCCCTTGGTTATCTCATATTGTTACAATATTTCACCTTGTTATCTGATATATTTTATATGTGCTTAATTGGTTATTTGAAATTGGATAGGGAAGGGGGGAAATCAAGATAAGCAGGGGGAGGGTGGGAGGGAAATGGGGGACCATGTCATGAGAAAGGGTATCAATGTTTGTGAAGTTATGCACCTTCTATCTGGTGAATAGAATGTAACTCTTCTATTAATCACAATAAAAATAAATAAATAATTTAAAAAAAAGAAATGCAAATCAAAACAATTCTAAAATTCCACCTTACTCCAGTTAGAATGGCCAGGATCAAGAAATCTAATAACAACAGATGATGGAGGGTATGTAGACAGGAGGGATTACTACATTGCTGATGAGAGTGTAAACTCATTCAACCACTATGGAAAGCAGTATGGTGATTCCTCAAAAGAATAAACATAGAGCTCCCTATGACCCAGCAATTCCACTACTTGGCATTTACACAATCATCCAGAAACAAGGGCATACTAAATCCACCAGCACAACAATGTTCATTGCAGTACTATTTACCACAGCAAAGATATGGAACCAACCCAGATGCCCTTCAGTTGATGAGTAGATCAACAAGATGTGGTATTTTTACATAATGGAATTCTACACTGCTGTCAGAAAGAATGACATCACCCCATTTGTAAGAAAATGGAAAGACTTAGGAAAAAATCATATTAAGTGAAGTAAGCCAGACCTAAAGGAACATAGGCTCAATGGTTTCCCTCATTTGTCATAATCAATAGAAACCTTGGGCTCTCCTAGCAGAGATTTACAATAGAGCAAAACCTAGATACATAAGGCCATATAGGATGAAGCTAAATAAAAGGACCTCTAGGATATAGAAACAAAAGCCATATAATGAATGATTGTTATCCTTAATATTCCATGTAATCTCTCATCTCTTTTGCTGTCCCTTGGTTATCTCACATTGTTACAGTATCCACCTCGTTATCTGATATATTGGATATATTTGTATTTGGTTATTTGAAATTGGATAGGGAAGAGGGGAAAACAAGATGAGGGGTGGGGATCTGGGGAGGGAAATGGTGACCAACACATGAAAAAGGGTATCAATGTTTGTGAAGTAATTCAACTTCTATATGGTGAATATAATATAACCCTTCTATTAATTACAATTAAAATATATGAAAAAAGAATAATCAAAGAATGTCACGTGAAATAAGGATTAGATTTAAAAGGCCAGATAATTTGTTGATTGCATGAGGCAGGACTGAGAAAGAAACAAATGAAAGAGTTTGGCTTGAAAATAAGTGTATGGCTTGGGTATGATTTTCCTAAGGAGAGGAAACACAGATGAGAGCTTCCAGAAATGGTCCATTTGGACTACACAGGCTTGGTCAAAGAGAAACATGATCATATTGACTACCACAGAGGGCATGCCTCAACCTCATATTCCTGAATGTATTTTAAATAAAAAAGAGAGGGGGGAAAAGCAGAGAGAGAGTGAGAGAAGGGTGATATTGTCCAAAAAGAAATGTGCTTTTTACCTTACTTATATAATTGTAACCCTCTTTACATCACTTTTAGAATAACAATAATTTTTATTAGGAATATGTTACTTAAGTACACATTCCTGTTTTTCTTGATACAGAGTCTGACCATGTTACCCCCATGCCAATATCCTCTTGTGTCATCCACATAAGTGCTGCGATTATAGGCAAGCACCACTACATTCTGCAAATAAATTTTTCTTTTGGTACTGGATATTGAACTGAGAGACAAGCATGCTAGATAAGAACCTGCCATATCAGCCATACCCTCAAGTCAGAAATTTTTATATAATCAAGGAAAGGGGATGCAAAGGTCTCTTCAACTGATTCATACTAAACTTCTTGCTAGCCTTTATATGGGATAATCCTATGAAATATATTATGTATGTATCATAGTATAATTCATAGCTAACATTTAATATGACTCAAGTTAATACTTGAATAACTCAGTTTTTCTATTATCACTTGATTTTACAGAGACAGTATTTGCTGAGGGCCATCCCACTAATAAGCAGTAGAGGCAGAAGTCTAATCTCGGTATCTGAACTGATTCATATCTATTAGATTGAGACCAAGGCAAAGCAGCTGCTCTGGCTTGGTTTAAACAGGGTTTTTTTTTTCCATTTTTAACAAAATCTACTGAACAATTTAAGGATCTCTTGCCTTCTTATAATAAAGCCCAGTACAAAAAGCCCATCATTATTTAAATGGGAAGATAAAATCTTATTTTCATTTTCTTTGCTAATGTGGTGAGAACTGAAATGGTTTTTTGTTGTTTTTGTTTTTGTTGTTTGCCAGTCCTGGGGCCTGAACTCAGTGCCTGAGTACTGTCCTTGGGCTTTCTCAAAGCAAGAGTTCTACCACTTGAGCCACAACACCATTTCCAGCTTTTTCTATGTATGTGATTCTGAGGAATCAAACCCTGGTCTTCATGCATGTTAGGCAAGCACTCTACCACTAGGCCAAACTCCTGGCCCTTTGTTTTTGTTTTTTTATTTATTTATTACAGCCATGGGGCTTAAACTCTGGGTCTGGGCACTGTCCTTGAGCTCTTCAGTTCAAGTCTAACACTCTGCCAACTTTGAGTAACAGCACCACTCCTGGTGGTTAATTGGAGATAAGAGTGTCCTGGACTTTTTTGCCCAGGCTGGCTTTGAACAATGATCCTTAGATCTTAGCCTCCTGAGTAGCTAGAATTTCAGGCATGAGCCTCAGACACCCAACTGAAATGGTATTTTTTACCTGCTCTTAAGGATCCTATGATTAACTCTTTCATTTAGCACAAATGTTGGTCTATGAGCACAACAAAAGCACTGCTCTTTCCATCTGCTATTGCTGTATTGATGTAGGTTGGATGTAGTCTATACAACTTTGTATATCTTCCATTTGCCCTTCCATTCTGCTTAGTAAAGACAGTCTTTATTTTCCCACTGCATGAAAACGTGCACAGTGTCCAACATATTTTTGACTCCAAAAGTTCCTACCGTTGCTTTAAATTGCAAGCTTAATGACAGTTAAGAAACTAAAAATGTTCAGTGGGATACAATAGTCTCTTTGGAAAGTTAGGATTTCTCCAAGAAAATAGGAAATTATCCTTCCCGGACTGGCAGTTCTCCTCCTGGAACTCAATCTCTTTCTCTGCAAGGCCAAAGCATCGAGAGGAAAGAGATGTTAGGGCTTGGAGAAGTTGTCACTTTGCCGACCCTGATGGTAAGAGTTCTGTGGGCCAGGCCAAGATCTTCTCTTTGTCTTCTGGAGCATTTCAAGGGTGCTTTTGTGGCTCCAGCTCCCCACTGGAGCTCTCATTTCAGCTCTCCAGAGGTGATTTGCATTTGATTGGTTTATTAGTAGTTGAGAGTTATAGTGTGGAATATTCATCTTCATTTACACACACATACATACATATATATATTATTTATCTGAGGTAATTTTGTTATTTAAAATGGAGAATTGTTGTAGCTTCTTAACTGTTATATATTATCCATAATATATTATATATTATCCATTTATTCTACATTATTTATTATATATTACCCTAAAATTGTCATATTTTGTAGCTTTGTTTGTCTGAGATGTATTCCTAGTATCCTGAAGAATTTATAATTAAAAATTAAAAATTATCATTACTTTCTTTTGGTTAGTATTTTATTCTTGTAATTTCTCTTTACTTCTTCACTTTCAAATTTTCTGTATTTTCTCCCTTCCTCCTTCTCTCCTTTCCTTTCCTCCTTTCTTCTTTCCTTCCTTCCTTTTCAATGGCTTGCTATGTTGGTCAGGTTGGCAACAAGTTCCTGGGTTTAAGCAAGCTCTTGCCTCAGTTTCCCAAATACCCGAGACTACAGTCATCATTAAAATCTAAATGTGGGGCTGGGGGTTTGGCCTAGTGGTAGAGTGCTTGCCTAGCATGCACGAAGACCCAGGTTTGATTCCTCAGTACCACATACATAGAAAAAAGCCAGAAGTGGTGCTGAGGCTTAAGCAGTAGAGCTCTAGCCTTTTCCAAGGACAATGCTCATGCCCTGAGCTCAAGCCCAGGACTGGCAAAAAAAAAAAATCTAAATGTGTTTCTTATGAACAACACATAGCCGGATTTTGTTATTTCTGCTGTTTTACTTTTTGTTTTCCATTAAACCTATTTTTCTGTGTTTTTTTTCCTCTCCTTTATTGCTTTAAGTTGATATTTTTGTTTGACTTTCTTTTTAGCCTCACTGGCTGGAAAGTTATAAACCGTATTTTTCTTTTGGTGCTTATACAATTGTGTAAGATAAATTATGGCAAACGAAATAATACCCTCACATCCCTTCCTAAAAAATATCCATACTACAATCCCCAGAACATACACACACACAGAGACATACACACACACTTCACCTAGTAAAAAGTACTTTTAAAATGGGATTAAACCAGACACCCATGGCTCACACCTGTAATCCTAGCTACTCAGGAGGCTGAGATCTGAGGATCAAGGTTCAAAGCCAGCGGGGCATGAAAGATCATGAAACTCTTATCTCCAATGAACCACTAGAAAACTAGAAGTCAGGGACAATGCCCAGACCCACAGTTCAAGCCCCACCAACAACAAAATAATAATAAAAAATAAATAAAAATAAAATGTGGTTAAGGATCTTGAGATAAGCAAATATTCTGGAGTTTTCTAAGTGGGCTCAAATGTGAGTAGAGGGAAAGAGTGGGGGGGACCCCATATTTCCTCAGTTTACTTGTTCAGCTAATATTCTATTGTTTGAGCCACATCTCTAGCCCAAAGAAAAATGATTTTTTTAAGCCATGTGTTAAGATTATACTCTCAGGAATCATTTCTATAGTTTGTTACAAGAGAAAGCCACTGATCATATAGAGTACTGGGAACTACAAGGAGGCAGCAAAATGACCTCAGGAGATTGTGAAGCTGGCACTTGGTGTTGCCCTGGGGCATCTGCCACCTGCCACTGATTGTTCTTCTCCTTCAGAGGAGCAAGAGGGAGAGGATGCAGTCAGAGTGGTTTCCTTCATAATTAATAAAAAGAAAAAAGAAAGGAAGTGGGGAGGGAGGAAAGGAGGGAGGGAGGGAGGGAGGAAGAAAGGAAGGAAGGAAGGGAGGGAGGGAGGGAGGGAGGGAGGGAGGGAGGGAGGAAGGAAGGAAGGAAGGAAGGAAGGAAGGAAGGAAGGAAGGAAGGAAAGAAGGAAGGAAGGAAGGAACTGAAACAACTATGTCTTGAAGGAAGCAGAGACTATCCCCATAGCTTTGAAGATGGCGGATAGGACCACAGTCCAGAGTATTATCTCTAAAAACTAGAAAGACAAGGAAACTCATACCTTTTTAGAGTTTCCAGAAAGAACATGGCTCTGTTCACATATTTTAGACATAAGATCTCTGAACCTATGAGAAAATAATTATTTTAAGACACAAAGTTTTTGGCAGTTTGTTATAACAGCAATTGGAAGCAAATACAGGTTTTGGCAGCTGAAAGTAAAGTGCCGCTATGACAAATGCACAAAAATATCAAAGTGGTTTTGGAGTTAGGCAGAGAGTGGAAGAACACTAAAGCCAGTGGTGGCTCACACCTGTAATCCTAGCTACTAAGGAGGCTGAGATCTGAGGATCAGGGTTCAAAGCCAGCCCAGGCATTAAAGTCCATGAGACTCAAGAAAACCAGAAGTGGCACTGTGGCTCAAGGGGTAGGTGGTAGCCTTGAGCTGAAGACCTTAGAGACAACACCCAGGCACAGAGTTCAAGTCCCAAGATCGCCAAAAAAATTAAAAAAGGAACTCTGAGTGCCTAATACAAAAAAATCTTACATAGCCTTGAATAGTGAAAACTCAAAAGGGAGTAAAGAGTGTAGTAGAAATTGTGTTAGAAAATGCTTAAGTCATAACAAACATCAAAGTTACTAGTAATAGATTTCTTTTGCTGATTTTTCCTTTTCTGGGGGTGGAGGAGGGAGGGACAGGTTCATGGGGGTTGAACTCAGGGCCTAGACACTATCCCTTAGCTTTTTTGTTCGCTAGTGCTCTACTACTTTGAGCCACATTACCACTTCCAGTTTCCTGGTGGTTAACTGGAGATACGAATCTCACGGACTTTCCTGCCTGAACGGGCTTTGAACCATAATCCCACTCAGCCTCATAAGTAGCCAGGATTATAAGCGTGAGCCACCAGTGCCCTGCTTGCTGATCTTTCTTGATAGAGGGAGGTTTTGTTTGCTGGATATGCTGGCCGACCAACTCCAAAAAATTCTCAGCTCTTTTTCCCAGACGAACTGTCTGCCAACATCTCTTTTAGCATTTCACTGAGATTCATTTTGAAGTTTTTTTATTCTATCCTTTGCACTCTGAGTCTCTGATGCAAGCTCAACCTCCTTGTCTATATAGAAACCTCTTATCTAGCTCAGCAATTCTCTCTTCAGCTCTGCCTTGTTGGCTATTTAAATCATCTATGCCAAATTTAAGTTATTTTGGGCTCATGTCTAGAATTTTGACATTCCTTTTTTCCAAGTTTGTCAATCATATTTTAACTTATTTCATTCCTTTAAAAATTGCATACATAATAAACATTCATTCTTTGTTTAATGAGTCTAATGTCTATGTCTTTGGAGATTTAGATCTACTATTCATATTTCTGTGGAATCTTACTTGCAGTGGTTTTTATTCCTAATGGGTATAGAATTTTTTGTTGTGAGCATATATTTTATTGGTCATACTCTGGAGATACTGAGGAGATTGAGCAGGTATATTTTCTCTGCAAACTAGGGAAAGAATCCATGAGCATTGCTGATCTGAGTCCACTTTACTTTAAATATTCAGTGCTTGGAAATGGAAAAAAGAAAGCCATTTAACAAGAGGGCTTTTATTGTACTGTTTGCAGTAATTTCTTTTTTCCCTTTGTGTCATCAAGGTTTCTGATTTATGTACCCTTTGTTTTGTATATAAGATTATCTAATTTGGGGAAAAGAAAGGAATCACAGAAATGGTACAATAAATGATTTACTAATTCAACATTAATACTCAGTAGACTAGATGTTGTATTGGAAATAAACTTTACAACTTGCTGGGGGAGAGAAAAGTGGGTGGGGGAGGGAAGTGGGAGAAAACGAGGGAGGAGCAACACTGTTCAAAAAGAAATATATTCATTACTCATATAACTATAACTCCTCTGTACATCACTTTCACAATAAAATTTAAATTAAAAGAAAAAAAATTCAGTTGTTGGCCTTGGATAATAAATTTAAACTCTCAGAGAAACTATTATTCCTTTTCTTCTGTTTTTGTTTCTTTTTCTCAGAGTGGACTACTGGATTTTTTTCTAAGAATATAAAATATTATTTATTTTTATCAATTTAATGAAGGCATCTTTATTTTCATTTTATTTTAATTTTTTATGCCAGTACTGGGGCTTGAACTCAAAGCTTAGGTGTTGTACCTTAGCTTTTTTGCTTAAGGGTGGCACTCTACCACCTCAGCCACAGCTGGCTATTTGGAGTATCTCACAGATTTTCTTACCCAGACTGGCTTCAAACCTTGATCTTCAGATCTCAGCTTCCTGAGTAGTAGGATTACAGGTGTGAGCCACCAGCATCCCGCTCCGTAATGAGGTAGGTTCAGCTATGTAGAAGTCCATGTTCAGTTCTCCCATTCCCCTATGAGAAATTTATCTACACATCTCCAGAATTGTGAAGTTACACTATATGTATTCAGAATCAGGCTTTACTAACATACAGTTGTATGAGCACAGACAAGTTACTTAACTTTTGTGCTCCAATGTCCTCTATGAAATGCTACCTGAGCAGGATAAATCGATAAGGTTGAGTGCTTGGAACAGGGCCTGGCTATAAATTGCTCTAAAAAGTGCTGACACCAACCCTCATTGTGTTTCAGACACACTTAAGGTTTACAGATAGTGTTTCAGCTCATTGAATTTTTGAAATTATGGACATTTTAAAGTTTACTTATTTTTTTCAAGCTTAGCATCATTTATTTACGATTATATCTATCAAAATTTATCCATAATATAGTTGCTTTTTGACTATTCAGTCCTATATTATAAAGGCAGAGCTAAAGGTAACATCTCAAAGCAGGTTCAAAGTTTTGCTACAGATCCTAATTTCCTGGAATACTTTATGTTTCCTGTTAGAAAAACATATAAACACAGAATAATAAAGAACAGCTTCATTTCAGGTTCTCCTTTCAACCCGTGAAACCCACTTCATGTCCTAGTCAAAGTCTTCCCAACTAACCAGGCAACCATCCATTTTAATGGCTCTTGCCTTCTTTCCCCACAGATAAGCTATTTACAATGATCAGTTATAGGATGTATACCACATCTCATTCAGCCCTATATCTTCAGAACATGGTAGTTCCTGATGAGTGCTTGTTAAATACAATTGTGCAGGTATGAATGACAGAATGAATAAACAAAACAAAGCTAATAAAGGAAAAACACAGAATGAAAAGTGGACATTCTCTATGATTTAAAAGTAAATACAAATTTGCTCCTCCAGTTTTCAACATGCTATATCTTCACAAACAAGCCAATTGTTAATTATTTAAAGATAAAAGCAAAAATAGTGAAACTGGTCAATCTGAGGAATACAACTAAGTGTAAAATGAGGTGAGTCAGCGATCTGTCACTTTTCTCTAAAAGTCTTCTTTTTTGGTTCCTTTTAGCCATACAGTATGTAATCTTAACTTTATATATCTTATGAAATAAACACACTTAACTGCAAAGTTTGACATTTTTTCTGCTGCAAAGTCAGCACAGCTTGCTGTACTTTTGATCTCAGAAGTTAAGTTCAGTTCTGTGTTGTTGTGGTTTCATTTTAAATTTTGTACTAAATCCTGATTACTAAAGAGCACTGACTCTAAGCCAGATATGCAAACAGAATATTGAACTTTAATAGGGAAGTTCAATGGAATGAGACTGGGCTGGCCAGGCCAGCCTGATACCTGAATGTAGTCATAAAAGGCACTGAGCAAATCAATTCACACCATGGTTTTCATGGAGATCTTCTGATATAAAAATCTATTTCTTTGTCTTTTACGTGTCTCTTCTGATCCTCTGGAGATGAAAATTGACATCCATAGTCATATTCTTCCAAAAGAATGGCCAGATCTAGAAAAGGTAATGGTAATAATTTGTTGAATTATTTCTGGAGCTTCCCCAGGGTTTCTCAATGCCTCTATTTATAGATCTTTCTCTTTGGGGAAAGAGGTGTTATGTTTCTTTGTTATAGGTACTATTTTAAAATATGTGACAGCTTTATTTCCTAATTTTGTGAAAAATGGCTTTTATATTTATTTAGAAAGAACATTTAATTAAAGAAATGAGTGACTTTTTGAAATCACTCCAACCCTCAAATGAAAAATTCTTTAAAATTTCTGGACAATTTAAGTCAAGCAGATTTACTTTCTTTTAAATCACATATTCATCTGCTGGAAGGATACCTGCCAACTACAGAATTTAAACTTACAAGTTCAACTTAAAGACTATTAAAAGAGGAATGTTACAGGTTTTGAGACTTTTTAAATATATTTCCTTTCCAAAATGCTTAAAATAAGTTTTAGAAGCACCAGGCTTAGATAGTCTTGTGAAAGAAAAAAAAAAACATTTTTTAGTCTATTTTAGGACACTATCTAAAACCTTTCCTTTCTAATCTTTCAGCTATAAATCCTTGTTGTGAAGTACTAGGAAATAGGTACATGAAAAATTCCAAGAACAGATGACATGAAATCTTTGCACAATGAGTGTCTGTAAAAGGTGGAGGCTGGGGGCGTGGCTCACTGGTAAAGTGCTTGCCTAGTATGCTTGAAGCTCACCAATTGAGTGCTTGTCTAGCAACTTCAAGCCCTAAGCTCTTTCCCAGCATGAAAGAAAGAGAGAAAAAGATAGAAGGAGAAAGTGGGGGAGAAAAAGAGACTAATCCAAGCCCTCAGGCAAAAGCAGGTGTACAAGTTAGAACCTAGCCTAAGCTATGTAGTCCTTTCTTTTCTTTCCTCCTTTCTTTCCTTCCTTCCTTCCTTCCTTCCTTCCTTCCTTCCTTCCTTCCTTCCTTCCTTCCTTCCTAACTTCCCTCCTCTCTCTTTCTCCCCCCTGTCTCCATCCCCACACACACAGAGTGAATCAATACTTAAAAAGGAAAGCTGGGCCACTGTAGGTGGCTCACACCCCATAATCCTATCTACTTGTCTATAATCCTATCTACTCAGAAGGCTGACATATGAGGATCTCCTTAGAAGCCAGCCAGTCCAGGCAAAAAATGTCCAAAATATCCATGAGACTTATTTCCAACAAGCTACTCGGAAAAAGCTGTAAGTGATGCTGTGGCTCAAGTGGTAAAACACTAGTCTTGAGCCAGAGACGCTTAGGGACAGTGTCCAGGCTCAGAATTCAAGCCCCAGAACTGGCAAAAGAAAAAAAAAAAAAGGAAAGGTGGGAGAATAGAGAAAACATACTAGATGCTCTGAAAGTTTATTCTGATTTAGTATTAAGTTTTACTCAGTCTTTAACATATTTAGCATGCTGCTAATACTTTCCTTTTCTTGATTATTGCATGTATTAGTTTAATTGGGGAGGGGAGTATTCACTGTGACATTTCCACCTATGTATACAAGGCATCGCCATATTAGTACTTTCATATCACTTAAAATATTTCATATTTTTATCCCAAATTGGAAAAAAACTTGGGCTCTAATTAAAGTGTGCCTCACTGTTCAGGTAAATGGGAGCTAAATGTTTACTTGGGAACACACTGTTCTGAACAGAGCTGACCTCCCAATGACTTATTAACGTGTGAACACAAATACACCAATGTTAATGATTTCATGAAATGAAAGCACCAGCTACTTCACAGGAATTCTTGGGTATCTGCTGTACTCACCATTTTCTACCCCTCCTTTATGAGCAGTTGTCTGGTGAATAGCATGATGAATGAACTGATTGACGATACAAGAAATAAAAGGATTAGATTATATTCCCTAATCTGAGATTTTTTAAAGTTTAATGTGATATTTTATAATAACAAAGAGTGTTAATTCTAACAGTCCAACTTTTCTCTGTGATTTACTCTACAAAATACACTACCCACCAGTGCACTGCCCCTGGCCGCAAATCTATCACAAGTCTATGCCATCCACCTCCTTATCCAGACAAGGATCTTTTTCACTCAGTGGTAGTTGAGTTATAATGAAGGGATTTGTGCTCTATGCAGGCACTCTGCCACTTGAGTAACACCTTCAGTGTGGTTTGTTGGTTGAAATGGGTTTTGCTAACTTTTTTCCCAGCCTTTCAGGCCTCCATCCATAATTCCCTTGATGTCTGCCTCCTAAATAGCTGGGCATAAGCCACTGTGTCTAGCACAGACAAAAAATTTGAGTCTTAGAATATGCAATGTTCTCAATATCTATATTCCCTGAGAACTTCATATGCTGAAAATCCTCATTCCCCTAGGACTTTCAGAAGCTATTAGATCATGAGAAATTGGACAGTGCCCTTCCAAACAGTCTCATGGGAACTTGTTAACACTTTCCACAAAATGAATTATCAACAGGCAGTCACCATCTATGAAGCAGGGAATGGGCTCTTGCCAGATCCTAAATCTTCCAGTGCCTTGATGTTGAACTTCCCATCTTCCAGAATTGTGAGAAGTAAATGTCTGTTATCTAGACTAAGAAAGACAGTAAGACAGTCATAGTTAAGATATTTTCATTACCAGAAGAAAGAATTTTCAGTTCCTTTCACTGGCAGGCATAAGGCAAACTATAGAAAACAATAATAACCTGAATTTTATCCATTCTTGTTGCTGTTTTTGTTGTTGTTGTTTGTTTTTCTAAGGCAAACTCACGATATAGCCCAGTCCAGGCTTTCCTTAAACTCATGATCCTCCTACTTCAGCATCCTAAATACTAAGATTACAAGTATTCATGTCCATATCCAGCCTCTCATTACACTCTTAGTGTGGCATTTTTATTTAAGCCAACTTCTATTGTTTCTGGAAAACAGACTCTCCTTGGGAAGAATGATTACTTCCCTACTAAACCTATAGCTCAACAAGACCTTCGCTATAAGCACCGAAATATGTTTCTAAATCAGTTACAAGAGTAAGGACCCTGAGCCTTCCCCATCTGGAAGAGCTTTCAAATCCTAAAGTGGTACCTGGCAGCTTAAAACCACTAATAAAGCCAAAGGTAAATAGAATGGGGCAACCAGGATGCTGGTGGCTTGAACCTGTCATCCTAGCTACTCAGAAGGCTGAGATCTGAGGATCGTGGTTCAAAGTCAACCCAGGCAGGAAAATCCATGAGACACTTATCTCCACCAAAAAGCTGGAAGAACAGCTGTGGCTCAAGTGGTAGAGCCTTGAGGTCAAAAAGCTCAAAGTTCAGGGTCAGTGCCTACGCCCTGAGTTCTAACCCCAGAACTCACTCACTCACTCTCACCCTCATTCTCTCTTTCATTCATCCTCTCTCTCTCTCTCTCTCTCTCTCTCTCTCTCTCTCTCTCTCTCTCTCTCTCTCTCTCTCTCTCTCTCTCTCTCTCTCTCTCTCACACACACACACACACACACACACTACAAGCATGGGAGAAATATGTGCCCTGGAAACTTTCCAAGCACTTGGCCTGCTGGCTTTCAGGGGAATGGAAGTTTAAAGCCAGTCTAGACAAAAAGTAAGACCCTACCTCAATCTGTAAAACAGGCATGGGGCACTTGTCTAATCTCACCTACATGGGAGGTATAGATAGGAGAATCTTGATCCAAAATCACCTGAGGCAAAAAGCAAGCACAAGACACTATCTGGGAAAAAAAAACAACAACAACAACAAAAGAGCTAGGGGCATGGCTCAAGAGTGTGAGGCATTCAAGTCCTAGTACTGCAAAAACAAAAATCGTACGACTTTCAAATATAATATTTATTTTTATTAACCATACCTTACAGATGAGGTACTTGATATTCAGAAATGACCCATGTGCCGGGAGTTTGGCCTAGTGGTAGAGTTCTTGCCTAGCATGCACGAAGACCCGGGTTCAATTCCTTGCTACCACATATATAGAGAAAAAGCCAGAAGTGGTGCTGAGGCTCAAGTGGTAGAGCTCTAGCCTTGAGAAAGTCCAAGGACAGTGCTCAGGCCCTGAGATCAAACCCAGGACTGGCAAAAAAAAAAAAAAAAAAGAAATGACCCCATGTAAATGGGTCAACAGTGGTCTCCCCAGAGTACTCTTTTCATAGATGCACTTTAAGAAAACCTTGGCCCACGAGGGTTGTCCACACTACCCTCCACTAGCCAGTGTCCTCCTTGACACCAGCCTACTCTACAACTTCTTGCTGACATAGCTTCACTATGAGGTCCTTAGGACTCTCCAGCCCATTGGTCAAATAATTACATCTGTTCCATGACAGTGTACCTCTGAGGGCTGGCAAGCCAATAATGAAACAACCAGTTCCAAACAACAGGGATGAAAGCCAGAAATAGAGAAATAGTAATGGTTCTGGACTCTTTCTCCCTCCACCCTCATTTCTAGTCTACAGAGCCAGAGTTAAATGAGTTAAAATTAAAGTGACATTAGCTACAGAAAAGTTATTTTAGTCTTTAAATTATTTCTTAGTAGAGAAAATATTATTTTAAAAACCTCATTCTCTAGACTTTTCTCCCATTCTTTTTCAAACTTTCCAACAAAAGAATGAAAAGATTTAAGCCAGTACAATTTTATTTGAGAAGATGAGGTCACTTTGGAAGAAATAATGTCTCCTTTCAAATGTGCCTTTCCTTCTTAAATATTAATAGACATGCCACCACAACTTTGACCTTCTTGTGCAATTAAAAAAGAAAAAAAAAGAAAAGCAGAATCAACACACCCAGGCTGATGATTAACTAAACTCACAAAGGACCAAGGTTTCAAAAATCTTTCATTTTTACTCACTAATGATGGTATAAGTTGGATTTACAGATCCTTTACACACACACACACACACACACACACACACACACACACACACACACTAAAACGGTAGAAAAACAGGAAATTTTAGAGATCTTAAATGGTTTCTGGTGAATCAGGATCCATACTCTGCTGTCTCAAACAGGAAGATCCTGGCTCAGGAAGCAACAAGATTACAACAAGATTATCCATAACAAATCCATAAAGTTTTAGCTTTTTTTCTTCCACAAGGTTTTATTGACTACCTCTTCATGTACCCAGTAGGAAGGATTGTAAAGTATCACTTAGATTTAAATAGGGTAAAAAATGCTGGCCTTTGATTTAAATGCATATATGTACATCTTCTTTTATTACAATGTTTTAATGGCATTTGCTTAAGGTAAGATTTTCAAAGATGAAAGCTCAGACACAACCTAACTTTTAAATCACTGTTCTGAGGTAATAGATGTCTGGTTTTGCCATTCAGGAGGAGCGTTGCTCACCTCAGGAAGGTATAAGTTCCCAAGACATTAAAAATGCCATTCAGAAATTTGGCATGATGGCATATGCCTATAGCCCCAGCTACTCAGAAGATTGAAGCAAGAGAATCAGTTGAGCCCAGAATTTCAAGGACAGGCTGGGCAATATATGAGGCTTCATTTCAAAAACGAATGTCATTTAATTCATCCACTTTGACTCATATATACCTATATGGAAATATGTCTCTTGTATGTAAAGCTGAGATCCCTTGAAATTTCAAAGTTTAATGTACGATGTCATAAATGCCTCTGGGACACAAGCTCCTGTCAAACACTTCCAGACTGTGCATGTCTCCTTAATATGCTCTGACTAACTCACTCGTAGGGTTACACCTTTGAGACCCAAGATTTGGCTCAGCCCAGAATGAATACTCATGGGGGACTATATGGAGCCTAGATTTGGAACACATAAAGCTGCTCTGAGTAGGTAATATCTTTACAAGGTACTTATGGAGCAACTTAACACTTTCTAGGAATGGTATGTCAGAACACAGAGTGGAAAAAAACAAATTTTGATTCTAAGCTCTTGCTAGTGTCTGATGCCAATGTATTCCACCTACAGGTAGAATACAGCTGCTACCACTACCGTCACTACCACTGCCATCACTGTCTCCCACCACGTTACCAGCCCACACTACCATCATTGCTGTTACCATCATCACTGCTAAGGCCACAGCCACAACCACCACTATCACTACTGCCACCATAATGACTGCCAACTACCACTGCCACCTCGTTGTTGCCATTACCACCACCTTCACCCTTATCACAACCATCACCACTACCACCACCATCACCATAATTTGCATTGATAAAGCCCTTTCTATAAGCCATCCCTCTTGTTAATATCTATAGGTACATGACCTCAACTAATTCCTGTAACATGCTATGTCTCGCTATCCCATTTATCCTCATCTTATTACCCTTCATAGGAGGGTTCTCCACAGAAGTCAAATTCCTGAGCAGTGATCTGTCACTATGATCTTATGCTCTTCCTACCTCTACCTCTCTGTCCTCCCCCAAATGAAACACCTACTCTCCAATCTTCTGGCATCCATATGATGAAATTCTTTGAAGATGTGTAGCAAGGAAGGAAGGAAGGAAGGAAGGAAGGAAGGAAGGAAGGAAGGAAGGAAGGAGGGAGGGAGGGAGGGAGGGAGAGATAGAGAACAGCGGTAGGGATGAAAAAAGCAGGAGAGGTGGAAATCTTCTACATTAAAGATAACCAGGTAAATTTCTAGTTCAAGAATATATTGGTAGCCTCACATTTACTCTCTAAAATGCACCTGTTGGAGGCTGAAGGTGTGGCAAGTGCTTCCTAATAAAACCTGGCTCATACTCCAACAAATGCTCTTCCAGATTTTTTTCAAAGGAAGATAAGGGAAAGGTACAAGGGCACTGAATGGATGCAGGAAGGTAGGAGAATTGAGCTGTTGAATACAGGCAAAGAGAAACCAGATTTAAGAAGGAGAAGCTAGGTCTTAGTAGACACAGATTCTGTCATGCCTAGGCTGCAACAGAGTCCACAGATATCAGTAAAGAGGAAGTAGCTTGTCAGAGCTAATACCATTACTTGCAACTAGAAGTCAAGGGCAAATTTTGTACCTGGGTAGAATAAAACTGGTTTAGAATTCACCGAAGAGGAATTAATTCTGGTTACTTAGAATTAGTATTCAAGAGTAAGCTTCTTGAGGTGGATCCCAGTCAAACATAGTCAAATACCCTAACTGCACTGCAGTTCACATGGAAAGGGACAACCAATGGAAGAGTTGTACTTCTGTGGGAGTGCTGCTCAGGTTTCTCCTCATCCTGACCCACGTCTCTGGCCAAGTGGTATTATCAGAGGGAAAATGAAAAGGCAATTTGGGATTAGAAGACTTTGAGTGACACAGGATGAAACTGTCTTTTGCTCTGCTCTAGAGAGGCTTGTCCTACATGAGACTCCACGAGGCAATGAATGAATGATGTTTTAAAAGTCCTACTTACTAGCCAGGCATAGTGGCTCATGCCCATAATCCTAGCTACTCAGGAGAATGAGATCTAAGGATCGAGGTTCAAAGCCAGCTTGGGCATTAAAGTCTGTGAGACTTTTATCTCCAATTAACCACCAGAAAACAGGAAGTGGTGCTGTGGCTCAAGTGATAGAGCGGTAGCCTTGAGCTGAAGAGCTCAGGGACAATGCCCAGGCCTAGAGGTCAAGCCCTAGAACTGACAAAAAAAATGCTAGTTACATGAGTCACATACACTTATATTCTTAGGTAGTGGCTTTCAAATATTTTTACTCATGATTGGCAGGAATAAATGTATTTTATATATGTATTATATATATTAGTATAATTGATTGCATAAGCTATTTACAGAAGGAAATCCAGTGTTGCACATACATACATACAGAGAGAAACATAGATAAGGAAGTTTTTCATAAAACATACTATATGAGACATTCTTTTCTCCATTTCATTCCTTTCCTGCTTAAGCTTGCATTTTTCAATAGCCCTCAGACAAAAATTGAAGCAAGTGGTATATTTTGGAAGTGATCTCAGGAAACACTGATAAACTGGAGAGGTGAGATAGGGAATCAAGGCAGCCAATGAAAGATTGCTGTTCAGAATAGATGTGCCCTTGCATCAGTTTTTCTACCCAGGGTTATTAATGTATTCATATACAAACACATCCCATCATAGACTGAGAAGTGTTGTGGAGTTGGAGAGAGGGAACTATTTTTCCTAGTACTTCTGACCTGCCAAAAGGGTTTGATTAAAGGACATAAGGAAAGCCCTCAAAGAAATGCAAATGCTGATGGCTAGGGTCAAGCTGGTATGCACAGAAGCAGGAAGGAGAGAGAATCTGAGTAGTATGGTGATAGCATCTACTGCATACATAGCCTGTTTCAGGTTTATTAAAAGTCTAGGACCCTATCCATTGGATCTACTCACAGATTGAAACCCACCGTTAGAAAGAACTGTGTATTTCCTAAAGACAGGTGCTTACAGTCCATGGGATGTGGGTAATCCTTGGAAGTATTTAGAGTGGAGCCTGAATATGGACAGCTTGATGTTCATCTTCACTTTAAAATTTCAAACTGCATATTTTTGAGATACCGGATTTTATTATCTGTTTGAGGATACCAGGGTTCTAACTGTGGAGTCAACACTCGGTAGACACTATTTCTACCACCTGAGCCTTTTAGACTTTTGTTACTTTTAAGAAGGATTCTCAAGCTTATGCCTGGGCAAGCCTGGGCATAACTAAGATGACAGATGTCACTATACCCAGCTTTTCATTAGTTGAGATAGAGGTGTCACAAACATGTTACCTAGGCTGGCTTCCTTGAACTTCAACTCTCCCAATCCATGACTCTCAAGTAGCTAGGTTATTGGCATGAGCCACTGCACCTAGTTTAGGAGGGAAAAGTAAATGGACTTAAATAAGCAATTTAGGGTACTGAGCAGCCAAATGGGAAAGTGATACCTGAAAAGATGGAGCTCAGGATCCTTCCTCACCTGAGGAGGTACAAAGATTGCTACCTTCTCTTCTTGACTTATCTAATTGTGCTTCTCTCACTGCAGAGATTTGGCTATGGAGGCTGGATCCAGCTCCAACACCACAACAAGGTGAGTTTATTCCAAAGAATAACTATAAGCAGGACCTGGCCTCCAGGGCAACTCAACTTTTCTGCCCTTGCATTAAGTTTGTAATATGCAAGGGAGCAGCATCAATGTCTCAGAATTATTGAGAAAAATGGGGGTGACTTCAAAAAGCTGTCTGTATAAAGGTAAAATTAGAATTTGAGACTCCATTAAAAAATCATTCTTTCTTTTGCCCTGGAAATCAATTTTGGCATTTATTGTTGTGCCTCAAGGGAGTGACTTAGCTCTCCTTGCAAGTTATTACCGCATATTAAAACTGATCAAAGGAATGGAAGTTAGATTTAAGCAAACACTTGAAAAATCAAACATTGGAGACAAAGGGTGAAAAGCCACTGTTATTAAGGGCTGAGTTTGATATGAGAAGAGGATGGCATGGAGCAAAACATTCTGTAAATAATGGGGCCTGGAAATGAGCTGGGAATCTAGACCTGTACAGAGCTCAGGTCTGGCTTCATTTTCAGAGTTACCATATGCCCTCTCAGAATTCAAGGAAAACATTCTTGAGCATCTAGTGAAAATACCAACATGACTAAGATAGGTCCTAAAAAACCATGGTTCTACTGAGTGCTGATGGGTCATGCCCATCATCATAGCTACATAGAAGGCTGAGATATGCAGATCGTAGCCAAAAGCCAGCCCGGGCAGGAAAGTCTGTGTGACTCTTATCTCCAATAAACTACCCCTACACACAAACAAAAAAAAATACCTGGAAGTTGGAACTGTGAGCAAAATAAGCTCAGGGACAGCACTCAGGCTATGAGTTCACGTCTCAGAACAGCACAAAAAAAGGAAGGAAGGCAGGGAGGAAGGGCAATGTGGCTGAAAGGTAGTTAGACTAGGAAGATAGTAGGAAATAGGCCCAATCACACACAGATTTATAGGACATGCTAAGCAGCAGTCTCAATTTTCATTACTCTTGAAGTAATAAAAATTATTTTAAAGGTCTTTATCCCTTTAAAAGCACTTTAGCTGTCCTGTAGAAAATAGCTACTCTGGCACGAGTTTATGGAACAAACAGGTGGAAAGGAATTGGAACTGTGGGAAGAAGTCTCATGATACAGATCCTTGAAGGACCCAAAATGAGTTAAGACCATTGGTCCTGATCCTGAAGGCAGCTCATTCTTAACCTTCTCCTAAGTGTGTCCCCTAAGAGCTAGTTTAAGCATCATCCTACTTCCCTTCCAAGTCTAGTTTCTAGCTAGGTTTCTGCTTCTCATTTTGCCTCAAGCCTCTTCCATGAACAGAGTTGATAACACAACTTCAGGGACAGGCAGCCTGTGAGGGCTTTTTTTTTCTTATCCCATTTACCAGGCTGAGGTTTGCCCTTCAGTATTAGGTTTGAATGACCTTCATTTCATTTTCTTTTAATGTCAAGAGATTTCATAAATGTAGTGGCAGATCTCCAGAAGAAAACAAGAAGGAAAATACTTTCAGTTCCATACACCGTTCTATTTATTTCGATAATTACAATAATATTCTAATAGAACATAACAGGGACTTTCTTTTTTCCCCCTTCTCTAAAACAAAACAAAATAAAATTAAGCATAATCAAGCCTATAATTTTCAGAATTACAGTGTTTAAGAATTACAGTTACTAGAAAACAGCATGCAAATTATAGTATTAAGCAAATTATTCAAGATCAATGAGATGAGCCCATATTTAAGATTTTAAAATCCCTTTCTTTTCCTCCTGCATTCCTTTGATTAACAAATACATTCTGTCCCTTGTGATTGGTTTACCCGAGAGATTATTGTTCTCTGAAAGATCATTCTAAAATATTTCCCTGCTTGTCCTCCGCCCCTCTTTCTCTCTTTATGAGAATAGGGAGGTTAGTATTAGAGATTGAATTCAGAGTTTTATGCTTGCATAAAACTGATTGCAGGCACCCCACCACTTGAGCCAACCCTCCAGCCCTTTACTTGCTTTCAGTTATTTTTCAGATGGTATCTGGTGGTTTTTGTCTACAGTCAACGTAAGACTAGGAGTCTCCTACCTGTACCTCCTATGTGGCTGGAATTATAAGGGTATGCTACTATATAGGGCTTTTTGTTGAGATAAAATCTTGCTAACTTCTTGTGGATGCTGACTTGGAAACATAGCCAGCCTCCTGTTCTCTATTTCCAAAGTAGCTAGGATAACAGGCATATGCCACCACACCAAGCTCCTACTTGTTTCTTTTTAACTTTTGGTTTTCCAGGGTTCTTGGGACAAATTCAGGAGAAGTTGTTTGCCATGTAAAACCTTACTCAAAACTGTAAAATATCATTTGTCTTTTGACTAAACATTTGCAATAATACAAATAGCAAGCCAATTTTCTGTTACTGTGAGAGATTGGGGATCCAACATATAAATTTGAAGGAGCCACAAACATACATTTCACAATAGTGGGGAATCAGACAGATTTGTATGTGTTAAAATGCTTCTAGGTAGTGCATCTATAAGGGCACGATTCTACCCCTACCTTATTCCAATTCTAAAATGTTGCACATTTATGTTCCAGACACTGGCTGCTCTTGGGTCTACAAGACTAATGGTTCAAGTCAGCACAGTCATCTATGCTCAGCCATGCCGGCCAGAAAGTCTATGACTGTGGCATTGCTATTTTTGTTCAGATACTTACATTCACAAAGCACATCACATTAATACCAAGTCAGAGGAAGGCATAAGGTGGGGAGGGGGAGGGACAGGGGGAGAAAGCTGGATTTAAATGAACAGATTTCTACTTTTGTGAGGATTAATTAAAAATCCCTTAAAGTGATAGTGAAACATGTTCTAAAGCATATAAGAAAAGATTAACTTAAGTGAATTTTCTGTTCCAGGGAGAAGCAAAGATGGTGAAAGATGGAAAGGTCTTCAGAGTAGTCCAAGAGAACTGCTGGGATCCAGAAGTTCGTATTAGGGAAATGGATCAAAAAGGTACTTCCAGGGGCCGGGAGTTTGGCCTAGTGGTAGAGTGCTTGCCTAGCATGCAGGAAGACCCAGGTTCAATTCCTTGGTACCACATACATAGAAAAAAAAAAAGCTGGAAGTGGTGCTGAGGCTCAAGTGGTAGAGCTCTATCTAGCCTTGAGAAAGTCCAAGGATAGTGCTCAGACCCTGAGCTCAAGCCCAGGACTGGCAAAAAAAAAAAAAAAAAAAAAAAAAGGTACTTCCAATGAGGAAGATTACCAATACCTGCCTTTAGTGAATAAGCAATATCTGTCCTTAAAGTCTATTAACTATTTGGAATGAGTTACCTAATGACAACTGATCATTGCCAAGTCAGCTGCTTGGCTTCATTAAGAGTATAGGTTTTAAATATTTTAAGATTAGTTATACCTTGTTTAAAAATAAAACACTAAGCTGAGTGTGGTGGCTCATGCCTGTAATCCTAGCTACTCAGGAGGTTGAGTCCAGATTCTTCAAGACCTCTTTTCAAAAATTGCCAGAATACACTAGGAAATGGAAAGACATCCCATGCTCATAGCTAGAGAGAACCAACATAGTGAAAATGGCTATACTGCCAAAATAGATATACAAATTCAATGCAATCCCCATAAAAATCCCAAAGACATCCTTTACGGAAATAGAAGATATAATCCAAAGATTCATATGGAACAAGAAAAGACCTAGAATAGCCAAAACAATTCTAGGCAAAAAGAGCGATGCTGGTGGTATTACAATACCAGACTTCAAACTCTATTATACAGCCATAATAACAAAAACTGCTTGGTATTGGCACAAAAACAGACCAGAAGATCAGTGGAACAGAATAGAAGACCCAGAAATAGAACCACATACCTATAATCAACTTGTATTTGACAAAGGAGCCAAAAATATACAGTGGAACAAACACAGCCTATTCAATTATTGGTGCTGGCAAAACTGGGCAGCCACATGCAGGAAACTAAAAATTGACCCTAGCCTGTCGCCATGCATAAGCATTAACTCAAAGTGGATCAAAGACCTCAATGTCAGACCAGAAACCATGAAACTGCTACATGATAAAGTAGGAGAGACACTGGAACTCGTAGGCATAGGCAAAAGATTCCTGAACAGAATCCCAGGGCCACAACAGATTGGAGAGAGACTCGATAAATGGGACTACCTAAAAATAAAAAGGTTCTGTACAGATAAAAACATAGTTGCAAAAGTAGAGAGACAGCCAATCAACTGGGAAAAGATATTCACCAACAATACATCTGACAAATGCTTAATATCCAGTATCTACAGGGAACTCAAGAAACTAATCCCCCCCAAAACCCAATAAACCATTCACTAAATGGGCAAGGGAACTAAAGAGAGACTTATCAGAAGAAGAGATTAAAATGGCAAAAAAGCATATGAGAAAATGTTCATCTATGGTCATAAAGGAAATGCAAATAAAAACAACCCTAAGATACCACCTTACCCCAACAAGAATGGCCAAGATTTTGAACTCAGACAATGACAGTTGCTGGCAGGGTTGTGGAGAAAAATGAACCCTACTACACTGCTGGTGGGAATGCAAACTAGTTCAGCCACTCTGGAAAGCAGTGTGGAGGTTTCTTAAAGAACTGAAAATAGACCTTCCCTACGATCCTGCCATACCACTTCTGGGCATTTATCTGAACAGCATGACCCAAGATATTACAAGGACACCTGCTCAGCTATGTTCATCTCTGCACTATTCACAATAGCCAGGTGATGGAAACAATGCAGATGCCCTACTGCAGATGAATGGATATAGAAAATGTGGTATATATACACAATGGAATTCTACATAGCCAATAGACAAGATAAAATAATGGCATTCGTAGGGAAATGGATGAACCTAGAGCGAATCATGTTGAGTGAGACAAGTCAAGACCTAAGGAACAAAAGGTGCATGGTATCCCTAATATGTGGCTATTAAATCCAAAGAGTACAAGAGCGAGGACTCAATAACTGCATACCCAATGCTATGGACATGGTAATGGAAATATAAACATAACTATATAGACATAAAAACTTATGACTCTATAGACATAATGTTTTGTTTCTTAAATTAATATGTTTCTATGACATACAAACCCTTAGCCTAATTTTGATTAAGTTCTAAATACTAAGTCCCAGTGATTGTAAATAGATTCCCTCCTTGAACACTTGTTTGTTAAACTTGTCATTTAAAATATGATGTAAAAATCAACATTAATAAATTCTTTAAAAAATTACCAGAATAGAAAGGGAAGGAGGCATGGCCAAATGCAGATTATCTGCCTGGCAAGTGTGAATGAATTCAAACCTTAGCACTGCAAAAATCAGTCAATTAAGCTGGTGCAGTGGCTCACGCCTGTAATCCTAACTACTCAGGAGGCTGAGATCTTGAGAATCATGATTCAAAGCCAGTCTGGGCACTAAAAGACTGTGAGACTCTTATCTCTAATTAACCACCAGAAAACCAGAAGTGATGCTGTGGCTCAAGGGGTAGGACGGTAGCTGAAGAGCTCAGGGACAGTGCCCAGGCCCAGAGTTCAAACCCCATGACCGACAACAACAATAACAAAAAATCACACTCAATTTTTGGACAGAGATATCTGTTACCAAATTCTTATTGCACATCTACTCAGTTTGGGCTGCCAAGATAATGCCTTTTGTTTTTGAAGGCCTTGGAATTAAATGTAAATCTCCTGCCTTCTCTTGGGTATATAGCTGAACTTATATAATTGTCTTTGAGGCATGTACTGGTAGCTCATGCCTTTAATCTTAGTGACTCAGGAAGCTAAGATTTTAGGATTGCAGTTTGAAGCCATTCTGGTCAGGAACATCCTTGAGACTCTTCTCTCCAATTATCCAAAAGCCAGAAGTAGAGTTCAAGTGGAGAACAGCTGTGAGTAAAAGAACTAAGGGACAGTGCCTAAGCCCTCAGTTCAAGCTCCAGTACTGTCACACACACACATACTATTGATTAGAGAGGTGGTAGTTAGTTATAATCTCCTGTTTTGTATGCGTGAATGAAATATTTGGTTTTGGTTCAGTTCTAGGCTACCAATGTCAAGGTCAGGGGTGGTGAATTTCCATCATAGCTCATGACTACCCTTGGCCCACAAATGTCCACAAAGCCTGATGCATTTTCCAGGAGCATGCGCTTCTTAATCAGCATCGTTAGCCTCCTCACAAGTGAGAGCATCGTGTGGGCATCATATATTGTAGTTTTCAAAATGTGTTCAACTTGTCTGGACCTATTTGATTGTTATACATAAGGAAGACAAGCTTTTCCTAAAATTGTGAGCAATCAGGTTTGAAACAAAACTTTCTTAATTTTCCTTGTCCAAATTTTGGAATTGTTTTTAATCTAAGGATTTCTGAGATGCATGACGAACTTTTTAACAACTGATTTTTCTTCGTTTCCATTCCTTATGTGTATCAATGACAATGTTCTGGCTATGGTTCCCTGAGATAAACTATAGAAAGAAATTGGGGGGGGGAGGGAAATGGGTACCAAGACATGTGAAAGGGTATCAATGTATGTGAATTAATGCACCTTCTATCTGGCAAATATCATGTAACCCTTTTACTAATTACAATAAAAAAGAAAAGAAAAGAAATTGGATCGCAAGTTTAGATAAACAGGAAGTAATTGACTTCCTTAATCTATCAGTTTGAATTTTATTGTTATAATTGGTTCAATAATAAGAAAATAAATGCACTTGAACTAAAGTCTTTAAAATAATAAAATGCTGTTATCTTTTTGAGGATATAGTGTTCTTTTTTTTGTGTGGATCATGGGGCTTGAACTCTGGGTCTGGGTGCTGTCCCTGAGCTGTTCAGCTAAAGGCTACCACCCTACCCCTTAAGCCTCAGCCCCACTTCTCATTTTCTAGTGGTTAATTGGAGATAAGAGTCTCACAGTCTTTTAGCGCCCAGACTGGCTTTGAATCATGATCCTCAAGATCTCAGCCTCCTGAGTAGCTAGGATTACAGGTGTGAGCCACTGCACCAGCTTGATTGACTGATTTTTGCAGTGCTAAGGTTTGAATTCATTCACACTTTGGCCATGCCTCCTTCCCTTTCTATTCCAGCAATTTTTGAAAAGAGGTCTTGAAGAATCTGGACTGTGATCACTTTATTTATACTTTCTCTTGTAGCTGTGATGACAGGCATGTGCCACCACATTCAGTTTTTTCTGTTGAAAGAGTGGTCTCTATAACATTTTTGCCTGGAGACTGACCTGAAACTGCAAGCCTCCTGAGCATAGACTTCCTCATAGCTGGGATAACAGTTGTGAACCATTATATCCATCTATTAATTGAAATGGGGTAGCTCAGGAACCTTTTGCCCAGGATGGCCTCAAACTATGATCCTCTCAATAATCTCTGCCCCTCTAGTAGTTAGGATTAAGGCATGAGAAACTGTCATATGGCTGCTTTATATATTTTTACCAGGTTTTTAAAAAACTAAGCAAATGGAACTTCTCAAAAATCCTGAAGCACTTCAATAGACAATCAACAGAAACACAGTGCATATACCCTGTTCTAGGGGTATTATGAGGTGGGAAGGGTATTAGAGAAGAGCATGCGTCCTAGATCTCCAATGATGAGGTTTTGCTATAAATGTGAAGTACAAGGATTTATCCTTTCAAGGAGAAAACTATTGGAAATGGATCTTGATTGGCTGATATTGATTTGCAAATCATCAAGTCTTTCCTTTTGCTTTTATGTGGCTTTATTTCATGGCTGTCTGTGAATAAACTACTAATCTTTATGGAACATTTACTTTATGTACTGTTCTATTCACCTAACTTATATTAACTCAGTTAATCTCTACAGCAACTTCGGAAGGTATTCCCTTGAAGAAGAGATATTTGACTTCTTAGATTCTGGATTCTAACAAACAAAACTTTGTTACTCATGACCTAAGGTATAAAGCCCTGGAAAAATCATAGGAAAATGTCTCACTTCAGCCAGGCACCAGTGGCTCATGCCTGTAATACTAGCTAGTCAGGAGGCTGATATCTGAGGATCATGGTTCAAGGCCAGCCTGAGCATGAAACTGTGAGACTCTTTTCTCCAATTAGCAACCAGAAAACAAGAAGTAGTGCGGTGGCTCAAGTGATAGAGTGACAGCCTAGAGCTGAAGAGCACCGGGACCCTACCCAGGCCCAGAGTTCAAGCACATGACTGACAAAAAAAAAAAAAAAAAGAAAGAAAGAAAGAAAATTTCACAGAAAAGAAGACAGACACTGGGAAAATAAAATAGAGTCAACTTATTTTTGTTGTCATTGTTTTGTTTTGGATGTTACTGAATTTTGGCCCCAGGGCTTGTGCTTGCTAGGTAGATGCTGTATTTCCCATCCCTTTTTGCTTTTGTTACTTTGCAAATAGGATTCCATGATTTCATAGGTTGACCTGGACTGTGATCTTCCCAGTTTCCACCTCAAAACCAGCCAAGGGGCAGGAAGTTTGGCCTAGTGGTAGAGCGTTTGCTTAGCATGTATGAAGACCTGGGTTTGATTCCTTGGAATCAAACTTAGAAAATCAAAACAGAAAAAGCCAGAAGTGGTGTTGTGGCTCAAATGGTAGAGCTCTAGCCTGGAGAAAGCCCAAGGACAGTGCTTAGGCCATGAGTTCAACAATCAGGACTGGCAAAAAAAAAAAAAAAACCAGCTAGGATCACAGGCATGAGCCGATGCATAAGAACGTGAGGTTGGCAGACAAGGGAGGCATAGGAGAGAAGGGACACAGGGAGAAGGAGGAGTGGAGGGAGGGTAAAAAGATGCAGTGGAGATTTGCTGGCCTCTTGGCTCTGGGGAAGGCAGGAGCAGTTGGGCTGTTCTTACAGCTTTGCCTTTTTTTTTTTTTTTAATATCTAGGAGTAACAGTGCAAGCTCTTTCCACGGTTCCCATCATGTTTAGCTACTGGGTGAGTGTGAAACCTCAAACCATTTCCTTGATGCTAAAGACTCAGGTCACCAGATCCTCAAAAGTGGATGAGTCTTGGCATTGGTCCCATCTACACCCCCTCTTCCCTTCAGATATCACTAGCATCCTGTCCCAGGCTGTGTTGTAGTCATGTCCTTGCACTAGTGAAACAGCTAATGTGTCTCTCTATTGGACTCCAATTATGGTTCTATTGCACAGCACAGTTTCAGCCCCACCTTTAGCCTTTGAAGAACTTACCTATCTGGCCACTCATTCCTTCAATGCCTTACTGGGAAACTGACAAACCAACTTGTTTTGAAGTGATGATCATTTTGAAAGGGGATAATACTGCCCTAATATATTACCTCTCCAAGGAAATACGGGATACAAAAGGGGAGTTTTTTTTTTCTTTTTGGCCAGGCCTGGGCTTGGGCTCAGGGCCTAAGCTTTGTCCTTGGGTTTTCTCAAGGCTAGAGCTCTACCATTTGAGCCACAGCACCACTTCTCGCATTTTTTCTATGTATGTGGTACTGAGGAATCAAACCCGGGTCTTTGTGCATGCTAGGCAAGCACTCTACCACTAGGCCAAACTCCTGGCCCCTCAGAAGGGGAGTTCTTAACACCTTCTCTGGTAAGTGACTAAATCTCAAGCAGTGAAAGTAATTTCAGGTATAAATTTGAGCCAGTAGAGGGAAACTCTTCCAAAGAGCTGAAGATACGCTAAGTAGCTGCTCAACTTAGCAGTCACTTCTATTGTGATTTCAGAAGCAATGAAAATATCACCCACTCATTTCTCCCACCTATTCATAAATACAATATTAGTGAATTAGCCCTTCTCTGTTACTTGGCCAGGAGTTTGGCCTAGTGGTAGAGTGCTTGCCTAGCATGCTTGAAGACCTGGGTTCGATTCCTTGGTACCACATACATAGGAAAAAAACCTGGAAGTGGTGCTGTGGCTCAAGCAGTAGAGCTCTAGCCTTGAGAAAAGTTCAAGGACAGTGCTCAGGCCCTGAATTCAAGCCCCATGACTGGCAAAAAAACAAACAAACATAATTCCTTAAGATAGTAGTATGCCTGAACTTACCAAATTGAATTTAACTCTGACTGGATCATCTGAATTGCAGAGCAGTGAGGAGACTTAATGGAACTAAAAGCAAATTTAATTTGCCTCAAAGTCCAGCCTTAGTGTTACATGTAGCCAAAGGAAGGATGGGAAGAAGGACAGACAGGGACAGGATAGTTCTGTGAGCAGTGTTCTGTGGACAGGTCTCTCATGCCTTGGGTAGGTATAACAAGGTAACTTAATTGTAGCTTCATGCACTGGGCAAGGCCCAGATAAGAAGGCCTTCAAGATTTCTGTCTCTCACTCTATCTCTCAGAAAAAATGGCCCAGTAATTAGGGTGTTAGGTCTAACCATTCTAGCTTTAATTTTTCAGACTAGAAGTATATTGGCAGTTTGATTGTTCAGACATTAGGTCTTCTGGGACCAGTGTCTTTCTCAAAATGTGTTTCAGTTTCTTGAGAAGTCATTGAGCAAGATATTTCAGTCAAGAAGAGATATTGCTCAGAATAAATGTCTAAAGAATTAGCTTTAATCATGTGGATTTTACCTCCTGCCCTGTTTTCACCAGGCCAAACCTCAGGACACATTGGACCTATGCCAGTTTTTAAACAATGACTTAGCTGCCACTGTAGCAAGCCACCCTCGGAGGTTTGTGGGTCTAGGGACATTGCCTATGCAAGCCCCTGAGCTGGCAGTCAAGGAGATGGAGCGTTGTGTAAAGGAGCTGGGATTTCCAGGGATCCAGATTGGCTCCCACATCAACACCTGGGACCTGAATGAACAAGAACTCTTCCCTGTCTATGCAGTGAGTACACCACTGTAGCTCAGCCAACATGTAGCCACAGAAAACACAGCCTATCTAGCAATAGTCTAGGAGCTGGTGAGGAGAAGATAGAGGTACCATTCCACTGAGTAGGTAGATTAAAATGTTCATGGCACCAGAGGCCTGTGGCTCACATGTAATCCTAGTTACTCAGGAAGCTGAGACTGAGAATCATGGTCCGGAGCCAGTCTGGGCAGGAAACTGACACTTTTATCTCCAATAAACTGCTCAAGCCAGAAGTGGTGCTGGGGCTCAAGTTCAAGCCCCAGGATTAGAAAAAGCTGGTGGCTTTATATGTAAATAGAAAGAAATCTCCTACCAAAATTCCCGAAGAAAAGAAGGGGCCATTCCACCAAAGAGAAGTCTGTAGAAGTGCCTCCTAGACCAGCACTGAGTTAACTCTGTGATAAAATAGCTCTTCTTTCTATCACATTTACATTATGGTGTTTTTCTTTCATTTTGTGCCAGTCTTGGGACATGAACTCAGTGCCCTGGAGCTGTCCCTTAGCTTTTTGGCTGAAGGCTAGCACTCTACCACTTGAGCCACAGTTCTACTTCCAGCTTTTTGGTGATTAATTAGAGATGAATCCCACAGGTTTTCCTGCCCAGGCTGGCTTCCAACCTCCATCCACAGATCTCAGCCTAAGTAGCTAGGTTTATAGACTTGAACCACTGATGCCCCACTCACAGTTGCTTTCCTTTAAATTTTATTTGGAAACCTAAATATCACTTTCATCGCTGCCATTGTGCATGTTAATAACATACAGAAATGTTTTTATTTGGAAAAAATACTTACATGTTCTAAAAATATAAAATAATTTTGGAGAAATTGTTGAAAATACAGGAAAGTATAAAGAGAAAATCATCATCTTGCTATCCAAAAATAAGTGAACATTATATTTGAAATTTTGTTTCATGTGGTTTCATACCCTACTTGACAATTTCCAAATTATAAAAAACGATCTCTTTAAAGACAGACTTGAAAGATAATATGCTTTTTAAATAATTGAAGAGCATTCCAATGTATAGATATGTTTTGATTTATTGAACCAATTCTCAGTCAAACTTTTAAAGCCATGAATTTTAAGAATATATAATAAAAATATATAATTTAAAGTAATATAAAATGTTAACACCTGTTGAAACTAGATGGTTGAGATATGGATGTTTGTTGTACTTATATTTTTACTTTTTATACCCATTTCATAATAAAATATATTATCAAATATTCAGTGCCATCCCTTTCTGACATACCTTTCTTCAATTCAATTTCATCATTTCACATTCTCCTCCACAAGTCTTCCTCTTTGTTCCTTCTTTAACCTAAACTACTATCCTTGATAGCAGGATTTAAGATATATATTTTTTTAATTAAATATATACCTCAGACTCTTACTTTCTTTCTAGAATTACATTGCTGTGGAATTGTTTTCTGCCATTTTCATTGTAAACATAAAATCTTTAATAATTAAATAGCTGTCTGTGGACTCACCAGAACTTTACTTACTGTCATTTATTCATTTACTATTTATTGAGCTCTAATTATACCAGCATGGAAAAAAATTTTACCATGCTGGTATCTATGGCAACTGCCCATCAGTTGGGGGGAATTGCCTGTTAAATTGCCTCTTAATGATCTGAAAGATTTAATGTTCCTCCAAATATAGAACTTCTTGAAGTTCATTGGCTATAGTAGCTAAGCTGATAAAGCAAGTATTTGCTAGAAACTTTAATGAGTTTGGAAAAAAGATTTATTTATTTGTACACTCAAGTTGTCGCAGCACAGTATGAGTGAGACTTCAGTTGTAAATCATTTTATTATTCATCAGAATTAGATTTGTGAATTACTAAAGGGCTTAGAAAGCAGCAGCATCTAGTTGAGGTTCACATAGATACTTTCATTTGTGGGACTAGCTCAGCCCATCAGTCATTCTCACTAGGTTGTTTGTTAGGCTGTCAGTCTGTGGTACTCAGGAGTACATCCTGTCCCCAGTTAACTTGTGATGTCCAGAGGTTGACAGAACATTTGTTTAGTTAGCAAGGCTTACCTGCCTCACTGCTCTCTAACTTGCGTCAGTAAAATGCTCAAACAAATAGGAGGATTTCTGAGAGCCAAGTTTGCTTTGTCATTTCAAGGTAGGCCCGATACTGAAAAGCATCTAAATGTCCCGCTTATCTCCTACACCTCTCTTCTTAGTAAGTAAACCTAATTTATATGCTCAGGTCAATATTTAGGTACAAAAAAAAAAAGACTTGGGTCAAGAGGGTAGCCTAGTAGTAGAGTGCTTGCCTAGCATGCATGAAGCCCTGGGTTCGATTCCTCAGTACCACATACTCAGAAAAAGCCAGAAATGGTGCTGTAGCTCAAGAGGCAGGGTACTCCTTTGAGCAAAAGGTATCCAAGAACAATGCCCAGATCCTGAGTTCAAGCCCAAAGACTGGCAAAAAAAAAATGACTTTAATACAAGTGTGTGGTAGACAGAATACTAATGCCTAGATGTTTGGCTCTATCATCTCTACCATATATCAGCCATAAGATAGATCCATAAGGCTCTATCTGCCTCAACTCCCTTTTCCATAAAATAAGAGGAAAAGGAATAACTCATTTAATAAAAAAAACTTAACCAGCAATACTTATAAAGTTATTATAGCAGCATGAGCATATGTTAAGATCTTAATGAATGTTAGTTATGATTTTAAGGTTATGAGTGACTTTGTAGTCTCTAATGCCTCACATATAAGAGATGTTTTTTAATTGTTAATTTGAACTGCATAGAAATAATGCATCATAGAGATATAAAGCTTTATAATAATTAAGAGTTAAATGAGATAATACAATAATATATTTTTGCGAAGCTATCCCAAAACATCAGTATTCTCTTTCCAACTTGCACTCATTATATATATTATATATTTTTATATTATATTATATATTTAATCATTCCCCTCTCTTCAAAAGGCTCTGCTCTCCAGAACCTGTTGAGTTAGAAATCTTCAATTTAGCTGGGCACCAGTGACTCACCCCTGTCATTCTACCTACTCAGGAGGCTGAGATCTAAGGATCATGGTTCAAAGCCAGCCCAGGCAGTAAAGTCGGTTAGACTCTATCTGTCAAATAACCACCAGAAAACTAGAAGTAGAACTATGGCCCAATGTGGTAGAGCTCTAGCCTTGTATTGAAGATCTCAAGGACAGCACTCAGGCCCAGAGTTCAAGTCCCACTGACAAGAAAGAAAGAAAGAAAGAAAGAAAGAAAGAAAGAAAGAAAGAAAGAAAGAAAGAAAGAAAGAAAGAAAGAAGAAGGAAGGAAGGAAGGAAGGAAGGAAGGAAGGAAGAAAGAAAGAGGGAGAGAGAGAGAGGAAGGGAGGAAGGGAGGGAGGGATGGAGGGAGGGAGGGAAGAAGGAAGGAAGGAAGGAAGGAAGGAAGGAAGGAAGGAAGGAAGGAAGGAAGGAAGGAAGGAAGGAAAAGAAATCTTCAATTTGCCCTTGCTTGTCATTTCCAGAATCCTTGATTATCCAAAATTGTTTTTCCATTAAAAAATGCTTAAGTATACAAGAGATATTGTATCAGCTAACACAAATGTTTATGTGTAAAGGTAGGATAAGTCACACTGGTATCACAATATAGATGGAAAGAAAATATTCTAAGGAAAATCTTTTTGAACATTGGTAAGCACTAATACTCAATGGTTGTTGATGATACTTATCTTAATTAAACATTTTATTGAATAAAGTTCACATCATCTAGATGGCATTTCCCTTTCCAAGAATGCCTAAAGCAGATTTGCCTATTACATTCATCTTAGTACCTTTTAGGCATTGAGAACTCTTTCTTCTTAGGGCCATCTCATTCATGTAAATTGTTTAGAGACTCAGGCTTGTGGAGCTGCAAGTATGTCTATAGGCCCAAGAATTCTATCCAGCAATAGGCTCATGATTCAAGCCTGATCCATGTCTTAGATCAAGCCCACCCTGGCCTGGCCTAGAGCAGCCTCATGTGTCCTTTTCTCACTTTCTACGTAGCCTCAAGTTTCAAAAGAACACTCCTTTCCTGATTTCAAGGATGTCACCTCAATCACCCTTCTGAATGGACCAGCAGAGAAATTTCCTTTACATTTGAGGTGTGGGATTAGTTCTTGAGCACTTTGACCTTGCTCAAAATGTTTGAATGGGGCTGGGAGTTTGGCCTAATGGTAGAGTACTTGCCTAGCATGCACAAAGACCTGGGTTCCATTCCTCAGTACCACATACATTTAAAAAAAAAAAAAAGCCAGAAGTGGTGCTGTGACTCAATTGGTAGAGCTCTAGCCTTGTGAAAGCCCAAGGACAGTGCTCAGGCCCTGAGTGTAAGCCCCAAGACTGGCAACAACAACAAAAATGTTTGAATGATAGATATTTCCTGTGATTTGTTTTGCCAGTTACTAAATTCATCAACTTCAATAGTTAATTTACCAATCCCTTTTGTTAACATTGAGTCCTTTTCACTTTCTAAGCAAGAAAAAGAGTTTGTCAATGTTTTTCTTATATAGATCAAGAAATAACTTCAAAAGCATTTTAGTTTATTTAGATCAATATAGACTCGGAGAAAAGCAGTTTCCTTAAAGCAGTACCTTGCTGACTCATCAAAATAACTTTCTCTTTCTCATTGCTTCTTTGAAGGCAGCTGAAAGGCTGAATTGTTCCCTGTTTGTGCACCCCTGGGACATGCAGATGGATGGACGAATGGCCAAATACTGGCTCCCTTGGCTTGTAGGTTTGTGCTATTCTGGGGTCTGAAACAGAGGACCAACTTTTGGGTTTTTCTAATCATCTTTGGAGCCCTATAGAGTCAAAGAGAGATAACATAAAAAATTAGCAGCAATTATCATTTACTAAGTTCTCAGATAAATGCTGTCTGTATATACTACCTCTTTTGGTTTTAATCATATCAAATATGATCATAAATAAGTCACATAATTAATATATCACATATCGAATCTATGAGGTTGACATTATAATAGAGAACCTGAGTCCTGAAGTAGTAGGTAAACTGTTCAATTTCCATAGTTAGTATGCAAAAATGGGCAGTTACTCAAAGACACCTTCCTACATTACCAAAAAAAGCTCCAAAAGAAATAACTATACCTTCACAGTAGATGCTTTCAGAAGTTGTATAGCAGAACCTGTTATAAATGAAACTCCTGGAATTACAAGTAGAAAGTATACCTCTACTATCTAAGCATGTGAAACCGTAGATCTAGAAGACTGAAGTTTTCAATATTTTGCTATTTGCTCCTCTCTATTGCTCTTTGCCTCCTGTACTATTTATTCATGTTTCCACATGAGAGTGAAACTTTCTTTTCATTAAGAAAAACTTGAGGCCAGGAGTTTGGCTTAATGGTAAAGTGCTTGCCTAGCATGCATAAAGACCAGGGTTCAATTCCTTAGTACCACATACAAAGAAAAGCCAGAAGTGGTGCTTTGGCTCAAGTGATAGAGCCCTACCTCGTCTTATGGGAAAAGCCCAAGGACAGCGCTCAAGCCCTGAGTTCAAGCTCCAGGACTGGCAAAAAAGAAAAGAAAAGAAAAACTTACATTCATTCAGCCTATCCAATTTTTCATTGTCGTCTCAAGAAGATGAGAAAAGATGTATAATTCTGAACCTATAAAGTAAAAGAAAAGAAAAAAATGCAGTTGACCTAAAAATCCAATGAAAAAGCAATACGCAAGTGAAAAGTGTTGAACTTTCTTTAGGGAGGCTGTAATTTGTTCTTTCCCTAGCCCAATCTGTATAATTAGTAGTCAAAATTGCAACTGTCATAAAGAATTAAATACAACATACCATATTGGAAGTCAAAATTAGAATTTCAGTTTGAGTTTAGTCTCTATTTTAATGTATAATATATAGCAAATCATTTCCGCCTTGGGCTCTAGTTCCTAATCAGTAAAATGAGAGAAACTAGCTGTTCTGGGATCCTTCAAAGATTTCCTTCTGCTCTCACATTTTATATGCCCTGTGATTGCTAGTGGAAACCAAATTATTTAGAAAGACAACTCCCTACCCAGCTCCCCACCAAGTACTTTACCATTACTTATAAATATAATGTCATTCTGATGTATAAAACTTGGATAACTTCAACAAATTTATGCGTATTGCAACTTTTCACATGAAAATGAGTTTTATAGAGTCATTTAACCATTTATTTATGAAATGCACATATATATAAATCCTTTCTAGAATGCTAGGTCGTGTCCTAAACACTTAGGGTATAAACAGACAAAACTAGTTTCCCTTTAGAGCCTGAATTCTGGTTAAAGCAAAGAAATGATAGATGAGTGTACAGATTAAAAGAAAGAAAAAGTAGGACCAATTTCAGGATTTGTGAGGACAGATTCTAGGGCTTTGAACTCAGGACCTGAGAGCTATCCCTGAGCTTTTTAGATCAAAGCTAGCATTCTACCACTTGAGCCACAGCACCACTTCTGGTGCTGTTAATTGGTTGAAAAATGATCCTCAAATCTCAGCCTCTTGAATAGTTTAGATTACAGGTGAGCCATAGGCATCTGGCTCCATTTCATTATTTCATTTATTTATTTTTGTCAGTTGTGGGGCTTGGACTCTGGGCCTAGGCCCTGTCCCTGAGCTCTTCAGCTCAAAGCTAACATCCTACCCCACTTCCTATTTTTTAGTGGTTAACTAGAGATAAGAGCTTCACAATCTTTAGTGGCTGGGCTGGCTTTGAATTGCAATCCTCAGATCTCAGCCCCAAGTAGCTAAGATTACAGGCGTGAGCCACAGCATACGACTTCCATTTCATAATTTTATTGTGAATGCAAAGACAAAAAAATCATACAACTCACATTGTAAATATAAATTTGCTTCACTTATTTAAAACTATGGTTCAAATTAATTAATGGAAATTAGAACCACAGCAAAGGAAGTAGTACTGTCTCCTGCCTTCAAAAAACTGCCAGCAATCCAATCTCAGGTAATTATGAAGTCATCATGCTTCCAGAATTCCCAGGAAGCTGGTAATCTAGGGACATCTTTGCACATACAGCAGCAATGGGCAGTACATGTCCAGTGAAATTAGGGTTGGCAGCTAAGCGAATCAGTTTCTCCTACAGGTACAGGACACAGCTGAGGAACACAACTTCAGGATCTAAAAGAGCAGTCATGCAGATCAGACTGGATTTTAAGGCATCAAACCAGAATCAGTTGTTTCTCCTAGAAGCACCAATTCTTGGAATAATTCACATTGTTGCAGTGATTTTTCAACTTTGGCTCTATGAAGCAGCAAAGAGTTGGCATAAATAACAACAGTAGTTAATATTTAGTAGTTAATATCTAGTGAACAACATCTAACTGCTGAATCTTCAAAATAGCCCACTGGCAGAAACCAAAAATTATCTTCCTCAATTTACAGATGAGGAAATTAAAACAGAAGCAACTAATATTTGTTTAGTGCCTCCAATGGGAAGTTCTAACCGAAAAACTTTGCTGACACCATTATTTTTACTACTTCAGAAAACTGCAAGATAGTAAACACTTGTCCGGGAATTTGTCCTAGTGGTAGAGTACTTTCCTAGCACACACAATTCTTCAGTACCACATACAGACAAAAATCTAGAAGTGGTGCTGTGGCTCAAGTGGTAGAGCTCTAGCCTTGAGAAAAAAGCCCAAAGACAGTGCTCAAGCCCTCAGTTCAAGCCCAGGACTGGGGGAAAAATAGCAAACACTGTTATCTTACAGATAGAGAAGCACAGGCTAGCTGGGTGCTGGTGGCTCACACCTGTAATCCTAGCTACTCAGGAGGCTGAGATCTGAGGATTGTGGTTCAAAGCCAGCCTGAGCACAAAAGTCTTACCTACAATTATCCACCAGAAAATCAGAAGTGGTGCTGTGGATGAAGTGGTAGCTCACTAGCCTTGAACAAATGTCCAAGGACAGTACCTAGCCCCTGAGTTCAAGCCACAAGACTGGCAAAAACCAAACTAACAAAAAGATACATTTTCAGGTTTCTCAACTGTCCTAGCCATTAGACAATTCTTACAGGTGGTAAGTAAGAAGCTTCAAATGATTATCTTTGTCAAAGTATGTCCTATGCATTCTTTATACAGCTAAAACATGCTGGAGTATAGTGTCCCCATGTTTCTTGGCACTGACAATTCCTCAGCCATTAGCTGCCAGTCTCCAAGCCACTATAGTCACTGAATTTCCTCTTACATAAAGTGACAAGCCCTCAATTTTGTGACTATTTCCTCTTCCAGGAATGCCAGCCGAGACCACTATGGCCATTTGCTCCATGATCATGGGTGGAGTGTTTGAGAAGTTTCCAAAATTGAAAGTGTGTTTTGCACATGGAGGTAAGACACTATCTGTATTAGTTCAGACTGCCATAACAAATGCCATAGACTAGGTGTCTTAAACAACCAACATTTATTTTCTCACACTTGTGAGAAAAGTCCAAGGTTGATTTAAAATAAGGTTTTCTTTTCTTTTTTTTTTTTTTTTTTGCCAGTCCTGGGCTTGAGCTCAGGGCTTGAGCACTGTCCTTGGACTTTCTCAAGGCTAGCACTCTACCGCTTGAGCCTCAGCACCACTTCTGGCTTTTTGCTATGTATGTGGGGTACGGAGGAATCGAACCTGGGTCTTTGTGCATGCGAGGCAAGCACTCTACCACTAGGCCAAACTCCCAGCCCCTAAAATAAGGTTTTCTTCCTAGCTCACAAATGGCCACTGGGTCCTCACATGGCCCTTCCTCTATGCATGGGAGGGTGACAGAGAAATGGAAGAAAGACCAAGGAGGAGACAAAGAGTTTGATATCTCTTCCTTTTTTTTTTCTTTTGGTGGGTCATGGGGCTTGAACTCTGGGCCTGGGTGCTATCCCTGAGCTCTTCAGCTCAAGGCCATTGCCTTAGCACTTAAGCCACAGCACCACTTCTGTAATTGGAGATAAGAGTCTTATGCCTGGGCTAGCTTTGGCTTTGAACCACAATCCTCAGATCTCAGCCTCCTGAGTAACTAGGATTACAGGGGTGAGCCCCCGCCCGACTCCCCATCCTGACATCCGTCTCTCTTCCTCTTCTTTATAAGGATATCAGTCTTATTGGATTACAGCCCTACCTTCCAATTCCACAATACTCTTAACTATTTTCTTAAATGCCCTATGTCCAAATATAGTAGTTACATTAGAGGTTAAGACTTCTACATATGTGTTCTAGAATGATTCAATTCAGTCTGAAACACCTTTCCTACTGTTATTTTAGGCATTTAGGCATGGTTTGGGGATTAAATTTTATTTTTTATAAGCAAGTTTACTCTAATTATTATACTTTTTTATTTATTTTTATTTAAATATCTCTAGGCCAAATATAGGTTCTCTACTCCCTGCTATTCTGTATTGTTTAAAATAGGCCTATTTCATTCCTTTATACTGTTTGCCTAGTCTTATGTATAATAAGTGAAATGGTTGGCTCTTGGACATAGTAAACACTCTATACATATTATAGTCAAATACAATGTCAAATTATGTATATTCTCTAATCTGCTTTTCCCTCATGATTCATAAACTCATTTTCCATGTCAACAAATACATTTATTTTATGGCATTATAAGTTTTATGAATATGTTGTCATGATTTGCATGCCATTCAACTGATAGGTTATGCTACTATTGTATTATGATAATCACACCACAAAATGCTGACCAAAGCCAGGTGCTGGTATCTCATACCTGTAATCCTAGCTATTCAGAAGGTTGAGATCAGAGGATTGCAGTTTTAGGCCAACCCAGGCAGAAGGTCTGTGAGACTATTCTTTTAAAAAAAAATTATTGTTGGGGTGATGTACAGAGGGGTTACAGTTACTGTAAGACTTATGTCCAATTAACTACTAAAAAAGTTAGACATGGAACTATGACCTTGAGCAAAGAAAAGCTCAGGATAGTACCCACACCCCGAGTTCAAGCCCAGGACTGGCACTGGCACTGGCATGCATACACATACACACACACACACACACACACACACACACACACACACACACACACACACAATGTTGAGTAGATATCAATGTATATCATTTCCTCTCTTTGGGATCATTTCTCAAATCTAATGTTCTAGATGAGTTCATGTCATCCTTTCTGGGTCAAGCCAGGGGTAACTTCTTACATACAAAGAACTGAAAGGAATATTTTTTTTGAGACAGGATCATGTCATGTAGCTGAAGATGTCTTAGAATATTTTCTATGACCTCAAATATATGATCTTCCTACCCCTCCCAAGTGCTAGAATTACATGTGGGCATCACCATGCCCAGCAAAAGAAATCCTTTTTAATCAACACTTGAACCTCAGTAATTACTTTTACCTTCAGGTGGTGCTTTCCCATTCACAATGGGAAGAATCTCCCATGGATTCAACATGCGCCCAGATCTATGTGCCCAGGACAATCCAAATGACCCAAAGAAATACCTTGGTTCCTTTTACACAGACTCCTTGGTTCATGATCATCGGTCTCTTAAGCTGTTAACAGATGTCGTAGGAAAGGTAAGTGGGCTCTGCAATTTGGATGGCTTACAGAGAACAGAATGCTGGATCAGTTACTTGGCAAGTTAGACAATTGTTAAAGGAAAAGCTAGTGTGAATTAGCAAAAATTTGTGAAATAGGTATCCAAAGAGAATTGATTTCAGGACTCTGAAAGATCCCCAAATCCTCAGCTCTTGAATATTAAGTGGCATGGTATTTGCATATAGCCTACACACATCCTCCTATATATTTTAAATCATCCATAGATGACTTATAATGTAAATATCAAGTAAACAGTTATTGTTTAGGAAATAATCGTAAGAAAAAAACATCTGTCAGTGCAGAAGCATTTTTCCCAAGTATTTGCAATCCATAATTGGTTGAATCCAAGAATTTTGGACCCGAGGATACAGAGGACTGAATTTATTTCATCTCCAGTTTATTACTTACACTGTAAGTGCATGTGTGTACATATGTGTGTATGGGTGTGTGTTACTGGGGATCTAATCCAGTGCTTCACCACTTGAGCCATGTATTCAGTCCCCCATTCTATTACTTTAAGTATAGAAGTTTCCCAAATTTTCCTAGAGAAAAAATACACACACACACACACACACACACACACACACACACACATTTAACGGTTTAAATAAGGTACTTGGACTGAGATTTTTAGAAGTTTGTTCAGAAGAGGCCCATCCTTTGAAAGATGCGACTGTGCTTGCAACTCTACAATACTTTGACACTGTTCCTCTAATTAGAGAAAAATCACGAGAGTATGAATGTTAAATATTATAATTTGACAATGAATTATACTTTTCCCCTCTTAGCCAAGGGAGATATATTACAAGAACCCCAGTAAATGTCTAAAAACACAGGCAGTACCAAACCATATAATACAAACATAGAAATACTGTCAATCTGAAAACCAAGATAGCTGCAAAATGGTTAATGGACAGGTAGCATATATATAGCATGGATATCCTAGACAAAGGGATGACTTACCTCAGGCAAGATGAAGCTTGCCAAGTACAAGATTTCATCAAGCTACTCAGAGCAGCTCAGGATTTTAAAACCTATGAATTATTTATTTCTGGCACTTTCTATTTCATATTTTTGGACTATGATTAAATGAGGATAATTGAAGCCAGGCAAACCAAAACCCCAGATAAGAATGGCTACTGTATGTGGTTGAACTGTAACTTCTAGTTACCTAGCTTCTATGTTACCCAGCTTCTGTGGATATGGGAAGTTAGCAGGTGATTGTGACCATTTTTTTTCTTTTTAATGTGAATGGAGTGTAATGAGGAAGCATGTAACCATGAAACTACAAAGTAGAGAAGTTGGAAGGGAGTGAGCTCTAGATTTTCAGTAGAAGAGAAGATGGAAAGAGATAGGGAACTGAATAAAGAGTCATTCTCATCCCATCAAGCCTATTATTCTTGGAATAATATGGGATGTTTGGGCATATTCAAAGCCCATCTTCTAAGAAAAATTATCAGCAGTGAAGAATACTGTTAGTACCTTTAAACCGCACCTAGGGCAATATACACTGGCCAAGGAGCCGAAGCAAAAGAGGAACAATATGAAAAGTACTTTATGTGTTCTTGGAGTTTGGCCTAGTGGTAGAGTGCTTGCTTAGCATGTACAAAGACCCCAGTTTGATTTCTTGGTTACCACATACGTAGAACAAGCCAGAAGTGGTGCTGTGGCTCTAGTGATAGAGCTCTAACCTTGAGAAAGCCCCATGACAGTGCCCAGGTTCTGAGTTCAAGCCAGGACTGGGCAAAAAAAACAAAAAGTACCTCATAGTAGCCAGTGGGTAGACTGGTGAGCACAGGTGATTCCATTATTATAAGCCCCTCCCTACAAAAACTCACAAAGCACTTTACAAAGGTAATTCTACTAAGATCTCCCATTCAATGTGTGAAATCTTGAACTACATGAGAATTAAATGTAAACTCATTTTACAAGATTTCACAGGCTGGTGAATCCCAGATATAGAAGCCATATATTAATTATTTAGGATTGTCTGTAAAATATTAATGTTTTGCCTTTCTGGGTATGTTAGCAGAATCGCTTTACAAAAATCCCCAAAGACCTAGAAAAAATTGTGCTGAATGAAGTATATCAAGCTCAGAGACAAAACACCCATGTTTTATCTCACGTGTGGCAGTTAAATTAAAATATAAACATACATGAAAGTGTATACAAAGCCATATACATGTATACATGATCAAACTGGCTAAAGTATATCCAGGGATGGATTCCCATGGTATAACCCTGGTTACTTGTAAACAGACATTTGTGAAAATGAATACTAAGAAGCTGAAATGTGGCTGGGAGTTTGGCCTAGTGGTTAAAGTGCTTGCCTAGCATGCAGGAAGACCCGGGTTCGATTCCTTGGTACCACATACATACAAAAAAAAAGCCGGAAGTGGTGCTGAGGCTCAAGTGGTAGAGCTCTAGCCTTGAGAAACTCCAAGGACAGTGCTCAGGCCCTGAGCTCAAGCCCAGGACTGGCAAAAAAAAAAAAAAAAAAAAAAAGAAGCTGAAATGTATGGTCTGAGGAGAGTAGAATTAAGGGGAGGAGGAACAGTGAATAGAGGAATTCTTGAAAAAATATAGTCAGAATATAGTAATAATACTCAATGTACTCTGTGAAAATGAAACTAGCAGATGAGGGGTAGGTGAGGATAACATAGATGGTGAACAATGATAAAAGAGTGACACTGATTAATATACACTGTACATATAAATTGATATGTTGAATTCAAACCTTCTTGTACACATTTCAAGCTAATGATAATTTTTTTTAAATCCCCAAATCAGAATGGGTAAGGGAAGTTTAGCAAGATATCTGAGTTAGAAAGTAGTCAAGCTAGATTAGAAAGAGAGAACAGGTTGCCTATGGAAAGAAGTCTACAAGAAGGACAAAATGGAACTGATGGATTATTATTGGGTGTGCTTGAGAGCAGGTAATAATCATTGCCAGCCATTAAATAGATCTGTTGATGAACTGGGAACAAACAGTACAAACTTAGAAAAATGAACAAAGGAACTAATTCTAACAAAATAAAAACTTTAAGAAGGCAGATAATTATTTTACATTATTTGGTTCAGTACCAAATAATAGTCATAGTCATAAAAGTATAAACATTATATATTAGTTTAGGGTTTTAAATTCTCAACAACAATAAATAGGAAAATAGTAATATCTGAAGCCAATAAACCAAAAAACAATACCATAAGCTCTTTATCTGGGATTATGAAGACAGTTATCAGCAAAGTGAGTTAAAAAGAAAAAAAAATGGGAGATTTATGGTAGATAATCATAGCAATCCTAGCTATTCAGAAGGCTCACATCAGAGGATCAAGGTTCCAAGTAAACCAAGGCAGGAAAACCCACAAGATCTGTATCTAACAACTAGTAAAATGCCAGACTGGAGCCATAGCCCAGGTGGTACAAAACCAGCCAGGATGGGCCAGGAGCTAGGCCTAGTGGTAGAGTGTTTGCCTAGCAATCACAAAGACCTGAGTGCGATTCCTTGGTACCACATACATAGAAAAGGCTGGAAGTGGTGCTGTGGCTCAAGTGATAGAGCTCTAGCCTTGAGGAAACCTAAAGACAGTGATCAGGCCTTGAGCTCAAGCCCCAGGACTGGCAAAAAAAAAAAAAAAAAAGAGAAAAAAGCAAAAGTAGCTGTTTTAGATGTTATTTTGATAAATCTCAATTTTAAAAATCAGAACATATATAGATAGACAGATATTCAATCTATATAGTCGTGTGTGTGTGTGTGTGTGTGTGTGTGTGTGTGTGTGTGTTACCTATAATCCTGTTCAGGAGGCTGATATCTGAGGATGGGATTTAATGCCAACTTAGGAAGGAAAATGTGTGAGACTCCTACCTCCAATAAAATTACAGAAAAAGCTAGTAGTGGTGCTGTGGCTAAAGTAGCAGAGTTCTAGGCTTCAGCAAAAGCAGCTCAGGGGACAGCACTCAGCAGGACTGGAACAACAACATTGGAGTACCAAAACATTATAGCACTTGGTTAAGGACTTAAATTCTATAATACGTTGGCTTCCCGCTCCTTTATAGTAATTTATTTTTAATATACATCTACTTATTTTTAAAGATAGATGAAAAGAATGAGAGTCATATATTATCAATCTATCACTATATGAAAAACAAACAATTGCTTTCCTGCCTTGCAGCCAACCTATCTATCATGACTTATCAGAGAGGGCTTGATTGGGGCTGAAGGATTTATTTCCAAGGATTTTTACTTATGAGTAGCATGTGGGTTCAGGGTTTCTCCCAGGGTGAGTCTCTCTACAGAGTTGCTTGAATGTCCTCACATCATGACAGCTGGTTATCCAAAGAATGAGAAAAATGAGAGAAAGGCAGAGAGAGAGAAAGTCAGAGACAGAAAGAAGCTCCCCAAAAGCTGTCCTCTTTGTGACCTAAACTTAAAAGTCATAGTATTATTTCTGCTACATTTTATTCATAGTCACTAAATCTAGCCCACGTTCAAGGAAAATGAATTTGCATCCATCTTTAGAAAGGAAGAAAATAAAAGAAGTTAAAGACTTCTTTTTGAAACTACTACATTTTCCCTCTGCTCAAAATCTATATCCTTCCTAGATTTAAAACTCTCTTCCACCAAGATTACCCCAAAATCTTTGTCCATCTACAGCATTACCTCGAAGTGTAAGAATCTCATTTAAATGAACTTGTGGTGAGTCTCTTTATGTACAATTTCTCTCAATCTGAAGAACTGAAAACAAAGTCCTTTTGCCTCATCCTCTACACTTAATATAAAATGGTAGCCTAGGCTTAGGATGATTCCTACAATCTTTCCTATTCCAAAAAGGAAAAAAAAGGAAAAAAGAAAAAACAAACAAAAAGAACCAGAAGGTTCAAGTCACTACTAAGAAAAAAATCTGAAATTAATCAGGCATATGTTGGCATATTCTTGACTAAAACTCAAAACATGGTAATGAGTCACCTAGGTTTTGTTCCTTTCCCTGAGCCATCCTTCCTTTTCCATGAAAGGTAGCCAAGTAGTTTTTACACGCTGCTTCTCATTGTATTCTGTACCTTAAATCCCAAACTAGTGTTGTATCTGTCAATTCTCTTTACAACTTTGTGTGTCATTCATAAATCTTGTTACATTTCACTTCATTAAACAAAACCTTAGTAGTCCTAAAAACCAAGGGAATTAAAACAATAAACATTATGTAATTCATTTATTTTGTCAGGAAACAGAAGGCACATGGCTGTCATGTTCTGTTTCAGGGTTTCTCATGAAACCCTGCCATTATCTCCCTTCCTTCCTTCATTTGCAAACCATTTACATTAACTTAACCTCAGTATAGTCAGACACCTTGGATATTGTAGCCTAATAATCTTATATTCTTTGGTGGGGGGGGGGAGGCACCTAGAGTTTGAATTACAAGCTATGTGCTTGCCCTAAGAAGGCTGCCTACAGGCACTTGATCACTCGAGTCATACTTCCAGTCTTTTTTACTTTCCTTATTCGTTAAACAGAATCTCACTTTTTGCTGTTGGGGACCACCATCCTCCTCACATTTCCTATAGAGCCTAGATAACTGGCATGACCACACACACACCTTTTATTGGCCTTTGATATCAAACCAGTTAGCTCATTCAATCTTGCTTTCCACAACCATTAAGTGGGGATGATAATCAGGCAGAGTTGATGTGAAAATTTGGTATAATACTGTGCCAAAGGACTATACATATCAGAGATTTGTAATGCCTACTCTGATGCTTTACAAATAGATTTTAAGTTAATGTTTGTCTAATTGAGCTGTGTAATACCCTTAGGGATATAAAGCTAATCTTATTTTGTATAGATTGACTTAAACCAGGATCTTTTCCTATGAAATTGTCAAGTAACAAACTGAATCTCAATATATCTGAATTTTTGTAGTAACTCATGCTATGAAAGTTATATTGTTTTTCTTACAAATACTACTGAGATATGCTAATGAGTTAATTGTTCCTTTTCCAAAAGAAAAACTAGACGTTTCATCCACTATTATAACTTATTTAATAAATTATATCTTTCAATGTTTGCAGCTTTCCCTGAAAATGTGAAAAAGTTAATGTTTCCCAGCAGGTGAGCAGTTTATTCCTTCTCCCTGGCAGGCATATTAATCACTGCTATTATCAGCTCAGTAAGTTTTACACATAGGAAGATGTGTGCTGCTGCCACATTTGGGGAGGGAAATGAAATTGGAGTGGTGTTGATATGAAAAATCTATCAGGGGTATCCACTTCATTTTTACTGCTTAATAAAGAAAGCCAACATCTGTGTAGTATAATTTGGGGATCCCAGAAGAGGTAGTTATGATGCCTAAAATCCAATCATTAAAATGATTCCTTTGAGTTTAATGAAATCTTTGTTTATTTAGTTTTTAAGACAAGGTCTTGACATCTAGTACAGACTGGCCTTGAACCTGAGGCAGGACAACTGCCCACTAACTGTGAGGCTAATGTCAAACTTTAGTACCACAGGAAAAAAAAGCAACAACAACAACGAAAATCAATCTCTATTAAAATGCAGTATAGGCCAGGAGTGTGACCTAGTAGTAGACCTAGCAGGCACAAAGCCCTGGGTTTGATTCCCTGGTACCACATAAACAGAAAAAGCCAGAAGTGGCACTGTGGTTCAAGTGGAAGAGCGTTAGCCTTGAGACAGTCCAAGGACAGTGCCCACACCCTGAGTTCAAGCCCCAGTATTGGCAATAAAATAAAATAAATAAATAAATAAATAAAATGTAGTAGATTCTGTGAAATGTTACCTTACCACCACATTAGGACAATTTAAGAATTGGTTTATAGTCATAGTGGATCCCAAAGGAATAAAATCTTGTATTACAGACAAGATAACAAGAAATTTGAGCAGGCTAATGATAGGTATAATTACATATATAACTTGGGAACCTTCCCTGAAAACACTGAATAGTTCTGGGAACTAAGGTCAATAAGAAATACAACAATGCCTGGTGAGGTGGCTCACACCTATAATCCCAGCTTCTCAGGAGGCTGAAGTCTGAGGATCGAGGTTCAAGGCCAACCCAGGAACTAAAGAACATGAGACTCATCTCTAATCAATCACTAGAAAATAGGAAGTGGAGCTGTGGCTCCAGGGGTAGGATAGTAGCCTAGAGCTGAAGAGCTCAGGGACAGCGCCCAGGCCCCCAGTTAAAGCGCCATGACCAACAACAACAAAAGAAACAGTAATTGACAAAGTATTTTAATGCAAGTATTTACTAAGCATTTATCAAATAAATTCTGGAATTCAGTGATACAATGTGTGACCTTCATCCAATGGAACCACAGAATTGTTGATGAGGTTCATTCTCCCATCTCATCTCTATCAAAGTAAGAAAATTCAGTAAGAATTTCATTTCCAGTTTTTTAATGCCTATTTTTCTCTCCTTTATAAAATTATTTACAAGTTAAAAATTGTCTGAAACTTAGCCAGGTGACAGTAGATCATGCCTGCAATCCTATCTATTCAAGGGGATGAGACCTGAGGGCCACAGTTCGAGGCTCTTATCTCCAACTAACTCCCCCATCCCCGCTTGGGGTGGGGAGGAAGCTGGAAGTAGAGCTGTGGCTCAAGTTGTAGAGCACCAACCTTGAACTCAGGGTCAGTGCCCAGACCCTGAGTTTAAGCCCCAGGACAGACAGACAGACAGACAGACACACACACACACACACACACACGCACCTGAGTCCAAAAGTTTACCAGAAATCATCAATAAAAGGCACACTAATAAAAGATGTATAAATATTAGATAAGAAAAATTCAGAGGTGGGGGACAATTTGGAGGGAAGGGAAACTGGGAGAAAAATGTAGGAGCGGGTAACAATGTTCAACAAGAAATGTACTCACTACCTATGGATGTAACTGTAACCCTCTGTGTATCATCCAGACAATAAAATTTAAAAAAAAATTCACAAGGAGTTGTGAATGATAACTACAAAATAATACTTCAATATTGTTACAAAATGAATGTGATATTCAGCAGTGAGCATCTAGAATCAACTAAGGTCCCATATCTTAAATCAAGGATGCATTGAAGAAGAATGGATTTTATTTCTTAAATGATTTGCTTTCTCCATATTAATATAAAAACCAATCTCCTTTTGAAATCTTTGTTATATCTCAGAAGATTATGCTACCGGGAAGGGAAGTATTCTTGACTAGAAAACAGACTTAAATTTCCAGATTTCATTTTCATGATCATACAGTTGACAAATGGGGTATAAGCATGGGACTTGAGACTTATGTGGTGTTTTAGAACTGTAAACAGCTTTAGGAAAAGGAGGTAGAAAAAGACAAATGGACCTCCACTGAATGCCAAGCAGACAATTCAAAATAAGATCAGTTGTTGGTACAGATGTGAGTAGACATAACTTTGGGTCTTCGGGGTTTGTTGTTTTTTAATCAGCAGGTATATTTGCTTGGTTTCATAGATAAATTAATACAGAAATCTTGAAACAGATTTGCCAGTGTAGCATGGACCTTTGTTAATTTTATTGATTCTTTCCTATGTTTCATAAAAATGTATTAGTAAGAACTAAGAAATATCTTCTTTGGTGAAAATCATGCTATTTGCCCTCATAAAAGCTCCTACTTGGTTTATTAAAATACATTTATCTTTTCAAGTCCAGTTACATCAGACTTCCCTCTTTCACTTTCATTCATTCCTTCAATACAAACATATTCATTAAAGTAAGTCTCAGTGGATTATAAGCATGTCAGAATGTCTTAGAAAGAGGCTACCTCAAAAGTCTAGTTCAAACAACCACACTTGGCAGAGATACTATATGGGGGAAATGGCTAGATAATTTATGTTCACTGGATATAAAAAAACAAAAATGAACATGGAGGTCCCCTTGAGTTATTAAAAACATTTCTCGAGTTTCAGTCTTATAATTGAGTGGATTTCTAGAGAAAGGTTCTTAAATTCATTAGTCTTAGAAAATCTGTCATGTTTTTAGGAATGCAAAGTATTATCCTAGGAAAAGCAGATATTGATTTGCTATATATACATACATAGTCTGATATGTATTTAATATTACATAACAGCTCAAATTTGAGATCACTTTTTTGCATGTACTCTACTGTTGGCATCATTCCTGAGATAGGTTGAATATGTACAGACATACATTCCTGGGTCCTTAAGTTCCTCATTAAAAACAGAAACCTATGTAACATTCTTTTTCTTCATGACAATATATCTTCAACATCATTCCTTTTTACATATAATTTAGGGATTATTCATTTCAGCCTATGAAAATATTTTTTCTAAAAATAGAGCCCCCCTATGACCCAGCAATCCCACTCCTGGGCACTTACTCAAATGTCCAGAAACAAAGCAATACTAAAGCTAACAGCACAACTATGTTCATTGCAGCATTATTCACCATAGCTAAGATATGGAACCAACCCAGATGCCCCTCAGTAGATGAATGGATCAAGATGTGGTATATATACACACAATAGAATTCTACGCTGCCATCAGAAAGAATGACATTACCCCATTCATAAAGAAATGGAAAGACTTGGGGGGGGGGAACATATTAAATGAAGTAAGCCAGACCCAAAGAAACATAGGCTCCATGCTTTCCCTTATTTGTGGCAATTAGTATACCGCTAGGATTCTCCTAGCAGAGGATCACAATAACTCAAATGGTATGTATATATAGTCATATAGGATGAAACTAAGCAAAGTGAACACCAGGATATAAAAATAAGAGGTTTATCTTTGTGACTGTTGTTCTTAATGTACTATGTGAAGTTATTTATTTCCTCTTTTTTCCCCTTTATAATAGTTTATCTCATGTTGTTACAGTATCTGACTTTGGTACCTGGTATATTGTATATGTTTATTTGAAACAGGGAAAGGAAGAGAAGGGAAGGGAAAAACAAGATGAATGGGAGGAAGTGGAGATAGGGAAAGTGGGAGAAAAACATGGGAAGGGGTATCTATGTTCAAGACGTAATTTACCCACTATCTGATGAATGTGACTATAACCCCTCTATACATAGCCCAGAAAATAAAATTTTAAAAAGAAAATATTCTTCCTATTTTTAGATCTTCTACAATTTAGTTGTCTAGTCTTATAATTGCAAATAACTTAATTTCCTTGTATAAATCTCTCATAGGAGTATATGAAATATACTTCTATAAATAATGGTTCTGATTGAGATATGTTTTATTATGTTTTGATAGTCTTCTATTACTATCCCTCATTCTCAGTAGTATATAGGCTCCCTGAGAACAAGGACCACATGTGCTCTCTTTTTGTTATTGTTAAAAATCTTTTTTTTCTTTTTTTTTTTGTTGTTTTGTTTTGGGTTTTTTTTTGCCAGTCATGGCCTTGACCTCAGGGCCTGAGCACTGTCCTTGGACTTTCTCAAGGCTAGAGCTCTACCGCTTGAGCCTCAGCACCACTTCCGGCTTTTTTCTATGTATGTGGTACCGAGGAATCGAACCTGGGTTGTCGTGCATGCTAGGCAGGCACTTTACCACTAGGCCAAACTCCCGGCCCCCGTTAAAAATCTTTTTTTCTATTGTATTTTATGGTCAATGTAATATATAGAGGGATTACAGTTACATTAGTCAGGTAGTGGGTTCATGTGCTCTCTTGACTAGGCTATATCTAGATTCTAGCACACCACTTGACATGCTGCTTAATACATTTATAGAATGACAAGCCTGTGATTAAAGAACTATTATGAGGTTTGTGCTTTTTGTTTTGTTTTACTTTGCTTTTACCTTTTATCCAGTTTTCTTTCCAATGCTAATGTGCTTTCAAAAATTGTGAAATCAATTGTATTAAATCATCTTAGAAAGGATCCTTAACTTTATATGAATGTGTCAGTATATTTTATTGAGTAAATGCCTATTTCTTATAGTGCAGTTATAGAAAGAAAGAAAAAGTAAAAAAGAAAGAAGGAAAGGAAGGAAGGAAGGAAGGAAGGAAGGAAGGAAGGAAGGAAGGAAGGAAGGAAGGAAAGGGAGGGAGAGAGGGAGGGAGGGAGGGAGGGAGGGAGGGAGGGAGGGAGAGAGAGGAAGGAAGGGAGGAAAAACAGAGTTGAGGTTTGATTGGCAACTTTAGAAGACCTAATAGCGACACCTACTGGAAAAATTTAAAAGTTGAACTGGTAAATAAAAGTTATAGACTAATTTCTTTAATAAAAAGGAAATTTGTTATTTCACCATAAAGTACAGGTAATTAAATGTATATAAGCTTTTGGTGTTCTTAAAATATATGAATGAGGGGCTGGGAGTTTGGCCTACTGGTACAGTTCAATTCCTCAATACCATATACATAGAAAAAAGCTGGAAGTGGAGCTGTGGCTCAAATGGCATACCACTAGCCTTGAGGGGAAAAAAAAGGCCAAGGACAGTGCTCAGGCCCTGAGTTAAAGCCCCAGGACTGGCAAAAGAAAATTTACAAATGAAAATACATTTTCTCTTTGTAGGATAAAGTTATTTTGGGAACAGATTACCCCTTCCCACTAGGTGAGCTAGAACCTGGGAAACTGATAGAGACCATGGAAGACTTTGATGAAGAAACAAGGGTATGTATATTATATTCTTCTTCCTGAATCTTGCTGTTTGGCATTTGGTTTCTAAGCATTTTTTTGTGGGGGGAGGGCGTGGGTCATGGGGCTTGAAGTCCTGGGCGTTGTCCCTGAGCTCTTCTGCTCAGGGTTAGGGCAATAGCCTTGAGCCTGAGCCTGGGCATTGTCCTTGAGCTCTTCAGCTCAAGGCTACCACCCTACCCTTAAGCCAAGCCACACTTCCTGTTTTTAGAGGTTAACTGGAGATAAGAGTCTCAGGTCCTTTTGTGTCCAGGCTGGCTTTGAACCTTAATCCTCAGATCTGAGCCTCCTGAGTTGCTAGGATTACAGGCGTGAGTCACCTTACTCCCTTCTAAGCATTTTGACAAATGGTAACATTTTCATTTTAATTGTTCAATTGTAAAGGTGATATACACAGGGTTTTACAGTTAAATAAGTCAGATAAACAATACATTTCTGTTGTAACAATGTCACCCCTTCCCTTAAATGTATTTTTAAAAATTGGTAAATGATACTAAAGTGTGTCATTATGCTATCATTGCCTAAACTACTCCTTTAGCTCCTGGACCAAAATGAGTTTACACTGAGTGTCCTCAGATGTCTTCTCCTATGCCATATCCTCCCGCACCTAATCCTCTAGAAATGCTATTGTTCCCCCTACAGTCTTTAACACCAATCACTACCAGGCATCAAGAATAGCCACATATAAATATTCTTTAAAAATTTATAAAAGATTTTGTCATAATCCTTTCATGCATGTGTATTGATTCTTTTTCTACAGTAGAACCTAAAAGTTATTTTTTAATGTCTGTACCTATCTTTTAAATAGCTAGTTAAGCCAGGTACTGGTGGCTTATGTCTGGTCTGTAATCCTAGCTACTCAGGAAGCTGAGATCTGAGGACTGTTTCAAAGCCAGTCCAGGCAGGAAAGTCCAAGAGATCTCCAATAAATTATCAAAAAATCCAGAAGTGGAGCTGTTGCTCAAGTGGTAGAGTGCTAATCTTGAGCAAAAGAAGCTGAGGGATAGTGCAGTGCCTACACTTTGAGTTCAAGCCCCAAGACCAGAGGGGGAAAAAAGAGGTATCTCTATTCAACCCAGGTATTGGTGGCTCACACCTGTAATCCTAGCTGCTCAGGAAGCTGAAATTTGAGGATCAGGTTCTAAGTCAGTCCCAGAAGACAAATATTCAAATCTTCTGAATGATCCAGGGCCAGCCCAGGCAAAAAGTTCAAAAGTCCTTATCTCAAAAACAAGTCAGATGGGATCGGGAGCATGGCCTAGTGGTAGAGTGCTTGCCTACCATGCATGATGTCCTGGGTTCCATTACCCAGTACACACAAAAAGCTGGTGGTGATGTGGCTCATGTAGTAGAGTGCTAGCCTTGAGAAAGTTCAAGGACAGTGCCCAGGCCACAAATTCAAGCCCCGGGACTGGCAAAAAAAAAAAAAACAGGACTTTTTTGGTGGGGGTGGGGGTGGAGGTGGGGTAGGACTTGAACTGAGAACTGTCTCTGAGCTTTTCCACTCAAAGTTAGTGCTCTACCACTTTGAGCCACAGCACCACCTCCAGTTTTCTAATGGTTAACTGGAGATAAGACTCTCCTTCCCAGCCTGGCTTCAAACTGTGATCCTCAGATCTCAACCTCCTAAGTAGCTAGGATTATAAGTATGAGCCACTGGCACATGGCACAAGCCAAGACATGGCCTGGTTCTCCAAGCCTCTAATATTAGCTACTCGGGAGGATAAGATAGGATGACTGTACTCCAAGATAAAAGTATGAGACTTTATCTAAAAGCAAACTAAAGTAAAAAGGGGTAGAGGTATGACTCAATTGGTAGAAGACTTGAAGTACTGCCAAAAAACCAAAACAAAACAAAAATGACACTCTATACAATGACACTGTAACATTGACTCCAATAAAATACTGGAAGCAATTTGGAGACTAATAGCTAATAATATATTATTTAATAATGTATTATATATGATATACAAATACAATTATATGTAATATATAAATACAACTATAGGGTATTATCCATGAAGCAAAATCTATATCATAAAAAATAATAGAAATCAATTTTCAAGATACATTAAACCTTAAAACTTAAGCTTAAAAAAAAGCAAGATGCAGCTGGATGCCATTGGTTCATGCTTGTAATCCCAGTTACTCCGGATGAGATCTACAGATCATAGTTTGAAGCAAGCCTGGGCAGGAAAATCTGGGAGACTCTTATCACCAATTAATAAGCAAAACCCAGAAGTGGAGCTGTAGCTCAAGTAATAGAATTATAGGCCTGAGCAAAGAAGCTCAGGGACAGTACCTAAACCATGAGTTCAAGTCTCAAGACCAAACACAAAAAAAGCAAGATGCAGGCTGGGAGTTTGGCCTAGTGGTAGAATGCTTGCCTAGCATGCACAAAGACCTGGATTCGATTCCTCGGTACCACATACATAGAAAATCCAGAAGTGGTTCTGTGGCTCAAATGGTAGTGCACTAGCCTTGAAAAAGCCCAAGAACAGTGCCCAGGCCCTGAATTCAAGACCCAGGACTTATCAAAAAAAAAAGTGGAGTGGGTAGAGAAAAATTAGGAGTTCTTTATTTGTAAAATTCATGAGATATACAGATTGGTAGCCTACCATTTTATTACTTTTCTTGCTATGAAAGAACTTATCTTTTACTGGTGGCTATAAGGACAAGGCATGAAAGCCAAAAAATGGGCACATAGTTGTTTCCAGCCTTCTTGTTCTTTAGAACTAAAGTTTGGTTTTTTTTTTTCTTTTTTCTGTATTTGCTTCCAAGTACTCCCTAAGACCTATCAGATAGTTCACTGATGACATTCATAGCAGGCAGGGCACCTCCCCCTAGGAAATCTCTTCCCTTTATAAGCATCTTCCTTTTCTTCTATAATTAAGCTTCAGATTTACATGGGGGGCAAAGCCATATGCAATGGTACACACCTGTCATCCCAATACCAAGAAGGCTGGGGTATGAAGATATTAAGTTCAAGGTCATCCTGGGCTACACAGTGACTTTGAGGGAAGCATGGTAAAACTAAACACACACACATACAAACTATCATGTCTAAAGAGTTTTAGTTATAACCCACTAATATTTTTGTCTTATACTGGAGAGATTTAAAAAAAAAACTGAAGACATTCAATAAAGTGCTTTAAAATAATCAACAATGAGCCAGATGTCAATAGCTCCTACCTGTAATCCTAGCTACTCAGGAGGATGAAATCTGAGTAGCCACCCCAGAAAAGGTCCTGAGACTCTTATGTCTAATAAACCACCAAAAAGTGGAGCTGTGGCTCAATGGAAAAGTGCTAGCCTTGAGTAAAGAAGCTAAAGAGCTCAAGCCCGTGGCCCAGGACTAGCACCAAAAAATAGATATAATAATAATAACAACAATAATAATAATAATAATGTAAAATACTTCTCTCTCTTTTTTAGGAAAAACTCAAAGCTGGTAATGCCTTGGCATTTTTGGGTCTTGAGAAAGAACAATTTGAATGAGTTCAGTATAAAAACAAACCTTCGAGAAGATGTTTTTTTTTTGTTTTTACATGTGTCACATATACATTACCAAAACCCTATTTTAAACCACTGTACCCAAAAATGGATTATCTCCAAGTATTTGAAATTATTCATAATAAGCTTAATTCACATTGCTATTCTGAAAAGCAGTACATAATCTCATATGCAAATCAAAACTTACTGTCCCGTTTCTCCTTAGTCTGGAAAACTAAAAATGTTATTAATGATGTATCTAAGGGTTCATTTTATAGGGCTCATGTATGTTCTACTTTTATCCAGGCCATAGGACCTGGACCTGAAAAACCTGTTTTTCCACTTTCAACAATTTCTACTAGCCCAGAATTTGTGAATATTTTGCATGATAAATGAAGCCCATTTATAGGAAATCCATAATCTCAAAGAGCTTATATTCCAATTAAAGAAGCAAAAGTTCATGGGAAAATTACTGAACAATACAACATGAGGATTAAATTCATATTGAGCTTGACTAAGCTAGGCAGATCTTCACAGAGCTAGAACTTCAGCTGAGTCTAGAAGTATAGATATGGCTTTGTTTTTAGTTTTAGGGAATAGGAGATAGACAAAAGACAAAATTATGAGACTTCAGACTGGATAAAACTCATCCATTCTGTGTGTGTGTAAGCTTTGGGGCTTGAACTCAGCGCCTACGTGCTGTCCTTGGGCTCTTTCTCTCAAGGCTAGTACTCTACTACTTTGAGCCACAGCTCCACTTCCAGTTTACTGGTGAGTAGTTGGCAATAAGAGTCTCATGGACTTTCCTGCTTGGGTTAGCTTTGAGCCAAGATCCTCAGATTTTAGCTTCCTGAGTAGCTAGGATTACAGGTGTGAGTCACCTGTCTGGTAACGTATCCATTCTTGTCCATTATAGTTTTAGTCTACAAATGTACGTTACCAGAACCTCTTTTAGTTTAAAACACTGAGCAGGATATATTAGATAGCTGTGAAGAATGATCTGGGAAATACAGTTGCCTTGCCTAGCGACTTTATGACTTCATTCCTCCTGAGCTGGTACAAAGGCACTTGTATGTGAGATGAATAATGAACATCTGTAGCTCATATAGCTCTGGCTATACTCCAAAATCAAATATATATTTCCCCTTACTTTGGTTCTTTAATATTTTTTTGAATAAAAAATTTGGGTTGGCCCCTCCTCAGGGTTAAAAGAATTAATCCAGGGTCCAGGAATGTAGCCTAATGGTAGATTGCTCACCTAGTATGCACAAAGCCCTGGGTTTGATTCCTCCGTACCATATACACAGAAAAAGCTGGAAATGGTGCTGTGACTCAAGTGGCAGAGTCCTAGCCTTGAGCAAAGTGTGTCCAAGGACAGTGCCTATGCCATGCCTAGGACTGGCCAAAAAAAAAGGAAAAGAAAAATAATTAACCTTTACTTAACTTCCTATCCCATCATTTTCACTTTGCATATTTCATTACGTTCTTTTTTTGCCCTTGTTTCAATGTTTTACCTAACCACCACTCTGATTATGTTCCAATCTGTCTTCTTAAAGAAAAAAAATAAATAAGTGAATAAACTAACAACCTGAAGCATTCATAATTGTTTTTTACTTCCTGAAAACTCTTGGAGAAATGTCTGCTCCTTTTCAATCTTCTGTTTTAGTATTGTAAATATAGCATACTTGTTACTTTTGCATCACTGTTATCAAATACTTGATATAAACAACTTAAAGGGTTTCTCATGACTTGATATGGAGAGGATGTGGCACAATAGACCTGCTTACATGTGGTCACCTGTGGGGTCCTTCATCCCCGGTCCCCCTCTACTAGTAGGGAGATGGGGAAAAACACACCCCGACCAGGCCAAGCCCAAGAGAAAGGGGCCCAATGTCCTCCCGCACCCAGCCTTCTTACCTCGGAGCACAAACAGAGACTCCACTCAGCTTCATCAAAGCAGGAAGAACTCAATCTCCCCCCCCCCTCTCTCTCTCCCTCTCCCTCTCTCTCTTTTTCTTAAATCCCTCCTCCTTATATTGGGTGAGGGAGCCTATCAGTATATAAGATGGACAGGACAGAGATCCATGTGTTTTATCCCTACTACAAGCCTCAGCAAAAAGTTATTAGACATGGTGTTACTCGGCCCCCAACAGTCACCAGAAAGGAAAAACAGAGTGTATCTGCACAGTGGGCTATGCACTTTCCTACCTCTTATTCTACATTAACCTCAGACTACAGGATAGGAAAGAAGGAAGGGGATAGGAAGAGAAACAGGAGAATGAAAGAAATAACATTTTTTTCCTTATTGATAAACACTATAAAGAAATTAAGAGAAATGTTGCTGGGTGCTAGTGGCTCACATCTTTAATCCTAGCTACTCAGGAGGCTGAGATCTGTGGATCACAGTTCAAAGCCACATGGGCAGGAAAGTTCATGAGACACTTATGTCTAATCAAGCACCAAAAGAGATGGAAGTGGAGCTGTGGCTCAAGGTCAAGCACTAACCTTGAGGGGGAAAAAAAAAAGCTCAGGACCTGAGATCAAGCCCCAGAATCAGCATGAGAAAGACAGAGAGAGAAGGGGTTGGGATTATGAATAACGGCTAGGAGACGGATGGGAAATAATATTAAATTGTAGAGTCAGAGAAAGCCACTGTAAAGAGGACTTTGAGACCTGAATAACAAGGGATAATACCTACAGGAAAGTGCCTTCCCTCCAGACAAAGTTCAAAAGCACTGAGGAAGAAAAGGAGCTGTGGCTGGAGTTCATAACAAGGAAGGGAAAAGTAGATGAAGCCACAAAGTGGGACCAAATTAGTAAGCCATGATGAAGAGTTTACATTTTTAAATTTTCACAGAAAGCTGCTAAGAATACCTCATGACATGTGGTAAGCAAATTTTCATGTTATCTTTAATCTACTTTGTGAGGTATCCATTGAAATTATTTCTCAGTTTTTACTGTTTTTGTAGATTTCTGTTGGTGTTGTTTGCAGTACTGAGGTTTGAACTCAGGACTTCACAGTTGCTAGAAAGCATTACTGCTTGAATCACACTTTCAAGTCTTTTTTGTTCTATTTTTAAGAGGGTGGTACTAGAGTTTGAATTCAAGAGCCTCAAGACTGTTAGACCATCTACTGCTAAGCCATATCTCTAGTTCTTTTACACACTGGGTCTCTTTTTTTTTTTGCCCAGGCCTGTGACCAGACTATGATTCTCTTATTTTATGCTTCCCCAAACTGGGATGAAGAATGCCTGCTACCATGTCCAACTTCTTCCATTTAGGTAGAGTCTGACAAACTTTGTGGCTTAGACTGGCCTAGAGCTACCATCCTCTGAATCTCAGCCTCCTGACTATCTAGGATTTATAGACACAAGCCACCACACCCAAAATGTTCTGATTGTTTTTGATAATAAACTCTTGCTTTTTGCCAGGTTGGCCTGGACTTTAATCCTATTTTATACTCCCTGCTGTAACTGGAATAATAGGCACATAATACCAGACTCAGCTTTTTTGCCTCAAGCCAACCTTTGAACTGTGATTCTTCTGATCTGCCTCCTAAGTTCTAGGATTACGGACACAGGCCACTAGACCCCAGCCAGTTCTTAGTTTTAAGTTATTTGTAAGGAGGAGTAAGGAAGAAGGATAAAGATAGATTTTACATATTCTGCTACTTGTTTAAGTATTTATACAGTATTGCTTACCAGGCAAGAATTCTACCACTCAAACCATCCCCATAGTCCTTTTACTTTTGTTTTTCAGAAAGGGCCTCATGCTAACTTGGTCCCAATATTTTCTCCTACCTACACCTCCCAAGCACTCATGAACTACCACATCTGGCCTTAAATATTTTAAATTTAAGTCCTTTATCAGATGTGTTCTGTAAATCTCTCAATAATGTCATAGAGTAGAGACTTTTAAATTTTAATGTTGTCTAACTCACCAGTTTCTGTTTAATAGATTGTTCATTTGGTATTATAACTAAATCCTCACTTTCAAAAACAATGTCATCAACATTTTCTATAAGTTTAATAATATTGCATTTTACATTTAGGTACATGATTTGAGCTAAATTTTGTGGAAAGTACTAAGCACAGGTGCCTCATGCCTGCAAAGCTAGCTACCCCAAGAAGCTGAGATCTATGGATCACTATTCAAAGCTAGCCAGGGAAGGAATAACTTACCAGAAAACTGCAAATGGTACTATAGCTCAAAGTGGTAGAGTGCTAGCCTTGAGTAAAAAATGCTCAGAGACAGAGCCCAGGTCCTCAGTTCTAGTCCAACAACCCATATTAAAAAAAAATGTGGACTGCAAAAGCTATCTAGACTTCCTCCTCCAAGCCCACATTGATACCCAGTTGTTCTAGTAGTACTTGTTGAAAACACTATCCTTACTTTATTGTATTGGCTTACTTCCTTTGTCAAAGGTTGGGTGATCAGTGGCTATTTTCTTTCTTGATCTGTCTATCCTAACAACATTCTTAATCCAACTTGTTCTTCATGATTCTGCTGTGTTTTGTCACTTGCCTTTTCACATAAACTTTAGAATCAATTTGTTAGTAGTAGCTGAAGGGACATACTGAAATTCTGCTTGTGACTGCATTGATTTAATATATTAAGTTGGGAAAAATTGTTATTTGACTCTTCTAATACATAAGTCCAGATCATTGACTTATTAACCAGTTTGATTGTTCTAGACTGCATATCTGACCCTCACCTATTAATCTGAGGTAGGAACTATAATTGTAAATGCGATGTGTTTTCAATTTCAAATTCCAATTATTCGCTAGTTATACAGGAAAATAATTGACTTTTATATATTAATGTTGTATCCCTGAGTCTAGCTATCATAGTTCATTAGTTACAAGTTTATTTGCTTGAGTTATTATACACAATTATCACCTATGAATAAGATTCATTTCTTCCTTCCCAATCTATTTTTAATTTCCATTTCTTGTTTTGTACTTAACACTTTTCTTATTGTACATGAACAAGTATTCTTTGGTTGAGGAAGTTCTCTTTTCCTAGTTTGCCAAGTTTTTAACATGAATGACTGGTGAAGGTAGGTTAAAAAATGTTGCTTTGATTCAATTTATGGAATGCTAAATCACAAGAGGCAAATAAATGGAATTATTTAACCAGTTGTTCAAGATAACTGTCTACTACAATTAAAATAACATTGCAATACAGTGGAGGCAGGCAAGAGGTTGAGCCAGGAGCCCCAAACAAGTTTTCACCAGAAACTCAGTTGATATTTACACTTGCTTTTTATAAATCGGTCTTACTTCGTGGTCTTCAGCCAATAGTTACAAAATTTTAAACGTACTTGTTTCCGTACAACAGAAGTTTCCTCAGAAGCCAACATCAACGAGAGTGAAACTAGGTAGCAGTATCTTAAAGCGAAAATGGATAAACCCATTGGTACCGGAGATGTTATTTTATCAAGGACTAAATCTTGACTCAGTTCCTCGTTCACTACTTCTCTCCCATCTTTCTCAAAAAATAAACGCGGTGTAAAAACACTCCCAGTGTGAACTCGCGACCTAGTTTAGAGATTCTGGTCCTCCAGTTACAAAGTTCACATTCTTTTGTCAATAAAACAAAAAAACAGCAGGGACTTGGCGTGGCGGGGGAGGGAGAGAACTCAGAGGACTCACGTACTGACAAAACAGGTTACTTCCTAAGCACCCCTCCCCAGCCAGCGCCACCCCGAAGCCGCCTTCAATCACCGCAGTCACCCGCCTGCCGGAAAGTACCGACCGACCCAAAAGAGAGCGCCGGGCTCGGTGTCCCCTGCCAGCCAGCCCGGCCAAAGCATTCCGTGAGACCACTTCCAGTTAACCACCAAAAAGCCACTAGTGGAGGTATGGTCCAAATGGCAGACCACAGCTCCGGGCCAGCGCGCAGGCCCCGAGTTCAAGCCCCAGGGCGGACGGGGACGGGCAGACGCACACGCAGGGGCTGCGGCCTGCGACCCCGAAAGGATCACAATTTTTAAAGAGCCCACTGACTGCGGCCCCGGGGAGAAACCGGCGAGACACGGAGTCCACCTAGACTAGGGCCTGAGCGCAGAAGCAAGCCCGCTCCGCTTTCTCCCTACCCCCCACAAGCCCAGCCTCTCCCCTCAAACGCCTTCCTACGTTCAGACAACCTACATCCGGCATGCACCGCGCCGACCTTTTCTTTCCGCGTGACCCCCACCTTCCGCGCCTCCCAAAGACGAGCGGCGCGGAGCATTGTGGTCCCGTGAGCTCTTGCTGTGGCGGTGAAGGGGGAGGGGGGGTGCCGGAAAAAGAAAGCAAAAGACGTGAGGGGGAGCCGGTTGTTTGGCCTCCGCGCACGCGCGCAGGCGGCGACGGGGAGGGGGCAGGGGGCGGGGCGAAGCCTACGGCAAGCAGAGTGGGGCGGGGTCGCACGGCCTTGGCTGGGAGTACGCGAGCCCGGAGGGGCGGGGTGCGGGTGAGGGAGCGGGCGGAGGAGGAAGTGTCATGGCGTCGGGCCGTGGAGCTTCTTCTCGCTGGTTCTTCACTCGGGAACAGCTGGAGAACACGCCGAGCCGCCGCTGCGGAATGGAGGCGGACAAAGAGCTCTCGAACCGCCAGCAGGCGGCCAACCTCATCCAGGAGATGGGGCAGCGCCTCAATGTGTATCCTTTGCTCTCCGGGGCCCTCCGCCCCTCCAGGTCTGGTCCCCCGCCTGGCCCGGTGGCCGGGCCTTGCGGTCCCGCGAACATGGCGCCGCCGCCCCAGCCTCCTCCGGGCCCTGGCCTCGGTCACAGAGGGAAAGTTGGGGTTCGGGCGGCCTCCAGGCCGAGCGGAAGAGGGGAGGCGACGGCGGGGTGGGGGGGGGGAGCCCGGGAATGCGGGCCGGGAAGCTGCGTTGTGTAATCTTTTCCGGGCGGCGCGTGGTGCGGCGGGAATGGAGGCGCCGCCCAGGCGAGCATCGGAGATCCAGGGGAGGCTGCTTCGACTTTTCCGGGTCGCCGAAGGGGTTGAGTGGTGGGAAGGCGAGCGAGACGGAGAGGTCGAAGTGCTCTCCGAGGCTTTAACCCCACGCTCCCCACCGGCCCGATGGCGGGTGCTCTTGTGTGCTCCTGAAGCCTGGGAGCGCACTGGAGCTCTTTATGTTCTCAAGTTGGTTTTGTGTGGGAATCGAGCGCCCCTGTTTCTGTTTGGTTCTGAGTTTCATCAGTTGTAGCCATTAATAAATAGCTCCAGGGCTCTCCTCAACAGCAGTGTTAAGAAGAGTAAAATGCTCAAGAGTTTATTATTTCAGTTTATTTGGCTTCCAGGCCACCTTCCACCCTTCTCCCTTTACCACCTTTCTCCCCTCCTCCCCCCCCCCCCCCCGCACACATCCCGCAGACTTTTATCTATTTCCACGTCGGGGTTCTATTTTGAATGAATGGGAGGCTTTGGGGGTGGGAAGGGGGAAGAAACCTGTTCTGCTGGTCGGGTAATTTTCCATGAAAATAGTTTTGGGAATGAGACGTATTTTCTGATTATTTCCTAAATGTTACATTTCAGCTCTCAGCTTACAATAAATACTGCGATTGTTTATATGCACAGGTTTTATATGCACCATTCTTTCACCAAATTTAGTCGAAATGTAAGTACTATTTTATTGGCTTTTTACTGCTGCTATATTTTCTGTAAATCTGTACACAGAAGTTAGCCGGTTGATTTTGCTGCTCGATTTAATATTGTACGTTAACAATAATAGATGGCAGGATATGCGTGTTTTTTTTTAAATTTATGATTAGGCACTGTTTGGTGCTATTAATACATTTAATGGAAAAGAAAAATGTGTTTACCTAAAGAGATAATGATTTTCTTCATTGAAAGTTTATTCTTTGTGCTAGAATAGTTTCAGTAGTATAGTCTGGTTTACATAGCTTACTCAGTTAAACAGCTTAGTTTCATTGATCTCTTTGTTTCAAATTTGAATTGGGGTTAATGTAGTTACATTAATGTAACTAGTGTCACTTTGAAAGTTTAATGTTATGGAAATATTTCCTTGGTTAATACACACCATAGATTCTTAAGATTTCATACTTTGTTTGATGAACTATATTAGTTCCTTTAGTTGGTAGTTTTAACTATCGCCTCTTGCTAAGCGCAGGTGGCTCATACCTGTAAAACTAGCTATTTAGGAGGCTGATTCCTGAATATGAAGAATCAAAGCCAACCAAGGCAGAAAAGTCCATGAGACTCTTACCTCCAATGAACCCGTAAAAAGCTATTTTTTGAGCCAAAAAATAAGTCATCTCTTCAAGTACCCTATATAATGAGTATGTTTGTATATATTAATTTTTATATAAAGTTAGTTTTTATGTAGAATGTCACTGGAATGGTAAGGTACTGATTTCAAATCAGTAAGTTTTCAGTTTAAAACGTTTAAGATCTGAAGGTTATGTCTTTTGTTTCCAGGATGTGCTACGTTTGTTAGCCCACCCAAAAATCTATACTTAGAAATATTTAACTCTGCCTTAATTCTCTTTATTTTTCATGTTATTCCAAAAAATGTTAGAAGAAAAATGAATCAAAAAGACAGTGTTAATAGCAGATAGTCATTGTGGCCTTGTTTGCTAAGAAAATAACATTAGAAAAGATCCTATTTATAATTGAAGTGGAAGAAGTTTCCTGGTTTAGACTAATTACTGTCTTAGGCTCTTCTAATGATGTTTAATTTGGGTTATCCAATTATCATATATATTTATACTATACATATACTTACATATATTTTATATAAATTTGAATGTCTTTTAGTGCTTTCACTCCTTCTCTTAGATCTATGTAATTGTTGCTCTATTTTTTCATAGTTATTTCTTATTCATAGCACTTGAGTCAGTGATGGTTGTGAAGCAGAAAGGTGGTGGTTTTCCTTAAATAGTCCTGGTAGAAATTACAAGTCTCAGTAGCCCTGATTATGCCCAGGGATGGTGGCTTATGTCTGTAATCTAGATATTCAAGAGGCTGAGATCTGAGCGTGGAGATTTGAAGCCAGACTGGTCCAGAAAATGGGAGACACTTATCTCTAATTATCAAAACACCCTGAGGTGAAGCTGTGGTTCAAGTGGTAGAGTGCCAGCCTTGAGCATAAAAAAGCTCAGGGACAGTCATCCCTCCAGGATGGGACTCTGTGTGGTTGTGTGTGGTCTGTGTGTAGTCTGTGACCAGGTCCTGAATTCAAGCCGCCAGGATGTCACTATCTGTGTGTGTGTGTGTGTGTGTGTGTCCTGTTTTTCATTTGTTTGCATCCTGGGGATCACATTGAACATTTCCTAGGCTGTATCCCCAGCCCTAGAAATGCTTTATATGGTTATAAATCTCTCACTTTTTTTTTGAGCTGTCTTTTTTCATTTTTATATTCTAGTTGGTGTTTTATATAAATGTTTTGCTGAAAGCCAGAATTCACTACTTTAAATTAGCTAATGAGGTCCAGGTTATTTGTACCTTTGGTTTCACTATTTTATTTAAATATCATTCAGCAAATAGAGTATTGTTATTACCTACCCTCCTTAATGTTTTATGTGAAGGAAAACAGCATTTTACTTTGAATCATTATTAAAAAGAAAATCAAGAAATAACATTTATCCTAATTGTTTATATCTAATTGTTGTTTTTTGTGCCTTTGTTATTACTGTATCCAACACAATTTTAATACTTGTGTTTGTGGCATCAGTTACCTTGCTCTTTTAATTTCCTATTCCTTTATATGAAGGGATGAACTCAAATTGAATATAAGTCACACTTAATCATGTTCTCCCACAGTGTTGGGAATTTTTTTCTTGAAGGGATCTCATTGAATGCCATACTAAACTTAGAAAAATCTTGAGTCTTCATCACAAACTGAACTTTTTAGTAAATTAAACCATATAGAATAACAAGCATAAATGTTAAGTGGTAGGACAATGCATATCAAGTTTTAAATGTCATGCATCCTATTAAAGTATTTAAAAATACTTGTCATTCATTACTTTCTGAGGGTGACAAATTTAAAAGTAAAAAAATACCCTCCCGGGCACAGTGGCTCACACCTCTAATCCTAGCTACTCTGGAGGCTAAGTTCTGAGGATCAAGGTTCTAAGCCAGCCCAGGCACAAAAGGACCTGAGAGTCTCTATTTCCAGTTAACCACTTGAAAGCAGAAGTGGGGCTTGGCTCAAGGGTAGGGTGTCCCTGAGCTCTTCAGCTTAGGGACAGCGCCCAGGCCGAGTTCAAGCCCCATGACCCACAAAAAAAAAAAAACCCTAGAAGTAAAGTGATATTTTAAGGATAAGATCACTATCCACGTTTTAGTAACCCCAAAACCCTTTTATCATTCTTTTTGGCAATTTCTTGGAGAGTTGAATCATTATTAACAGTAAATGGCTTTAAAATGTAGCCTAATTAGATAAAACTATCCTTTGTTATATGCATAGATGTTTTTGTAAATTTTAGCTTGTGATTAAATAATGACCTTCCTAGATCAAGCTCAAAATAAATCTTGTGAAGTGTAAAATCTCTGAAGCCAACAGTGCTTCCTGTATGAAGTAAGGTTGAGCATCCTGTCCTGTACTGACATTAGAGTGTTGATCTGACTTCTTACATTGATTTGATTAGTTAGGTTTCTATTATGTTTCTTTCCTACTCCAGTTCCAAGTCAAGTAATGTCTCTTTAGCTGAGCCTCATGGCAAATGCCCATAATCTCAGCACTTTGGAAGCAGAAGCCAGAAAATGTTGCCAAGTCCAGGTTAGAGTACATAGTGAGACCCTATCTCAAAAATAGAGGAGGAAGAGGAGTCCAGTTAAGTAGACCATGTCAATTGGGTACCCTGTGGCTCAGGCCTGTAATCCTACCTACTCAGGAATCTGAGAATCCTGGTTTGAAGCTAGTCCAGGCAGGATGCTCTGTGAGACTAGCATCTCAAATTAACCAACTGTCAAAAAGCACAAACTGGAGCTGTGGCTCAAGTGATAGAGTGGCATTGAGCACAAAACTCAAGAACAGCCAGGCACCAGTGGCTCACGCCTGTAATCCTACCTACTCAGGAGGCTGAGATCTGAGGATTGAGTTCAAAGCCAGCCCAGCACGAAAGCACAAAAGTCCACAAGACTCTATCTCCAGGTAACCACGAGAAAAATCAGAAGTGGTGCTGTGGCTCAAGTGATAGAGCACTAGCCCTGAACTGAAGAGCTCAGGGACAGCACCCAGGCCCACAGTTCAAGCCACATGGCCAATTTAAAAAAAAATTTTTTTTAAGAGCTAAGACAGTGACCATCTGTGACTTCAAGCCCCAGAACCTTTTCTAAGTGTTTGTGTTTTTTTGGGGGGGGGCGGGGGGGAGATTGGTCATTGTCTGTGTTCACATATACTTTTCTTTCTTTAATATCATTATTTTTCTCATGACAGATCAGAACTGCATATACTATATACCCTTTATAAATACAATTGTGTGTTAAGAGAAGTACTTAGGGGCCAGGAACATAGTGGTAGAGTGCTCATGTAGCATGCACAAAGCCCTGGGTTCCATTCCTTGGTACCACCTACACAGAAAAAGCCAGAAGTGGATCAAGTAGCAGAGCACTAGCCTTGAGCAAGGAGTGTTCAAGGACAGTGCCTAGGCCTGAGCTTGAGCTCCAGGACTGGCAAAAAAAATAAAAGAGAAGTATTTGGGTGTGGTCTTAGGGAATGACTACAATGTCTTATAAAAGTACATCTGTCATATTTGTTTGATTTATACATGCAAATTACATTGGTCCCCTGCTACACATAGAAATATTTTTGTATTTGTTTGTGCTAAAATTTGAATTCCACTTCTTGCTCAATTGTTTCTCTATTGGCTTAGTTCTTGACTAGTGTATATTGGTGGAAATTTAAAGATTTTTTTTCATTCCTTAATGATTTGAAAAAAAGATTTTTTTTTTAATATGTCTAGAGAAATGACCAATTTCTTCTCTTCGTCAGATAGAACTTACTGGTTAAGAGAGTAATAGCATATGTTGTGAGTGTTCTCTTTTACTTTACTATTTTTGGCGTTACTATTGTTATCACTGGTACCTAAAAGTGGAATTGCTGTATTAAATGACAATTTAATTTTTTTGAGGAACATGCTGTATTTTTAGAAGCAGCCACTTATATTGTAGATATGCAAGCATTCATTTAAAAATTGTAGCCATCCTGATTTGAAGTGGTGGTATCGTACTGCAGTTTTGATTTGTATTTCCCTGTATTGAGCATCTCTTTATGTGCTTGTCAACCATTTGTATGTATTTAGATAAATGTCTATTCAAGTTCTTCATCCATTTTTAATTGAATTATTTGGGGGTTTTGTTGTTGTTGAGTTGTAAGAAATCATTGAGTATTCTAGATATTAATTTTTTTACCTGGTGTATGATTTGCAAATGTTTTCTCCCATTCTGTGGGCTGTCAGATGCTTTATTGGTATACAAGTTTTAGTTTTGGAAGAAATTCAACTTATTTTGTACTTTCTGTACTGTTGGTGTCATTCAAGATAACATTGCCAAATTCAGTATTATAAAGGTTTTTTTCTATTACAGTTTGTAGTTGTTAGCTTTTAGGTTCATTTCTATGTAGTTAGTTTGCATATAGGATAAAGTAAAATTCATACTTTATATGAGTGTCCAGGCCCTCCATGCTGTAATACTGATTTTTGTTTATCTTTTTGTGTTAGTACTTAAGTTTGGACGCACAGCCTTGGGCTCTCATTTGGCCTTTTCATTCAAGGCTGGTGTTTGACTACTTGAGCTACAGCTCTACTTCCAGTATTTTGCTGATTAGTTGGAGATAGAGTCTTTCTGACTGACTTTGAACTGTGATCTTTAGATCTCAATCTTCTGAGAAGCTAGGATTATAGGCCTGAGCCACTAGCACTAGGCAGTTATGGTAGTTTGTTAAACTGAAAATTAAGTCAGATCATTGTATATTCTACTATGAATATATATACATATCCTAGGAAATGGGGAAATTTGGGGGACCTTCTTATTTTAGAATATTAGCCTAATATATTACACTTAAAGTTTTCTAGTTGTAAATTGTTATATTAGGTACTCCCTATGTAGCCGTATTTAAGGAATTGCTGTGGTGTTTTTCTCCGGAGGCTATAGAAGTTCACTTCTTTAGCATTAAGACTATTAAATACAAAATTAGTGAGTTTGCAAATTAACACCATATTCTATAATCTGAATTCCTAGTACTGTTACAAGCATAGTAGTACCTTACTTAACAATCATATTCTACTACATCAGAGAAAATAACACATTTTAAATTTGTCTAATGTGGAAATGGCTAAAAAGATTAATCAGTTTGTATCTTTTGTATACTTTGGAACATCTAGAACATTTTATTTCTTTATTTTCATGAGTTTGAAACTGATCAGATTAACATAATAGGCACTAAAACTGCCTATTGAACTCATGAAATATGGCTAGTGTACTAAAACTTCATTGTAATAAACTTTGAAGTTTAAAAGTTACAGCAAGAATATTCAGTACATATGTATGATAAAGCAAGTGGGAAACTGAAATGAGTCTAGGAGAGTAGACAGATGAGTTAGGTGAGAATGATGTGAAGAGTGACTGATAAAGAAACACTAGACACTTAGATAAACATTGTCACCCCCATACCAAAAAAAAACTCAAGGTAAAGTAATTTGACTGAAGTATTAGCATGAGTTGAGAATAGTGTAAGGCTAGTTTTCTAAGTTCTAACATGGAGAAAATATGTAAAATATGACATCTAGTATTTCATATTGATTAGAGGTTACTAGAATAGTAAAATACATTACAGTTGCAAGTATTTTCCTTGTTTAATTGCTTTTAACTGGTTTTTAAAATATTGTAAATTATATTTTTTAGCTAGCATTTCTTTTAACAGTAGGCTATGCTTATTTTTTACCAACAAAAATACTATTGGGAGTTACATTATATTAATTTGTTCTGTAAGCTCATGTATGTTTTCAAACTGAGAGCACTGGTTAGAACTTTTTTTTAAAAAAAAGAAAGATAATTTCTGCTTAAAAATAGAAGATTAAAAGACTGACATTTAATCATGTTGTAGGATAAATAGTAGTAAATAACAAGGCATAGAGGGGAAATTCTGAGAATTTGGGGACCTGTTTTTGTGATCTAGAGAGGATACTAGATTTCACTAAGACCTTTGTCCTAAGGTGGGTTTTAATAGTTATTGGTTATTTTGTATTGCCTTAGACATTTAAAGAAATCTTAATGGATACAGATTAATAGATTTAACACTACCAGCTGTGGGATTTGTTCTGTTTTTTGCCAGCAGCCCTGGGGCTTGAATTCAGGGCCTGGGCACTGTCCTTGGGCTTTCTCAAAGTTAGTGCTTTATCACTTGAGTCACAGCATCACTTCTGGCATTTTCTGTGTATGTGGTATTGAGGAATTGAACCCAGGACTTTGTGCATGATAGGCAAGCAGTCTACTACTAGGCCACGCTCCCAGTCCAACACTAGCAATTTTTTTTTAAGTCTTTATTGAGGTTTATTTAGTTATTTAACAAACCACAAAATAGACCCGTTGAGAATGCATAATTCAAAGAATGTCTTTTGTTTGGAATTCTATAATCACCACCACAATCTAAATTTAGAATACTTTTGTCCCCTGAAAAAGAAACTACCCATTACCAGGTAGTTCACTAATTGCTTTCCCTTTCCCACCCTGAACAATTTCTAAATTAATTTCTGCCTCCCTCCTATTCTAGACTAATGTGATAGAATAATATGTGGTCTTTGACATAATGTATTGTTTTCAAGATTTAGAGATAGTATAACACCTATAAGCACTTTTCTTTTTAATCCTGAATAATATCAGTCCATCTTGTGACGGTATCTATGTATCCTCTATATATCAGTTCATCTGTGTTTCAGTTGGTAAATTTTTATTACTGACAAATAATACTATGAACATTCAAGTGTAAGTTTTTGTATGATTTCACTTGTCTTGGTTGTATACTGAAGAGTAGAATTGCGGTATGTATATATTGTTGTATGGTCATTTCAGACTGCAGTTATCTTGGATAGATCTTTTGCAACATTTTGGAACTGCCAAAATTTAACCCTGCCATTTTACTCTCCTAAAGCAGTATATACAGGTTCCATTATCTGTACATTTTAAAATGAGTATAGAAATGGCTGTTGAGGTACCTAAAGATTTCTCTCTTGACAAAAATAAACGAACTATAATTAAAAGGATGTATTTCTGAATTCTTGGTTTTACTGCATGATCTATTATGTCTGTCCTTGACATTAAGACCATATAACCTTGATTAATGCAGCTTTGTAGTAAGTTTTGAATTTAGAAAGTATAAAGTCTTCCGTGGGGTAGGGGGAGGGACAATACCGAAGTGTTAGCTTAGGGTCCTACACTTGCTAACAGGCATTACTACTTGAACTATGCCCCCAGCCCTTTTTTGCTTTGGTTGTTTTTCAAATAGGGTATCCTGGTATCCAGGCTAGCCTATGCTGCATTCTTTCTGTTTATGCTTCTCACATAGTTAGGATTACATACCACCACAACCAGGTTTTATTGGTTGAGATTGGCTCATGAAATCTTTTCTTAAACTGGCCTTGAGCCATGATCTCTTGATTTCTGCCTCCTGAGAGGCACAGTACTCTGCCAACTTTTTTTTGAGTTGGATATTCTTAGCCCTTTGTATTTCCATATTACTTTTAGGATCAGCTCATTTGTGTTCTGCAAAAAAAGAAAGAAAAGAAAAAGAAAAACTAACAAAAACCCCTGAACTTACAATGGCAATCTTGTTGAATTTGTAGAGTAAATTTGAAGAGAGTCATAACTGCCATCTTTATAAAAAGCCATCTGAAGGAAAATGGGTAAGATCTATTTAGCATATTTGGAAACCTCTGTGGTATTGATGTTCTTATTTCACAGAACTTTGCAATATTGAGGACTATTTTTTTAATATTGTGGGCTTAAAGACACTACTTTAAGTTATAAGTTGCTATTTTCATTATGATAGATCTTTTTGTTTGGGGTTTGTTTTTTGTTTCTGTTTCCCCCCCTCTGTGTGCCAGTCCTGCCTGGGGCTTAAACTTGAGGCCTGGACTCTTGTCTCTCGTCTTTTGCTCAAGGCTAGCATTTTACCACTTGAACCACAGCTTTACTTCTAGCTCTTTTGGTAATCTAATGGACATGAAATTCTCACAGACTTTCCTGCCCCAGCTGGCTTGGAATCATATCTTCAGACCTCAGCCTCCTGAGTTAGCTAGATATAATTACAGATTTGAGTATCCCAAATAACATCCAGTTTGAAGATTGTTTAAATTCTGATAATGAATTTTCTTATGTGCCGTTATTTTACCCATAATTAAATGAATAGTAAATAGTAAAATAAAATGCCAGACTTGAGGTAATGGCATCTTTTGTAATTCTAAAAATGGCCAGTGTTTTCATTGCAACAAAATTAAAGCTGTAAACTACTTTTTAGCATATTACTGGAATTTTTGCTCAGTTATCCAGCATGTGATTTTTTTTATACCAACAAATAAGTATTTTTATTCCATTTTTGTGGTCTCTTCTTTTTGTCTTCTTAGTTTTACTTCTTCCATTTATTTTAAGATGCTGCTGTATTTTTACTAAACTTATACCCTTTTGCATAAACTGCAATAATTCACAAATTCTAATAATTTCCAAATTCTAGTTGTGACTAAAAGAGCTAGTGATACATTAATCAAACTCCTTTACCTGGCACTGTAAGTAGTCTTAGTTGGAGCTGGAATGGGGAGGTATTTAGGACAGGGAAAGAATAGCTTCACAACTATGGAGAACCTAAATATAACACACAGGAGCCAGACTAGAATGAGGTTGGAAATATGTTAGCGAACTTGGAAGCCTTTGCTTCTTGGCTTTTCTCAGTTGGTTTAAAGTTGAAGTGCAATCAAATAGCTTGACTGGTTATTGGATATATGTATACCAGGATTATTGAAAGAATGAGAACCAGAAAGGGGTGATATCCATCCAGATGCATTATACTTATAGACTGATTTGTTAAATGGTAACCCCTACATACAACTACTTAATTTGAAAAAAAAAATAATAATACCAGAATGGATTCATTTGAAACTGACTGATAGATCCATCTTTGGTGACATAGCAATTACTCAGGCCATTTTGTTAATTCAACTGACCTTGCCTCCAACTATCAAGGTTGAAGCCATCATTGGAGAGTGAAGAATGTCAGCAGTGAGGGCATCATGGCAGAGAGGGGAGACAGCGGCCAGGAATGGGCAGGAGAACAGATGGAGAAGGAAGGGAGTCAGATCAAGAGGTAGGAATGGAAATATAAAGAAGTAGAAAAGGAAAGGGGGAGAAAGGAATATGGATATAAATAATTGATAAAATATCAAGTATCATAATTGTAGTGTTTGAATATATTTAGGACTGCAACACACTCAAGAAAAAATTGAGTTTTAAAAACTGGGAGAGAAGAGAGTTAATTTAAAAACGTATTAAATCTTTTTTATTTAAAGTCAGTACTAACAATGCACAGTTATTTAGAATTTCAACATGGTAATATTTAAGATATATTCCTATGGGACATTGTTCTAAAGTAACATACTGGTTTGTTCAATCTGATTGCTCTAAACTGCTGAATTCATCACCACTGACTCCTCCATAATTCATATGGCATGTTTCTGTAGAAATCTGTCTTGTTTGAGAATGTAACATTCCCTGGAAATAGTTGTACATCTACTAGAGTGATAGACTCTGGGCTTATTTTAAAATCAACTTCCTTTTACTTTTTCCCCCTTTGGCTATAGTAATTTAAGAAAATTTACGTTAAACTTAAACACCAACATGCTGAAATACATAGTGCATGAGTGTTCCTAGTGAATTGAGTCTCAAGTATTGATTGGTCACACAAACTAAATTGATTATCTGTACTCTTTTAATAGTATTGATATGAATTCTAGCTTTGGACCAGGATTGTATGCACTTGTGAATGCTTGTTGCCCTTAACATCTTTAAAAGCAACAGCAAGGCTGGGAGTTTGGCCTAGTGATAGAGTGCTTGCCTAGCATGCACGAAGATCCGGGTTCGATTCCTTGGTACCACATACTTAGAAAAAGCCGGAAGTGGTGCTGAGGCTCAAGTGGTAGAGCTCTAGCCTTGAGAAAAATCCAAGGACAGTACTCAGGCCCTGAGCTTAAGCCCAGGACTGGCCAAAAAGAAAGCAACAGCAAAGCCCAGACACAATGACTCCCGCCTGTAATCCTAGCTACTCAAGAGGCTAAGATCTGAGGATCGGAATTCAAAGCCAGCCCGGGCACAGAAGGTTGGAAGACTCTTATCTCTTATCTCCGGTTCCAGAGAACCGGAAGTGCTGTTGTGGCGGAAGGGGTAGGGCAGTAGTCGTGAGCTGAAGAGCTCAGGGATAATGCCAATGCCCAGAGTTCAGGTCCCACAACCGACCAAAAAAAAATGCAATAACAGCTAGGGATATCTCTGTTACTCAAAATTTAGAATTCTTTTAAACTATATGACAAAGTCAGCCTTGTATATCGAATTTAGTAGTCCTTATTTGATCACCTTAATTGTCATTCTTAAATTAAGCATCATATAGATATTCTCCAAGTCTCTGCCTGAAAAGGTGTTTTATTCTTTATAGTCAACCCTGATAGAGTAAAATATTTTCAGGCTATAGAGAAAGAAATGTGAATGGAGTTGGTGGATTTCACCAAGACCTTGGGAGAATGTTGTGTATTAGTGTTAAACTGAAGTAGAATGAGAATTGAGCCCTGTATAGAGGGAACAAAAGACATTTATGAGGAATAGGGGTTAATAAACCAGGTTAATAAAGTAAATCCTGGGGCCAGGAGCTTAGCCTAGAGGTAGAGTGCTTGCCTCGCATGCACAAAGCCTTGGGATTGATTCCTCAGTACCACATACACAGAAAAAGTCAACAGTGGTACCGTAGCTCAAATGACAGAGTGCTAGCCTTGAGCAAAATGTGTCCAAAGGCAGTGTTCGGGCACCAGGACTGGCAAAAAATAAAATAAATCCTGCTTGACTCCCTGGAAACCCTCCCTTCCTCCCCCAGGTCATGGGGTTTCAACTCAGGGCCTGGTCCTGTCCCTAAGTTTCATTGCGCACAAGGCTAGCGCTCTATCTCTTGAGCCACAGGTACCACTTCTGGCTTTTTCTGAGTAGTTTATTAGAGATAAGAGGATAAGAGTCTCATGTGCCCAATTCGCATGCATTTCAAACTGTAATCCTCAGATCTCACTTTTGTGAGTAACCAGGATTACAGGCATGAGCCCAGCTTCCCTGGAAACTTAATTTGTAAAATTATTATTAAAAATTAAAATTTTAAGTGTTTGTTTTCTTTGAGACTATCTTCTAAGGAGAAAAGTCTATAGTTGGAAACTTTTTTGGATAGTAAAGCTTAAAAGTTAATATTGCCACAAAAATCAATGAAGAGAATGGAGAGCAATGATTGGTACTTGAACCTTTGCCTGGGTGTTGTCACTGAGCTCTTCAGCGCAAGGCTACTGCCCTACTCCCCGGAACAACAGTGCCACTTCGGGTTTTCTGGTGATTAATCTCGTTTTCTGGTGATTAATTGGAGATTAATCACCAGAACATGTTTCTTGAATTTTTGAATTCTTGAATCACCAAAAGTGTTTCTTGAATTTTTTGGTATGGGCATCGGCTCTTTGATTGGTTGATTGTTTTGTATATCTCAGCAAACATTGAATAGCAGTTGTACAGTGCAAGAAAATGAATAATTAAATCTGTGCTGTTTCCTACTTCCAGATTATTCTTTTGAGCATTCTTGATTCTTCCAAGCTATAATCTTATTTAAAGAATAATAAATATTAAAATAACAAAAATGAATATTAAAATAAGTTATTCCATCTCTTTAATAGTATTTCTGGTGTTGAAAATTTAGTAGTAGTCAGCTTTCTGTCAGTGTAATCATATACCTAAGGCAATTAACTTACAAAGAGAAAAGGCATATTTTAGCTCACTGTTCTGGCTCCCTGGCTCCATTGCTTTGGGATTCTTGCAAAGGCACCTAGCTAATCAAGACCAAGTAAACGGCTTACATCGTAATAGACAAAAAAGCCTGGTTCCTTAGTTCTTTTCCAGGACATGCCCGTGATGGCCTAAAGACTTCCCACGAAGTCCACAGTACCTCCCAATAGTGCTTGCTACCTCTGGAGATAGTGCCATTCACATCCATACTGTTGCAGAAACCATACGTATTTTATTTTAAGTCTATTTTAAAAGTTTATATTGCAAAAAGAACTTTCATTTTCACTCTACTTAACTCATCTGCAAATAAAAATCCTTTTCATATCCAGAGTTTACTGATTAATTTCATGTCATGTCTTAAAAGCTTCCACCACATTTGGCACTGGTGGCTCACACCTGTAATTCAAGCTACTTAGGAGGTTGAGATCTGAGGATTGAGGTTCAAAAGTCAGCCCAGGCACAAAAGTCTGTGAGATATCTCCAGTTAAGCAAAAAGACAGATATAGTGACTCAAAATATGACTCAAGTGATAGGGTGCCAGCCTTGAGCACAGAAAGCTAGGACATAAGACTCATAACCCTGTCAAGCCCCAGTACAAAAGTTTATATCAGAAATGTCCTTGCATTAACCATCCAAATCAATTAGTGATGTGACTTATGCCTTTGTCTAACTCCTGTCAACGTATACATGGGTGTGTTTAGTGGTTGATGACTCAGATATTATTTATTTACTTATTTTTGCCAGTCCTGGGCTTGAGCTCGGGGCCTGAGCACTGTCCTTGGACTTTCTCAGGGCTAGAGCTCTACCACTTGAGCCTCAGCACCACTTCCAGCTTTTTTTCTATGTATGTGGTAGCAAGGAATCGAACCCCAGTCTTCGTGTATGCTGGGTAGGCAAGCACTCTACCACTAGGCCAAACTCCTGGCCCCAAACTCAGATATTCTTTAAAAATACATATTCAGCCAGGTGTGGTGGCTCACATCTGTAATCCTAGCTACTCAGGAGGCTAAGATTTGAAGATCAAGATTCAAAGCCAGTCCAGGCACTAAAGGGCCTGAGTCTCTTACCTCTCCATTTAACCTCTAGGAAAGGGGAAGGGGGGCTTGGTCCAGGCGTAGGGCAGTAGCCTTGAGATGAAGAGCTCAGGGCCAGCACCCAGGCCAAGTTCAAGCTCCATGACCACACATACACACAAAGATACTGAGTCTTGGTAGTTAGAAATGACCATTCTGTGAGGAATTTTTTCTATAATCTTATTTAAGGTTGTAAAATATGTCTAGTTTCTGAATCAGTAATTACTTAGTTGGTTGCTCATTTGGGAGGTAAATGTTTACTCAGAATTTGTTTCTGTGTCTTAATCCGGTGTCTTTGTAATGCTAGGCTCTGTACTACTATCCCAAGAACTTAAAAAAAATAAAAATCCCTACTTCCTGGATCTCTACTTAGTAAAGTTTCTGTTCTGTTAGCTGCTTTTATTATTGCTGTAGTGATGTAATAAAGGTTTTAAGTGACAGATTCACGTTCAAATTTTTACATTTTGCCTTGTGAATCCTAAATAAGATTGTTGGACTTTTTTGGTAGTACTGGTGCTTGAACTCAGGGCCTGGGCACGGTCTTTGGACACATTTTTGCTCAAGGCTAGTGCTCTACCACCTGAGCCACAACGCCATGTCTGGCTTTTTCTGTGTATGTGGTACGGAGGACTGGAACCCAGGGCTTCATGCATGCTAGGCAAGCACTCTACCACTAGGCTACATTCCTGGCCCAGATTACTTGACTTACATGCAAATTATTGCTTGACTTAAAACTAGAAAATAGTAAATCTGTGCCCTCAAAAAAGGAACTCCCCTTTGATATTTTACCCACTTTTTGTCTTTTATTTAAGCTACATCATCTTGCTTGATTTTTTTTCCTCTTTAATGTGTGAATTATTAGCTATTGAAACTTACATTAGGATTAAGGGTATATAGCACAGTAATAGAATTAATTCTTCCTTAGTATGTACAAAAGCTTTTAAAATTCAGACCCATCATGATGGTACATGTTTGTACACTTTCTCTAAGAGGCAGAGATAAAGACAACAATTTAAAGTGAAAAACAAACTAAAACCAAAAGGACTGAGATGTGATTCAAGTGGTAGAACACTTGAAGCCCTTACATGAATCTTGTCATAGCCCGCTACGCAATTCATACTATTAGCCAGTACATTTCTTATTTATTTGTACACCTTCTCTTTTAGAAAGTAGAGGGATTTCCCCAAATGTATTTACTTTTAAAATGACCAAGTTTTTCTTAAAAAATCTCTCCTGCAGATAATATCACCTACTGCATTATTTTTGGCTGCAAAAGTAGAAGAACAGGCGCGAAAGCTTGAACATGTTATCAAAGTAGCACATGCTTGTCTTCATCCCCTAGATCCACTGCTGGATACAAAATGTGATGTATGTAAATTTGGGGCTTCTTTTTTCTTTGTAAATTTGAAACTTTGATAGTGCAATCCTAAGTAAAGAACAATTCAATCAATACTGCCTTTTAAATTCTTTATTGCCACTTAGGAATATACCAGGAAGCCATGTGGCAAAAAATGTCATACATGTTCATAATTTATGTCATTCTCATTGCTTTGAATTCAAATATTTTGATTCAGATTTACTTTTTAGTATTTCACATTTGATTGTTTATCCTCACAGAAAACTTCTCATACTGTTTAGAGGCTGTCATTTACTACCAGTAGTAGGTGTATTTGAGACCAAAAGATAAATAACTGTTAAATTGTTAGTATGTGAAACTAATTTGCTTCTAGATCAGTAATGAATCTTTTTATATAAGGAGTTGTTTCTATGAAATATTAAAGTGAAACCTAGAATTATAGGCCCTTAAAATCATTTTTCTAGTATTCTTGTAGGTGAGTTATTTAAGGGCCTGTACTTAGACTACCAGGTTATATTAATTCAGATTGAGTTAGGTCACATTTAAAGTCCAGATTAGTAGAATGTGTCATTATATTAATGGAGCTTATAGATGTTGGCTTTTAGAGAAAAATGTTAATGTCAGTGTTAAAAATAATTTGTGGGTGTTTTGTAATTTTTATAGCTCCTATTTACAAATTCAACTACAGCTTTCTAGTTAATGCTTGAGGATATTATTCAAATACTGGAATCAGTCAGTGGCCTTTAAAAGGGTTGCATAAATAAAATCAGAGGTGATCTTAATCTCTGGCCATAGCAGGGTGTCTTATAGAAATAAATATTTAGCTGCACTCTGATGGCTCATGCCTATAATCCTACCTTCTCAGGAGGCAGAGAGCTGAGAATCACAGTTTGATATGCAGCTACCTGGGGCAGGAAAGTCTGTGAAACTCATAATTCCAGTTAACTACCAAAGAGAAATAGAGCTATAGCCCAAGTGGTTAAGCAACTAGCCTTAAGGGAAAAGCTAAGGGACAGCACCCAAGCCCTGAGTTCAAACCCCAGTACCAGTGCCAAAAAATATCCTCCTCATCTGGGTGAATTGTCAAGATCCTAATAATGTGTGGTAAAAAGGTTTCCTGTCCATTCTTCACCGAGTAAAGACAAATAATCTCTTAAATATAGAGAGTAGTTTAACGCCTCTCTACTTCACCTTTATAAAAACAACTTAAAGAAGGAAAAAGGAGAAAAATATTGTTTAAATATTTAGGCTCTTGCATTTATGTCTCCATGATTGTATGACAAATGATTTGGGTTTTATATCCATTTTATTTTTCTTTCAATTTCATCGTTAGTGATTAACGATTTTGTCCTTGTGTTTCCTAAGAAGAGCAAATAACTCATCAACTAACCTTGACTTTCAAAGAATTGGCACATGACAAGTCTTAAAAAGTTTGTCTTGAGTTTATAAGCCTTTAGATTTGAGTTTAATATTTTCATTTCATTTGGTTATTCTGTCCTTAGTATATCTTAAAGCAGCAGTGCCTATATAGAACTAAACTACATCTTTTTTCAACCTACACTCTTGCATTGCATTTTCATTCTTTGTCTACAGTTCCTATATTAAGTGATCCCATTTAGACATCACAGTAAATAAGTTTTCTTCTTCACCTCTCTACTGCTGTCATTCTTTTGTAATTAGTCTAATTCTTGTGAGATATAATGGTCAAGTAGTCTAATACTATATTGTTTATCTTAAGATTTTCAACGATTGTTTCTATCTGGCAGGCTTACCTTCAGCAAACTCAAGAACTGGTTTTACTTGAAACTATAATGCTACAAACACTAGGTATGTACTTGGCATCAATTATTTATGTTCTTTAATATAATATTCTAAATTTAAAATATTCCTTGAATAATTTTATTATTAAGCCAAGTAATTTAAAGACAGGGTTTTTTTTTTGTTTGTTTGTTTTAACAAAACTAGTGTTCCTTGCTAAAAGAAACCTTTTTGTTTTGTTTTGTTTATGGGTCATGGGTCTTAAACTCGGCCTGGGTGAGCCCTGAGCTCTTCATCTCAGGCTATCAGCCTACCCTTGAGCCAAGCCCTACTTCCTATTTTCTAGAGGTTAACTGGAGATAAGAGTCTCAAGTCCTTTTGTACCCGCCCTGGCCTTCATCTTTGATCCTCAGATCTCAGCCTCCTGAGTGGCTAGGACTATAGGCATGAGCTACCAGGCCCAGCTTAAAAGAAACCATTTTTCTAAAATTGAATTTAATTCAGCATAATTTGATAGTAAATAACCTCACTGATTTCTTTGGTTTTTCAGATAGTTAAAGCAGTGTAGGTTTGCACTGTAGGGCCAAATGGTCATGGTGACACTTAACATATTCTGGAGCTGTGTTCAGACTTACATAACATTCAGTCCTTGCCCTTTTCTGGGGTTTTTATGTTACTGTACGCATGCATGTCAGCATAGGAGCTAGAACTCCGGGCCTGGCACTGCCCATTAGCTTTTTCACTCAAGGCAGGTAAGCTACCTTTAGTTTTCTGGTGACTAATTGGAGTTAAGTCTCATTAACTTTCCTCCCCTGGATGACCGAAACACAATCCTTAGATGTCAGCCTCCTCAGTAGCTGGGATTTCAGATGTGAGTCACCAGCACCTAGCTATTCCTTGCCTTTTTTGTTTGTTTGTTTTGCCAGTTCTGGGTCTTAAACTCAGGGCCTGACCACTGTCCTTGGGCTTTCTTGAGGCTAGAGCTTTACCACTTGAGCCACAGCACCACTTTTTTTTTTTTTTAATGTATGTGGTATTGAGGAATCGAACCCGAATCTTCGTGCATGCTAGGCAAGAACTCTTACCACTAGGCCAAACTTCCAGCCCTAGTGCTTGCCATTTTTAGTGGTGTTGTACTTATTTGAATGATTATTCTTTTCTACAAGTTCTTTGTATGCAAGACTTATTTATTTTTACTTTACTAATGAGGAAATTCATCCTAAGAAGGTTATGCCCTCATAATGGAAGGTTATGCCTTGTCAAAGTCACATATTACAGAAGATCCTAGATAAATAAAAGCATTACAGACTTAATGTGTAGGCTATGACATGTTTTGGAAACTTAGATAAAGTTTATTTAGTTTTATTATTCCGTTTCCTAATGTTGAATAGAAATACAATGGGTACAGATAGCTTGATTGAAATGCATATAACAACAGCAACAAAATAGATATTATTAGTGAGTGAGTGGCTCATACCTGTACTCCTAACTTCAGGAAGCTGAGATTTGAGGATCAAGGTTCAAAGCCATTGTAGGCAGGAAAGATCATGGGAATCTTTATCTCCAATTTACCAAAAAGCCAGAAGTGAAGCTGTAGCTCAAGTGGTATAGCACTATCCTTGAACAGAAAAGCTAAGGGACAGGGTCCCAGGCCTAATTTCAATCCTCAGGACCCATACCCCCCCACCCCCAAAATTTTTTTTTTCAAGGTAGAAAAATAAAAGCAACCTGCCACATAACTCACACATTTAATCCTGGCAGCTCAGGAGAGCAAGATCCAAAGGATCCAATTTAGTATGTTGTTATCATCTCAAAGTTATATGCCTATATGAATAGTTAGAAATATTTTACAGTAAGATTTTAAGTACAAAAGAAATTGTGTTATAAAATACTAATTTTTATTATATGAAAGTATTGCATATGGGTATGGGTAAAGCATTAAAAGTTTATGACCCTGGAATTAATCCATCCCAGTACCACTACAAAAAAGCCATTGCATAACATATAATGTATGACATACTCTTTTTTTTTTTTTTTTTTTTTCTTTGTGGTTCATGGGGCTTGAAGTCATCCTGGGCACTGCCCCTGAGCTCTTCAGCTCAAGGCTACCGCCTTATCCTTGAACCAAGCCCCACTTCCCATTTTCTAGACGTTAATTGGAGATAAGAGTCTCAAGTCCTTTTGTGCCCGGCCGGCTTTCAACCTTAATCCTCAGATCTCAGCCTCCTGAGTAGCTAGGATTACAGGCGTGAGCCACCATGCCCAGCTTGTATGACATATTCTTTTTTTATTAAAGAATTTATTAACATTGATTTTTACTTCATATTTCAAATAACATGTTTAACAAACAAGTATAGTTATTAATGGAATATACTTGAAAGCTCACTGATTTAAGGCTGTGTTGCTTTTTTTGTTGTTAGTGCTCATAGGGTTTGAATTCAGGACCTGGGCCGCTGTGCCTGAGCTCTTTTGTTCAAAGCTAGTGCTCTACCACTTTGAGCCATAGCACCGCTTCCAGTTTTTGAGTGGTTAATTGGAGATAAAGAGGCTCACAGGGACTTTTCTGCCCAGGCTGGCTTTGAACTGCAGTCCTCAGATCTCAGCCTCCTGCGGAGCTAAGATTAGAGGTGTGAGCCACTGGCACCCAGATAAAAACCTTTGTTCTTACACGTAATATAAAACTGAAAAGACTATATGTAAATATCACCTAAAGTTTATTTCTGCCACTGTCGCCTAACAATTATACTTATGAAGGAATTTTTACATCTTCTAGGAGAAAACTTCAGTATTAAATAAGTTATATTTCCTGCTTAAACTATGGAATCAGCTTAATATTGATTGTTAATGTGACTGCATTGTTTTGATGTGTTTTTGACTTGAGGACAGTCCCCAATTATGAATTTTGAATAAAATCTTTGATCTTTAGGTATTTTTGTCTATTTCCTTCATTGACACATTGTTTTTGTCTGTTTTTGTATCAATACTGGGGCTTGAACTTAGGGCTTTTCTCTCTGATGGCGTTTTTGCTCAAGCCTGGAAATCCTCTTGAGCCACACTTTCAGTTCGCTTCATTGTACATTGAGACATTGTACTTGAGAATAAATTTACATTCTTAGCTGTAATGAGCATGCTACTGTTTAATAAAAAGAATAATAAAGGCTATATTATTTACCATTGTGTGGTAAATGGTATTTCATACTTATAGTAGTAGTAAGTAGTTGGAGGAAAATGCTTATCATTTCAGGTTTTGAAATCACCATTGAACACCCCCACACAGATGTAGTGAAATGTACCCAGTTAGTAAGAGGTAAGTAATCTTTGGAACTTTTAAGACAACTATTAATTCTCCTTTTTTTATTGTCTGTAATTTGTTTGGGTATTGTTTTATTCTTTGGGTCTTTTATTAGGTTCTGAAAATATAGCAAATGTTATTTTGAAGTTAATTTTTTTTTCTTTTAGCATTCTATGTTTACCTGTTCATCTATCTGTATTTGTGCACTGGCTTCCCTTCAACCTATATGAGCATCTGCTTAATAAATAAATATCCAGATACTAGCAGTCACTTCCCAAGCACATTTCAATTAAGATTTAAGCCATTAGTGCATAGGTACAGAAAATAATAAACACCCTTTATCTTTAAAAGAATTTTGAGCCAACCTCAAATCTTTCAGGTAAAACCCTTTGTTAGTAAACGTGCCATTTTGGGAAATAGTTTTCCCATTTTTATTTAAATGAAACTGATTTAGTAAAATTTGGGGGCATAACTAAGAATGTGGAAGGTTTTCCTTTTTAATTATAATAGAAAATCTTGACCAGGTGATGGCTCACACCTATAATCCTAGCTACTCAGGAGGCTAAGATCTGAGGATTGCAGTTCAAAGCCAGCCTAGACACTAAAAAGTCCATGAGGTGAGACTCTTTATCTCCAATTAATCACCAGAAAACCAGAAGTGGCACTATGGCTCTAAGGGTAGGGTGGTAACCTTGAGCTGAAGAACTCTGCAACAGCCCAAGGCCAAGGGGTAGAGTATAGAGTTCAAGTCCCACAACCAACCAGAAAAACAAAAGAAAAGAAAATCTTATACTGACATACATATTGAAGTGCTTGTTTGTTAATGACTTGTATAAATAGGGACATGAAATCTTGGTACTATTTTGCTTTACAACATGTAGAATGTATTTTTCTTTTTAACGAATTCATCTGTCATAACTTCCCACATAGTTGCCTATTGGGCTGCTTTTAAATCTGCTTACCTGTTTCCAATTAAATTGTTTATGTATTCATAGCAATTGCGTTGGGACAGCTAGTGTGCCTTTCTTTTTAAAAATAAAATTTTGTGTCGGGCACTGGTGGCTGGTGGCACATGCCTGTAGTTCTACTTACTTAGGAAGCTGAGATCTGAGGATCATCATTCAGAGCCAGCCCAGGCACCCAGAGACTCTTGCCTCCAGTTAACCATTAGAAAACCAAAGCCAGAGTGGGCTGTGAATCAAGGGGTAGGGCGGTAGCCTTGAGCTGCAGAGCTCAGGGACAATGCCCAGGCCCAAAGTTCAAGTCCCACAATCAACTAAATAAATAATGATCAACTAAATAAGTAAGTAATTAAATAAAATTTTGTGTTTTTACACTACTACTACTACCATGTAGCTAAAAGTTCAGTGGCTGAAATTTCTGACAATCATGTTATTAGTGTTAATCTAAGTTTTCTCATTTTAATCATTCTGATTTAATTTTACACCAACATAATCTTATTTGCATTAAAAAAAAGCAAGTTGTAGTCTGATAACTAATAACTACAGTGTCCTTGTTCAAGTAGACTTTTCTTTAAAATGTGATGTAAAGCCAGCATGGTGGTACACACCTATAATCCTAGCTACTCTGGAGGCTGAGATCTGAGGATCAAGGTTTTTTAAGCCAATCCAGGCACAAAAGGACCTGTGACTCTTTATCTCCACTTAACTTCCAGAAAATGGGAAATGGGGCTTGGCTCAAGGGTAAGGTGATAGATAGCCTGGAGCTAAAGAGCTCAGGGACAACCCCCAGGCTGAGTTGAAGCCCCATGACCCACCAAAAAAAAAATCTCAATTTAATATATTTGACCCTATAAACCCACATTACTAAATCTTTATAAGCTAGAATATTTTATGATGATCCCTTTTATTCATGACTATATGAATATCTTTTGTAACACAGCCTTATCCCTAATATTACAGGTTTATATAGTAACTAGTTATAGATGCTGAAATCAGAAAAATAGCTTAGTTTTGTCTTCCTAAGCCAAGCTTATTCAAAAGCAATATAAAGTCATGAAATTCACCTAATAAGGAATGATATTAAAAGAAAATATTTGTATATTTTTTAATTACTTGAATTACCTTAAATTGAAAATAAAATTGGATTTTAAAATCAAACTGCAAATTTGATACAACATCCAAAACAAGCATTTCAAACTGATTTGTTTATTTCATTTGTCTAACACATCAGGTAACTACAGTACCTCTCCTTTTAAGAACATTCAAAGTGTTTGATGTCTTTTTTTTTCTTTACTCTGTTACAATTTTCAGCTAACAAAAGAACATTTTTCCCTCTGTTTCTTTGTTGATGAGTGACTTAATAGATTATTGAGTTAGTTTGAGTCCTAGGTGAAAACATAGACCAGTTAATCTTTTTTCTTTTTGTATATGTTTTTATGGGTTTTTTTTTCAGAGATGGGTAAATTGTTATCTGTAAAGTCCTCCTCCCTCCACCATAGATTAGACAGTTGATACTGTACTAGTTTGCTACAGAATTGAGTTGTCATTTTACAAGGGACCTTTCATTTCTGTGATTTCTCCTTCCCTCTCCACCAGGAAAGAATGCAATATTTAAGTCATACTGCCTCCAAGACATCTGATGCTTTGACACTCTTCTTTAGCACAACTCTGCCAAACTCAAATCCCTTTTGTAAAACCTTTATGTTGATGATCCACATGGGGCCTCAGGGATTACAGGTGCCATGACTAAAAAATAGGATGGGAAAGGAATTTGAGGCCTGATAATAGAGAGATGGGTAGAACTGAAGTGAACTGATTCTAGGAGAACAATGATAACAAATGTTGGAGGACAGGGAAACAATATATCTTCTGTTAGAAGAATACCAGCCAGGAGAATGGGTGGAAAGATTATTTTCAATGTCGTAAGAAACTAGTTAAATATTACTTTTCTGTTGGGGATAGTGTTGAAGCATTTTAATTTCTCTGAGAATACTTGTATTTTTTTCCTACTGTAACTGGAATATATAAATTAAAAGAAAAAAATAAAGTGAGTTACCTATATCTGCACTTGTAGTATGTTTCTAGGTTGTCCTGTTGAGCTTAAAAACGTGATGAAGTCCTGAGCAGTTTGTGCTAAGTTGGGGGTTGGGATTGTTTTGTTTAATTCTAATGGAAGTATTTAAGACATCTTAATATACTGCCAGTATTAATTAAGTCTGGCAGGCAACTCTTTGTGTTTCGTATTGGACTTCAAAAATCTTTTCTTGTTCTCCTTTTTGTTTTTTTTTTCTTTTTTCTTTTTTTTAATCCAGGAGAAAGCTTTATTTCAACTTTTAGCTGACTAGATGCTTAACTTAGTAACAAGTTTAGCCCTTGTAACTGGCTAGCTAAAAGCAAATCGGCTTGTTTCTCAGATCTTTGGGGGATAGCAAGAAACATTTGAGTGAATGTTGTTGAAGATTTTCAGTAGTATAGAAACTGATGGCGCTCTTGTGATATTTGTAAGTAGTAAGTAAAATTTACTTTTTGTGTACAAATCTTTGAAGTTTTGTTGTGTTGAGAACTTTTTGATTGTAACATGTTTGAGCTCATAGTCTTGTCTTCCTTTTTTTTTTTTCCCCCTTTTCTTACAGCAAGCAAGGATTTGGCACAGACATCCTATTTCATGGCTACCAACAGGTTGTTATCCTGACCCTCTTTGTTGCACTGTTGTAGCACACTATAGCTTCCTTTAATGCAGGGTCCCCTCAATGTGTCTCTTACCCTTGTTGCAACAGGAGACTGGACCATCTACTGTGGTGGTACCTTCCTGTTTGCTTTGCGGTGTATTGTACAAGGGACTTTGGGCACAGAGGGGTTAAATGCACAATGTGAAGTGTAGTGTTGCTTTCTGATGACATATTCTCGATTTGTGAGTGCATAAGTCTAAAATTGGTAGCCTGAATAACAGCTAAAGATTACAAAGAGCTAAACTTAACGTAGAAATTCGAGCAACTTGGTAAGTATAAAGCTATTTCTAGTTTACAATTAATAGTTAAATGACAATTTTTTAAATTTCACATTGATCCAGTAACTTTAATATATACTTAAAGGTTTTTTTTAATAAATAAAACTTACATAATTTAGGGTTCTTTTTTCTAGATAATATTCACAAGCAGCAAAGTCCTATCCGTTCTTATCAGTCAGTTGTATGAATAGTTTTTTACTTTAAAAAAAAAACAAACCTTACTTCCTTTCAGTTTATATGAAGCAGACAACATGTTTGTGACTATTCAGTAAACGTTTCATCATTTCTGAAACTGAATTGGAAGAATAATCTTAAGGAATATTTAATGTCTCATATAATTATGAGAGATTTATATTTTTTAAGTGAGTCCATTGTTAGAAGACCAAACTAGCTTTCTGTGGTCCTTAATTTATATGGCACTGACAAATTTCATTTAAAATTTTGGATTAGTAAATAAAAGCACATTTGCTTGGATTTAGCTTCTGTCACTAGGTATTTTGAGAGTGAGGGAAGAATTTTTAAAACTTTGGTTAAAAAGCTAGCCGATGGCATGGTAAATACACAATTTCCTGAAACAGTGGGAGTAAAAGGTAGTATTTTTGCAGTATTTAGCCACTTTGAACCCTGGTGTTTGGCTAAAGGTAAGTTCTCTTTATGCCCTTGGAAAAAAGTTTTACATAGGTAATGGTAAAATCTCTGAATTGCTAACAAGTCTAGTATGATCCTTGATTATAATGTGACATTGAAATTGCAGTTTATTTTAGTCTTTTTTTAAAATTTTTGCTATGATAAAAGAATACCACAAAAGTTTATAGTGTTACATTTTGTATATAATGATTATTATGAATATACTGTCTTCCTCTCCTTTTACATAGTACTTTTAATTAAAACAAACAAGGGTATTTTGTAAATAGTTATATTGATAATATATGTATTATGGGAAGTGGCTGAGATGTTTCATAAGCTGGGATTTTCTTAAAATTATATTACTGTTATAATTTGATAAAATTAGATTATATATTCTAGACTTGAAGAAAATTTTTTCTCTATAATTTTATTCTTGTTTTAATCTTACTGGCAAATATTTTTCTTTGTTTTACATATTTGAATTTCTATGGCTCTTCATTTTCAAACCTGCTGAACAACAGTCTGCATCTTACCACCTTCTGTCTTCAGTACAAACCAACAGTGATAGCATGTGTATGCATTCATTTGGCTTGCAAATGGTCCAATTGGGAGATTCCCGTGTCAACTGATGGAAAACATTGGTGGGAATATGTGGATCCTACAGTTACTCTTGAGTTATTAGATGGTAAGTAAGGAGAAGAAATCCTTCCTTATATTAAACTTTTTATAATGGAAAAGCCCTATGTGTGGGACAACTATTCACCTGAATAGTTGTCAGTTCTCCTGTGGAATTGGAGACTGGCATATCTTTAAAGTGTTTGTTGGCCATAAGGTTTTTGTTGAAACTAAAACTACCATTATAGCTGAAATGAAGCCACAAATCATTTGTAAGTAAACCATGGAGTTGTATTCCAGTGTAACATTGTTTCTAAAAACAGGTAGCAAGTGTGGGTGTTGGTGGTTCACACCTGTAATCTTAGCTATACAAGAGGCTGAGATCTTAGGATCACAGTTCAAAGCCAGCCATCGCTGAAAAGTCAACTCTTTATCTCCAATTTACCACCAGAAAACTGGAAGTGATGTTGTAGGGCTATGGCTCAAAATGGTAGCTTAAGCAAAAGAGCTCAGGAACATCGAACAGTTCCTGAGTTCAGTCCCACAACAAAAAGGTGACAAACCATATTTGACTAACTGGTCATAATTTGCGTACACCTACTCTAAAGTAATACTTCTTTGTTAGATTCCTTTTGTTTCTCCCAGAACACATTACTGTTGGTAATGTTACATATATTGTCAAGTTTTTTTTGTTGTTTTTGCCAGTTCTGGGCTGGAGCTCAGGGCCTGAGCACTGTCCTTGGACTTTCTCAAGGCTAGAGCTCTACCACTTAAGCCTCAGCACCACTTCTGGCTTTTTTCTACGAATGTGGTACCGAGGAATCGAACCCGGGTCTTCATGCATGCTAGGCAAGCACTCAACTACTAGGCCGAACTCCCGGCCATATTGTCAAGTTTTTACAGGTTGTCCAGAGGACATTTAATTTCAGTGGGTGGAAATGACATCTTTTTTTTAAAAGTGCATATTTTTTTTTTCATTCTTGACTTGAACTCAGGGCCTGAGCACTATTCTCAAGAGCTCTACCACTTGAGCCACAGCACCATTTCTGCATTTTTCTACGTATGTTGTACTGAGGAATCGAGCCTGGGTCTTCAGGCATGCTGAGCAAGCATTGTGTCACTAGGCCAAACTCCTGGCACAACAAGTGGGTTTTTTTTCACCTGTTTTTATTTTTCCTGTAGCTTGAAAATGAGGTTACCTGAGTAGCCAATGATTAAGACCTTGAATTTTAAAAATAATTTATATCCATAATGTGGAAATAAAACACAGCAAAAAGTAGGTTTCCGGGGCCACCCGGCAGCAAACCAGGGTTCGCAGATTGGGGTTCCTGAAATAGGGGGCAAGGACTAGGAAAAAAATAGAAGAGAGACAGACACACCGGGTCCGGGATGTCTGCAGTCCAGGTAAAGACTGCCCCGTTTCTTTTCCACTCCAGCTTCTTCCCTTCTTGAGACCCTGGGAACTTCCAGGTGTTACATTCATATGGTAAATCTCAGGTCATTTAAACAGAATAAGGCCAGAAAACAATAAGACAATAAAGCCATTGTCTGATACAAATCAAGGTACAGTTTGATTCCACTCTGGCTCCCAACAGTAGGTTATCTTTTTCCTGCTTTTAGGTGAAAGCTTGGGGGGAGGTGATATTTTGTGAGTTTGATTTGGCCGTGTTTTTGTGTATGACATAATAGGAGCTATCTAAATATCCCTCCACTTCATTTCTGAAAAGACTCAAGTTAGTTTTTTTGTTTGAAAAACAATGGAATATGAATCTTGAACATTTTAACAAGTGCCATCCTGTGACGTCAGTGCATATAATCAACTTATTTACATTAATAGATTGAGCAATTCTTCCTCTGCTATAAAATTCAGTAAGAGTAGAATATTTAAGAAAAACCAGTGTGCATTTCCTGTTTGACAATTAAGATTAAGAAATTGAATCAAAACAATTTTTTCATTACTGTTGGATCCAAAAGTATCTTATATTTGCTGTATTTACTAGTGTTAGGTAAAAAATTATTCTTTTCAAATAAGGAAGTAGATTGCTCAAACTCATAACCTGGAGCATGGCCTAGTGGTAGAGTGCTTGCCTAGCATCCACAAAGCCCGAAGTTTAATTCCCCAGTACCACATACAGAAAAAGCTGGGAGTGGTGCTGTGGAAAAACACTCGCCTTGAGAAAGCCCAAGGACAGTGCCCAGCCCCTAAATTCAAGCCCTAATACTAGCCAAAAAAAAAAAGTTCTGACTACAGTACTCATGAAATTGCCAAGGAAGTTACACATCTTGTAAAATTAAGATTTGGGTTTATGGAGTGATTGTTAGCACATTTATTTTAATAGTCTTAATTTTGGATAGTTAGGCATGTGACTTTTTTTTGTTGGGGTAATGTATAGAGGAGTAAGTAAATCTAGTTTATTGACAAAGATCCTTCCTGGTATTGTGATGCACGTGCCACAAAGCATATTCTAACTCAGTTGATGAATATTTGTCTTTAAATTATCAGTAATTACTGATAAAACTATTTTAGGTTAGCAGACTTACATACTATAACCTTATGGAAGTAAGTCAATAACTATACTCCTAAACTTAGAAAATTGACCATGGTAACTTGCTAGTATTGTTAAAGTATGAGTGTTGGTGGAAGAACTTTTTAACTCCTATTTGACCTTTACCCAGTCCCAGTTGCTGTTGTTAATATCTTACATACCAGTGTATGACTATTAAAGCCAGAAAACTAATATTGATACAAAACTGTCAATCAGATTTGTGTTTAGTCTGTTTTGGTCTGTGATATTTTTCTTTTATGATCTTAACGTTTGAAGTCATTGGTAAGGCTTTTGACAAAGCCTTTCCCAGTTTGGGTTTGTTGGATATGTTCTTGTAATTGAAGTGTTAAGCATTTTTAGCAAGAATAGCTACAGAAGTAGGTCCTACCCTGCTTAACATATCAGAGAACAGCGTAGTACATCATGCTCATACATCTTCCCACTAGTGTTTGTTAATCAGCTAGTTGTATTATTGCTGAATTTTCCCACTGTACAAGTACTCTCTTCATAATTAATAACTTACCTTAATGAAAATATATTGAGATACACGTGTCCTCATTCTTTTGTTTACTAATTTTAAAGACTCCATTAATGGATTTTTCCCTCATCAAACACTATTGTTTCTTATGTAATAGAGACTATTTTTGAGGGGCTATTTTTATTGCTACTGAATTTTCCAGAGATTCTAAGTAAGCAAATAAAATTGGGTGGCGAGTATTCTTGCAAAAAAGAACTCAGTTTTCCAAATACCAGTCTGTCTACGTCCATATATGATAGTGTTGATATAGAAGGTTAATAATTAAGGAGATAGGATTTTAAGATCCCTTTTTAATAGTGCCCACTTGAGAGAAATTTAAATCCTAAAGGCACTTCTAAGTTTCTAAATTCTAAGTTTTAAATTTAAATTTTATTTTTAGAGCTAACACATGAGTTTCTACAAATATTGGAGAAAACGCCTAGTAGGTTGAAGAGGATTCGAAACTGGAGGGTAAGAGAATTGGCAGGATTTAACAGAATATCAGTTTGTCATTTAGCAATTATATAGCAAACCAGTTTGAATTATGTGGTTAAATTGTCTGCTTTCCAGTATCCCCATATAAATACAGTATACCATAAACTACATATATTCAATTTATTCAGCTATTGTTTTCAGTGGACTATATATACTGCATTATGCATTTTATATTTAATTCTTAGAGTGACTGTGGTAGAAGTATTGTCTTTGTTTTACAAATGAGGAAGTTTACAAATTACATTACTATCTCAAATACTGGGTTAGGGTTAATTGTATCTAACTCAAAAATCAACTTATAGCCTTCTATTATTCTTCTAAATGAGACATTCATTTGTGATAACATAAAATCCTGAAACCAGGTGATTTTTATTTCCATTTACTTAATACAGAATTTTTACTAAAAGTTTGTATTAAATCTCTTTGCTGTCATTGTTTCTTTTGTGTTTCATTTAAATAGGCTACTCAGGCGGCTCAGAAACCAAAAGTAGATGGACAAGTATCAGAGACACCACTTCTTGGTTCGTCTTTGGTCCAGAATTCCATTTTAGTAGATAGTGTCACTGGTGTGCCTACAAACCCAAGTTTTCAGAAACCTTCTACATCAACATTTCCTCCACCAGTACCTCTAAATTCAGGAAATGTTTCTGTTCAGGACAGCCGTACTTCTGATAATTTGTCAGTGCTAGCAACGGGAATGCCCAGTACCTCATATGGTTTGTCATCTCACCAAGAATGGCCTCAGCATCAAGAATCCGCAAGGACAGAGCCAATATATTCACAGAAACAGGAAGCATCTTTGTCTAGTAGCCAATACAACATCAACTTCCAGCAGGGACCTTCTATATCACTGCATTCAGGGTTGCATCACAGACCTGACAAAGTACCTGATCATTCTTCTGCAAAGCAAGACTATACTCACAAAGCAGGGAGCAGTAAACACCATGGGCCAATTCCTGCTACTCCCGGAGTAATTCCTCATAAAATGTCTTTAGATAAATACAGAGAAAAGCGTAAGCTAGAAACTCTTGATCTCGATGTAAGGGATCATTATATAACTGCCCAGGTAGAACAGCAACACAAACATGTGCAATCACAGGCAGCCAGCAGCAGTTCTGTAACTTCTCCCATTAAAATGAAAATTCCCATCACAAATACTGAAAAGACTGAAAAGTACATGGCAGAGAAGAAGGAAAAAAGTGGATCACTGAAATTAAGAATTCCAATACCACCTACTGATAAAGGTACCAGTAAAGAGGAACTGAAAATGAAGATTAAAGTTTCATCCTCAGAAAGACACAGCTCTTCTGATGAGGGCAGTGGGAAGAGCAAGCATTCAAGCCCACATATTAGCAGAGACCATAAAGAAAAGCATAAAGAACATCCTGCAAACCGCCACCATGTCAGTGGCCACAAGCATTCCCATTTGCATGTTGGCAGCAGCAGTGGCAGTAAACACAGTGCTGATGGAATACCACCTACTGTTTTGAGGAGTCCCGTTGGCCTGAGCAGTGATGGCATTTCCTCTAGTTCCAGTTCTTCAAGAAAGAAGCTGCATATCAATGATGCCTCTTACAACCATCACTCCAAAATGAGCAAAAGTTCCAAAAGTTCAGGTAGTTCATCTAGTTCTTCCTCCTCTGTTAAGCAGTATATATCCTCTCACAACTCTGTTTTTAACCATCCCTTACCCCCTCCTCCCCCTGTCACATACCAGGTGGGCTACGGACATCTCAGCACCCTCGTGAAACTGGACAAGAAACCAGTGGAGACCAACGGTCCTGATGCCAATCACGAGTACAGTACAAACAGCCAGCATATGGACTACAAAGACACATTCGACATGCTGGACTCGCTGTTAAGTGCCCAAGGAATGAATATGTAATCATTTGTTTAGGTCAATTTTTCCTTTACTTTTTTAATTTAAAAGTGGTTAGAATGGAAAACTTCCTCCTGATCTGGCAGTGGTAACACATGCTTTTGCTACCACTGCTTCAATATTTGTAAGTGCTGCTTTACTCGTCATTCTGAAAAGAAGAGATTATAGTAAACAAGTCTTTATCTCCACATATGATAGTGTTATAAATACTGTAAAAGCATGGAAGGTGCAAAACGCAGTATTTCTACAATTGCAGCTGAGAACATTAGGATGAATGGCTGGCTGCTTCTAGGAATATAAAATGCGTCAAGCATTCATTATTTATAATTTGAATACTGTAGCTGTTTTTTGTTGTTGCTTGGCTTTGAATGAGTGTAAATTGTTTTCTTTTGTGTATTTATATGTGTATGTATGATTTGCATGTTTCAATGATAAAGGGATAAAACAGTATACTGACAACTGTTTACAAGAAAGTGGAGAAAAAATGTACATACATTTTTGTATGTTTAGATATTACCATAAATACTCAGGATTGGAGCTGCTTGTAAGTATAACAATATACAGAATAACTTTATTTTCTCTTGTCAGAGTCCATCACTAATCTAAAAGGTGGCACTTTTTCATGTTAACCTTAAACTCTAGGCCTTACTGGAAGCCACTGAAGGGGAACACTTCACTACCAGATGGGTATATAGTGCCTGAGGTAGTCTTATGCACTACAAGGCACTCCAATTCTGCCTTCAGAGTTTCTGGCCAGATTGACTAATGAAATAGCCCCTAATATTCTGAAGGATTGAAGAGGAAAAAAATAAAAGTTTACATACTCTTGATGTGAAGTGCATTTAAATATTGTTGGCCTGTTACAGTACCATTTACAACTGTTAATGATGGTTATGTGGATTACTGTGATTTAAAAACTAAATTTACAAAAGCATACATAGTAAATTAGTCAATTTTCTTTAAAGAACTTAAACACTACATCTAATAGTAAGCTGAGATTGCTTCCTTTAGCATTCACAATAGCACCATATTTTTTTAATATACTCCTCCCCTGAGGTGTGTTTGCATTGTGATGCCATATTTCTTTTTCAGGTAAATACAGTCTTCCTTATAAAAATGAAAATAAACCTATGCTCTCGATTCTTTTATATTCTAATAAATAAAAATAAAAGATCACTGACTGTGCATTGTACCTGTATTTATAGCTTATGGTTGTTATCAGGAAGTTTTTTTTTTTCTTTTAAAGAAAAAAAGCTAACCTCCAGGCAGACCACTAGTGGAGGGTTCTACATTTGTTTGCACATCTCAGTGTATTCCTGTTGAGGTAAAGTTTGCACAGTCATCTGACTCCTGATCCAACAATAGGCTTTAACTTGTGTAAATTTTAGTTTATATGCCAGTAGTGTGGCTCTTGTTTATCAGTTAATCTTGAATTTTTTTTTTCCCTGTGGTAAACCTTCAAGCTGTTGAGTATCTTTAAGATGGGCTGGATTCAACTTTGGTTGAACTGAAGACTATCTTAATTTTTCCTCTGTGTATATGAGCTATTTTGTTACAAAGCCACTGGTATGTGCACAATTGTAATTTTATTCAAGTATATTGTGGTTGTAAATATTAGAGGTTTGAACTTGTGATCTATTTTTATTTAGCAGTTACTTAAGTTGCCAGTAGCTTTATAATTTTTTAAGATAATTGTTCATTACTTTGTCAATGTTATTTGAACTTGGCTTACTAGGAGCCTCTTTATAGGGACTTTGCCTAGGTAGCATGTCCTCACATTTTTTCTTGTCTTGCATAACATTAGTAATCTGTCCTTATATGTAACTTCGTTGCTCTGTGTAGCATAATATTGTATCCATAAACATGGTAATTTTGATACAGTTATACGTTTACCATGGTACATAATCCAAGGACTAGTATAGAATTAAGCTGAGTGCAAGATGAGGGAGGGAAGGGTTTTGTTCTTGGTAATTTAGATGTGAAACCTCCACAGAGCTATCATGTAAAACGATATAGGGTGGTTGTGCTACTGTATAATGGGGGGGAGGGGTAATACCAAGAATTTTAATAAGATTTTGTAAAGAATATCCAGAAAAGTAGTGAACTTATTTTCAGTATGACATAGAAGACAATGTGAATATTTAAGGTCTGTGACTATAGTTAAACTTCACTAAGAATTTGCCGAATTGTTTTGAGATGTGGGAATAAAGGTAATCTTGTCGAATCTTTATTGGTGCTAATGATGGACAGTTTAAAAAAAAAGATAGCTAGTGTACGTTGTTATGGTCAGTACTTATTAGTACTTCCAAAACTGAATTTGAAATGCTATGTATTCACTTTTCACTCTGTAAATGTAATTCTTTACAATGACTATTTATTAAAGGGCAGCCAGTTGTGACTTTTACAGGATTGTGTGAGCTATTCAAACTCTTTAACCTCTGAACAGGATATTAAGCTTCCAGAACCACAGTGGGATAAATGCAGAATCCTTTTAAAGTTTCATTTTCAAAAAGAAAAACCCTTCTAATTCATATCACCATGAATTCATTTTAACCATCTTATTTGCATAAAATAGTTCATCTGTCTGGTCCCATTAGACTCTACCAAAGAAAAAGACTCAGATGATGAATGGACATTATTAATATGAGTCTTGTAAGCAGCCATAAATAAACCAAAATAGTATCAAATTTAGGTATGAAATTCCACATGTGCAAAGTACTGTTAAGGTGATAACATTTTTGGTGAGTTTTTTTAATATTTGAAGTATTAAAAAACATTATCTTTAAAACATCCTATAAAAGAGTGATTCATTTTTAAGTTGTGTTTTCCCTGTACCATATATTTGTTAGCCTTATTATGCAGAAGCACATTGCAAACAAAGCCCTCACTTCTACCTCTTTCAACTAATTTTCCAATACTTATCTGTGTCCTCTAAATAGTTGCCTTAGCTGCTTTAAAGTATGATGTTTTCAGAACCAAAGCTATCAGCCATTTGTTTAAAGAAATACTCTCAAAGGACTGCTTTACAAAATTGGTGGCCATATCCTTTACCCTAACCTGAAGTTTTTGTTTTTTTAACCTATCATGATGTGTGGTTTCTTGAGAAATGTCATGATAGAATGCTGATACTTGTGCCAACAGATTATTATGGTATAAGAATTCTTATCTATCCTTTTGTCCTGCCCTCTTTGAACTGAAGACGTGACTTGTTTGTGGTCTACTTCAGAGACCAGCTTAGAATGTTTTTTGTTCCTTCAAATTCCTTGCCTTAAAACATTTTAAGCATATTTTCTTTTATATCTGAGAATTTAAATTGCTAATTTTTGTTCTTGACCAACCTTAGTAATAAACCTCTAATTAAGTCTACATGAGTAGTGCATGATTGAGTAGGTATATTAGGCTTTTGCATTTTTTGAAATGGAGAACCCTTTTAGGGAAATGGTTACATCCATAAATAGAAAAAGAAAATTTCTGAAGTTTTGATTGATTTTTGGTTCAGGGAGTGCTTGGGGGGTTTATTTGTTTTTGGTTCTTTTTTTTTTTGTTTGGTTTTTGGTTTTGGACTCAACTTTGCTGGACAAGTAGGTGCTTTCACTCTTAAGATAGGCTCTTGTATTTTTGCCTGGGACTTTTTTTTTCCCCAAGGTGGCCTCAAACCCCTGCAATTGTCATCATCCTGATCTCTGCCTCCCAAGTAACCAGAATTACAGGCATGAGCTACCACCACTGATTTTGAGACTGACTACATAGTCCAGGCTACACCTATCAGCTCTTAATTCTGTTTTTACTTTTATATTGCAGTTATTCTTGAAGTATCTCACTTTTTCTACCTACTACCTGCTTTTGAGGAATTCTTTTGTTAAGGATTTTCTTGCCATGTGTGGTGGCTCACACCTGTAATCCAAGCTACTCAAGAGGCTGAGATCTGAGGATTGAGGTTCAAAGCCAGCTTGGGCAGTAAAGTGTGAGATTCATCTCCAGTTAACCACTAGAAAACCAGAAATGGACTGTGGCTCCGGGGGTAAGGTGGGTAGCCTTGAGCCGAAAAACCCAAGAACAATACCCAGGCCCAGAGTTAGGGTGCTAACCTTGAGCTAGATATCTAGCTCAGGAACAGCACTCAGGCCCAGAGTTGAAGCCCCATGACCGACAAAATTTTTTTTTCTTTATTGAGCTAATGCTCTCTTAGCCTTTCTTTAGAAGCAAAAGAACATAGGTAAAGCGAATCCCACACTCAGAAAACTTGAACTCTGCTGATTTGTTTAAGATAGACTAGGTAGGTTTTAACACCAGAAAAGCAACACATTGTATCTCTGTCCTCCCAGGGTATTGATTTTTGGTACTGATAGGTTAAATGAAAATTAAGATGTTTATCCCTGAAATCACTGGTTAGTTTGTGACAACTTTAATAAGGGTGAGAGACACAATGTTTGCTGCAGTATATATTCTTACAAGATGTTCTTGTGTGGGACTAAAATGCTCTGTGATTCAGCTTTCATGCCTTGTATTCATTTTATTTATACTCCTGCTGATTTGGACCCGGGCAGTTTTTGCTTCTGTTCTCTAATTTACCATCATGTTTTCTGCATGGCTAGCAGCAATTCTATTACGTAGGTACCCCCTAATCTCAAAATTAGATAATGAGAGCTGTTCAGGTTTATCTCTAAGAGAAAGCCTCATTTAATATCCTGTTTTAGACATCAATTTAGTAGTCCAGTTTGATTTGCCTAGTATATTCTTAAATAATGCACATTCCTGTTTTTAAGGTGTGTTTGTTTTTCATGCAGCTTTATTTGGTTAGTAAAACCTTCCTCTAGTATTCATTGTGAACAGTAATTGGGACTGCATTTTCTGAATGTACTCAAGACACCCATGGAAATTTGAATGGGATGTTTGCTGATAGAAAAATCCTTAACAGGCATATGTATGTATTGGCATGAATTAGTCATTGAATTTCAGCTTCTCAGTATCTATACAAGGGATTATTAATAAAATCTATTGGTTGGCAACATAAATCCTAAGGCTCTAACATGTCTTGTTAAGTTAATGTGAATCAGAAATAACTGTTACTCCCTGGGAAGTATGGGAAATTATAGAGACTGTAATTTACTTTTTTTTTTTTAACTCGGCCTATGCTTGAGCCACAATCTAGTCTGTCTTTAGTTGGGTTTTTTTAGATGAGGTCTTAATTTTTGCCTGGGTTAGCCTCAGAGCTCAATCCTACCTTGGCCTCCTTGATATCTGGTCTCTAGGATCGGTTCCACATACCAGTCTCAGTCCCATTTACTTACTAGAAGAATGGCATTGGCTGAATCACCTTATTTTTATGCCTTTATTTCCTTCCATATAAAGTTCAATAGTAGTACTCTTATTTTTAAAATCATCAGTTGCTCTCTCCAACTTCCTATGGTTTGTACTTGGAAGGTAATGACTTAAAATGCAACAACTTCAGTACAGCAGAATTTGGATAGAAGTTACTTCCACTGAAACAAATATCTTTAAGTCATAAGAGATTTTTGGAGACACACAGTAAGTACTAGCTCATTCCCTTAGCATATAATCAGTTGAGTAGATTGTGAGTTGTACATGAGAACATGTTAAACCATGTGCATCCAACTCTGTTCTCTGTTTCCTCCTTCCAGTGTGTTTGTTTTTCTGTTTTGTTTTGTTGCTGGGGCTTGAACTCTGGGCCTTGGCTGAGCTCTCTCCTGGCCTGGTCGCTGTTCCTGAGCTCTTCGGCTCAAGCCTACTACCCTACCCTTGAACCAAGTTCCACTTCCTATTTTCTAGAGGTTAATTGGAGATAAGAGTCTCAGGTCCTTAAGTCTTACCTTTTTGTTTTGACTCTACTGTATTAACTACTTGTTCCCACACCACCACCTTTCAAAAAATAAGGCCTTCCTTATAATGAAAGGGTTTCTTTTTGTTGTTGGGGGTGGGAGGTGGTTTATTGTTTTTTGCTAGTCATGGGGCTTGAACTTAGGGCTTGAGCACTGTCTTTGGACTTTCTCAAGGCTAGTGCTCTACCACTTGAGCCACAACACCACTTTCAGCCTTTTTCTATGTATGTGGTACTGAGGAATCAAACCCTAGGTCTTCATGCATGCTAGGCAAGCACTGTACCACTAGGCCAAACTCCCCGCCCCACTAAAGAAAGTTTTTACCATATTATGAATGTAAGGCAAGACTGAACCTAAACTTTTTTAGTCTTTCAAGTCAAAGACTAGAGGTGAATTTGGCCATGGCCTTTCACAATTTTGAGGTCCTTGAGGCTTAACTTTAAATTCTCCACTATAATGGCTTACACAAAAACACAAGGCCCTTGAGCTCCTTGAAGCTTAACTGCTTTTCTCCACCGTAATGGCTTGCACAAAAACCTTAACCGCTTATCATTGAAGCTACCTGCCTATTTGGGTAGCTGAAAGATAGTGAATCACCAGGAAAACATTTTTGATGCAAATCTTTGCATTTAAACCACTCAGATTTTTAAAGAACAATGAAGATCTTCCAAAGTGGGGGAGGGGAGATGAAGCCCTGCCTTTATAAAAATACATTGAGGTCAAGTATGAAACATACTTATTTCTTCATCATAAATATGGAGGGATAACAACAGGAAAAGAAAGCATGCCCACAAAGAACCATCCACATTACAAATTAACCAAAAGAAAATCTGCCTCAAACTGCATTTCACATTTATTGATCAAGAAGTTCGGTGCTGGTTGTTCACATCTAGAAACCATCGTTCAAAGCCAGCTTGTGCAAAAAGAACCATGAGACTCTTATCTTTAATTAGCTACCAACAAGCCAGAAATAGCACTATGGATCAAGGGGCAGTGCCTAAGTCAAATAAAAGCCCTAATGAAGCAGCTTAATATACTAGCTTGAGTGCTGTGGGAGCCAATAAAAACTAGCTTAAAACAGGTGGCAAATTGAAGGATAAATCCACATCAATAGAAATTATTATAACAACACCAGTGTTCTTGAAAATGAAGAGTGGCCTCATCAAAGTGACCAAAATTGTCTGGAAAGTAACTCATTGCAGCCTTGTCAAGACTCCATTTTGTCTGACACCTGGCTTCAGTTTTGCTTCTAGATGTAGTACTGATCTCATTCACTTCAAATAGATGAAGCTGTCGAATCTTATTACCAGTACATTTCAATAAAGTCTAAATGACAATGATTTTTACCCCAACGCAAGTTTTTAGTCAAGTGTGAAGGAGCAGTAACCCTTTCTAGGAGCAGCCTACTGTCCCAAGGGTTAGGGAAATAACTAAATTATATTGGCCCATAGGACACTGGTAGGTAACTGACATTCCATGACCACAGTGGACCACTTAGGTTGAAAGTTTTGTTTTTTGAGGTTTTTGCCAGTCCTGGGGTTTGAACTCAGGGCCTGAGCACTGTCCCTGGGCTTTCATCAAAGCTAGTGCTCTACCACTTGAGCCACAGCACCACTTCTGGCTTTTTTCTATGTATGTGATACTGAGAAATCGAGTTTTCATGCATGCTAGGCAAGCACTCTACCACTAGGCCAAACACCCTGCCCCCTTAGGTTGGAAGTTTAAGTGCAATGTTCTATCTCATCCTGCAATCTCATCTATTTTAGGTTCCATTTTCATTTTCCTGTCATGTACCCCTTAAGAATTGGAGACCCTTAAATCTTTTAGGGAATGCCAGATTGACTTTGGCTACTTCCTGTCTTTGGCTACTTCCTGACAGTATGGGGCATAGGCCTAGATGAGGCCTTGTCCTTGCTCTCTGTTAATGGAAACAGCTGGTTCATAAGATGGGCAGATTGAAGGGGGGCATCTTTTGGAGATCATAATCATCAGTAGTTGTATTTAAGGAGGAGGAAGCATGCTGTGAAACAGAATAAAAGGTTGTAACCAATGAGACACAGAAGTTAAGAAAGCAGTGTGAGATTTCCCCACAGATCGTCTTAAGGAACAATCGTAAGACACTCTTTCAGTGTAAGACAATGAAAAGGAACATCCAGTTTTCTCCTAGAGCTATAGAAATAACAGTTGATAGGCAAGAATAGAAGATCTTCACAATTGGAAGGTAGATGAGTGTCATATAAACCGCTCAGCTTTAGTTTTGATAGGTGATTTCAATTGGAGTCTGATAACATCCCCTCTTGTCTAAACAGTCATCCATAGTATCTGCATATGGTCTCGTTGCTAAGCTTTGTCCTAGTAGGACTTTTTTAAAATATATTTTTATTGTAATTAATAGAAGGGTTACATTATGTTTGCCAGATAGAAAGTGCATTACCTAACAATCATTGCTACCCCTTCTCATATTTTTGTCCCCATTTCCCTCCCCCTTCCCCCTATCCTAGTATGACTTTATTCATTTTAAGTATGAGATATCCTACGTAGTTCTTCCTTGTTGCTGGGATAAAATGTCCCAGTTGCTCCAGTTCCACAGACAGGTCAAGTGGAAATTATACCAGTAAGACCTTTTCCTGGCAAAATGTAAGCAACAAAGCTAAGCAGGGATACCTAGAATCTTTTGTAAAGATGCCTCAAGTTTGACAACAGTCTAGTTATTTCTGTTGTATACAGCATTTTAGGTTAACTAATGTTGACATCTTTGTTAGGACCACATCCTAGCTACTACGGAAGCTGCAATCTGAAGATCATAGTTTGAAGCCAGATGAGGCAGGAAAGTCTATGAAACTCATCTCCAATTATCTTCCACCAAAAAGCTGGAAGTGGAGCTGTGGCTCTGATAATAGAATGTAAGCTTTAGGAGGTAGAGGAACCTTAAGGATAAGCACTCAGCTCAAGCTCTACAACAAGCATGTGCACACACACACACACACACACCAGAGAGGGGGAGAAAGAGAGGGACAGAATTCAATGTTAGTTTTACACATAAACTTTTCATAATTTCTATCTTCAATAAATACTCATATACATCACACCCTTTTCTTAGCATTCTAAAATCTTTGTCCTGTTTCCATCCTCCGTACACACTCTTAAGAACCAAATTTATTCTACTTGCTTTTTCCATTTTGGAACACTTCTTTAAAGAAGTGATACTTTCATTATTCCACATTTAAAAGAATTTTCTCTTTAACTTTGTTTTCCTAAAAAGTATGTTCTCATACCTTCCTTTATCTTTCTACTTATTAGCTCCTTTTTCCAATGTACATTTTGAAATAACTGGCATAAAAATTTTTTTTGCAATTTTTGGTATAAAATTTTTACTTCAGACAATAGTGTTTCTTTTCCTGATAAGATACTCTTGGCACCCAAGAAGAAAAGCAATCTTCAACTGCTTCTTTATGAAATAAAAATTTTATAAATGTTAATAGACCCATACATATATTATAAAAGATAGCCATATATGAAGTATATTCATGACAGCATGAAACATTATAATCATTTGTCTAAATAACCAGATTTTAAGATCCCTTTTATTGTTTACATATAAAATGCCCCGTTTTTCCTTTGCTTGAGCCTACCCTAATTCCTGAAGGCCCCCATTTTGGTTAAACCTGATTGAAAAAAATAACCATTTTAAAGAGTAATAGTAAATCAAATCTATATATATATGATATATATACAGTTTAAGAACCATCCTGAAGATTTTCACACACAAAAGAACACATATGAACACATTTACAAAAATTTTCATTTACTTATGCCAAGACTGAAACACTCAAATTGAGTTAAAATGGAACCATGCCAGTCTTCAGTGGCTCATGCCTGTAATCCTAGCTTCTCAAGAGGCTAAAATCCGAGTCTCATAGTTTGAAAAAAGCCCAGGCAGAAGAATACATGAAACTCAACCCCCAAAAGTGGGAAGTGATGCTGAGCCTCAAGTGGCAGTGCACTAGGCTTGAGCAAAAAATCTCAGGGACAGCACCCAGACACTGGGTTCAAACACCAGTTCCAGACAGAGAGAGAGGGGCGGGGGAGGAGAGAGATGAAGGATGGGAGGGAAGGAAGGAAGGAAGGAAGAAAGGAAGGAAGGAAGGAAGGGAGGGAGGGAGGGAGGGAGGGAGGAAGGAAGGAAGGAAAAAAGGAGAGAAACAAAGGGAAGAAGGAAAGAAGAAAGAAAATCTATTCGAGTAACTGATCAGTTGTTTTTTGGAATTCCAGGACAAATTTTTTTTTTATTTTTGTTTGATTTGATATTTTTCCCCAGTTTTGAGACTAATGCTCAAAAGGAATACCTATATCCAAGTATGTTAACTGCACTCCAACCTTTTAGCAAAATATGATAACAGTTTTCCCTAGGTGGTAACAAGGCATCTTATCTTACCAGGGTGCCATGCCATTTTAGTACTATCATTGTGAAAATAGCTGTTGTGGAGTCAGGCCACAATACTAGGGGAAGTATACTAGCCCAGTCATGAAGGAGGCATTTCCTTACCCATCCTTTTCTGAGTCTCAGGTCCTTTTGTGCTCGGGCTGGCTGAACCTTCATCTTCAGATCTCAGCCTCCTGAGTAGCTAGGATTACAGGAGTGAGCCACTGCATCTGGCCTGAAGGGCTTTTAAGATAGAATGTATATACACACATGTTAGCACAAAACAAACACAACAAAGCCTTCTTTGGGCCCACAAAGGCCTGAAGGCCATGGAACCAATTTAACAGATTGTTCTCAACTAGAGAGCACTTACTTCCATTTTTTTTTTGAAAAAATTCATTCTTTAAATTTATTTCATATTAACATAGTGCAGATTTAATATACTATGCAATCATGTATACAAATAGTATACATAATGTACACGATACAAATGTTTATATACTAATACATTTTAATTGATTACCCAAGTAAAGATATAAACAAATAGACTAAAACATTCTTAATTTAGGGGGAATTTCCTTCACATTAGAAAACATTAAAATATCCTTGCCATATCATGTCAGTAAACACAAACAATATACATAACAGGTTCTTCTGAGTACATAACACTCACTGTGTTTTTCACTTACCTTATTCTGTGTTCTATTATTATTTTATATGTTCCTAAATTTATATATCAGAATTATCAGGCTACCATATTTAACAGCGAAAACTCAATTATCCTTTAATATTGGTACATTTAATTTTTTTCTGTTGCCTCTGATTTTTCTACCACCTTGACTATTTTGTCTGTTTTTTATTACTTTTAATTTCTTTCTTTCTTTGCTAATATTTGAATTTTCTGCCATTTTCTCAATTAGTTTCATGTTTCATCCAGATTTCTCTTACATTGCTTACTTTTTGTTTCTCTCCCCTTGTCAATTTAGAGCTCTTCTAATATTCTTGTTGCTGTTTAGCTAGTTTAAATTCCAGAAAGAATGAAAAGCATTTTAACATGTTACAGGCCCTACCTACTTCATGTTTATTATCCTCAAGGCCTACTTAAGGAAAAGAATATTTTTTAGACTTCTTTGGACTGTACCTCTCTTCTTACAGAAAATATTTAGAATAGCATGTTAGATAGAAAAAATATTTCCCAGAATATTATAGTAATTTCAAAATTCCAGAGTACACACATATGTATTTATTAGATAAGGGACATTTTGAGTAAGATGCATGTGATTTCCTTTCCAAAGTGACGTTTGCAAACATTTTCAATGTATTCTCTCAATTTTTAAGATTTAAATTCAAACTACTGCTTTTGTCAAACTGCATCCATTAACTATCTATTCCATGGGAGTTCATTTGAATATAATATGAAATATATTCTCAGTAAAAGAAGATAGAAGGGGCTGGGAGTTTGGCCTAGTGGTAGAGTGCTTGCCTAGCATGCCCAAAGACCCAGGTTCCATTCCTCAGTACCACTTACATAGAAAAAAGCTGGAAGTGGTGCTGTGACCCAAGTGGTAGAGCTCTAGCCTTGAGAAAAAGTCCAAGGACAGTGCTCAGCCCCTGAGTTCAAGCCCCACAACTGGCAAAAAAACGAAGAAGAAGAAGAAGAAGAAGAAGAAGAAGAAGAAGAAGAAGAAGAAGAAGAAGAAGAAGAAGAAGAAGAAGAAGAAGAAGAAGAAGACGACGACGACGACAGAAGGAATACTGCTCCAGGAACCAGTGATTCAAAAACGGAGCAAGTGCCTACATCGTAAGTATACCACTGAACACTCAGAGCATACTTAACCTGGGAGGTCCAAGAGCCTTTCTCCAGCCAGCACCTTTCTCTGTACCTTCTCAAAGCAAAATCACTGTGAAAGTCATCTTTTTTTTAAAAGAACATTATTTCTGTATTTATTACATTATTGGAAAGTGGTCAGGATTTCTGTACAAGTGAAGTGTAATTTTTTGAAGTGTAATTTTTTATAATTTTTGTATTTCAATGAATAGAGGAGTTACAGTTATATTTGCCAGATAGAAGATGCATTACTTCTCACCTATTGATATCCCTTCTTATGTTTTTGTCCCTTTTTCCCTCTTCCCACCCCTTCCCCTCATTTTTCCCCTCCTATTTCAAATAAACAAACATCTATATAATATACCAGGTAACAAAGTGGGATACTGTAACAATATGAGATTAACCAAAGGGCAACACAAGAGAAGAGAGAAAAACATAATACATAAAGAATAACAGTCATTTATAATTAAGCTCTTGTTTTCATGTCCTGGAGGTCCATTAATTTGGCCTCATCCTGTAAGGCCTTATGTATCTAGGTTTTGAGCTATTGTAATCCTCTGCTAGGAGAGTTCTAGATAGGTATTAATTATTACAGATGAGGGACAACATTGAGCCTATGTTCCTTTGGGTCTGGCTTACTGTACTTAGTATAATTTTTTCCAAGTCTTTTCATTTCCTTACAAATGGGGCGATGTCATTCTTTCTGATGGTAGCATAGAATTCCATTGTGTATAAATACCATATCTTGTTGATCCAATCATCAACTGAGGGAATCTGGGTTGGATCCATATCTTCGCTATGGTAAATAATGCTGCAGTGAACATCGATTTAGTATGTCCTTGTTTCTGGATCAATGGATAAATGCCCACTAGTGTAATTGCTGGGTCATAAGGGAGCTCTATGCTTGGTCTTTTGAGGAAACACCATACTGCTTTTCATAGTGGTTGAATGAGTTTACACTCCCACCAACAGTGCAGTAGAGATCCCTCCTGGCCACATCCCTGCCAGATCTGTTGTTGTTGGATTTCTTGATCCAATTGGAGTGAGGTGGAATCTCAGAGTTGTTTTGCTTTGCATTTCTTTTATGGCCAGAATGTCAAGCATTTCTTCATGTGTCTATAGGCCATTCTTATTTCTTCAGAGAAGACTCTCTTTAAGTCTTTGGCCCATCTTTTTTTTTTTTTTTTTTGCCAGTCCTGGGCTTGAGCTCAGGGCCTGAGCACTGTCCTTGGACTTTCTCAAGGCTAGAGCCACTTGAGCCTCAGCACCACTTCCGGCTTTTTTCTATGTATGTGGTACCAAGGAATTGAACCCGGGTCTTCGTGCATGCTAGGCAAGCACTTTAACCACTAGGCCAAACTCCCAGCCCCTTTGGCCCATCTTTTAATGGGATGATTGTTTCTTTGGAGATTTATTTTGGAAAGATTCAATTTTTTTAGCTGTAGATATATTTTAGATATGAGGCCTTTGTCTATTGTATGGTTAATGAAGATATTCTCCCACTCTGTGGGATTTCTATTGCTTCAATTTTTTAAAAAAAAATATTTTTATGCCTGTCCTGGGGCTTGAACTCAGGATTGGGGCACTGTCCCTGAACTGCTTTTGTTCAAGCCTACTTTGAGCCACAGCTTCATGTCTAGCTTTCTGGTGGTAAATTGGAAATGAGACTCATGGACTTTCTTGCCTGGGCTATCATTGAACATGATCCTCAGGTCTCTCTCTGAGAGCTAGGATTACAGGTGTAAGCCATCAATATCTGGCCAAAATTTTAAGGCCAAGACTAAACAGGTTGGTCTGAATTTTAATCAAGAGCACAAAAATGAGTAAAATACTTTCTCTTGAGGCAGATATCTATTTCCATAAAGATGGATAGATGAGAAAGATAAATCAGAGGACAAACAATAGAAAAGTACTTGCAGAGAAAAACAAACAGGCATGTGCTCAACCCAGACAGAGGTGAGTAAGAACCATCTTACTCCTGCAGAAACACATTTTAGATCTAGTCATAGCCTAGAAAAGATCCAATTCAAAATCCCAGACACACACAAAATATCTAACTGGCAAGCCAATGCAGTTACCTACTTTGGTCCTTGCGTCTGGTAAGAGAAGAATTCAGGCAAGATGCAAAATGTAGTAACCAATAAGGAAGTTTATTAGGAAAGGAATACATATTCAGTAGACAGAATGTAGGTCATCTCTGAGGTTAGAGTAACTACAAAATCATTTCTAAACTAATGGCATTGAAACTGAGAAGCCAAAAAAAGGGAGGAAATGTCATATAACTAATGGCATTGAAACTGAGAAGCCAAAAAAAGGGAGGAAATGTCATATAAAGCAATATAAATTGAAGTTCTTAGAGAATGAAAAACTGTAAACATTGGAATGGGGGAGTTGTTGATATTTTTTATCACTAAATAATTGCTGAGGAACAATTATGCCTGAAGCTTGAGGGCACTGATATGCAACTAAACTTTGTAAATGACACTGCAGGATCTGGTTAAGTTGGATTATATTGCATATCCAGTAGGAAAGCAAAGGCCCTTTAACCATCATTCCCCACAATGAAGCAATAAGGGAGCATCTCCAGTGAGCCTGGGAAGAAAGTCTTGATGTATGTTCAGGGACTTCTCTTCAGGAAGGAGTGTTTCAGGAGTTGGAGAGCAGAAGGTCGCTCATGTTGATCCCTAAGAAGTGGAAAATAATGTTAGAGCAGTCATGTGACTGCAACAAGATCTAAAAGATCTCAAAGATGAAGTAAAACTTAGAGATTACCTTACTGAATACTTATTTGTTAAACATGACATTTGAAATATGATATAAAAATCAATGTTAATAAATTCTTTAATTAACAAAAGATGAAGTAAAACCAGATAGCTCAATGTACCTAGTCTAAATCCCAACTCATTTTCTCCGTCATTCAACTATTCTTCAGTAACAAAAGGCTAACAAACATAACTAATTTGAGACAAAGACACTGGAGAACACATGGCTACTGAAATTATAAAGCCATACTTTTCCATGAAATTTTTGTTCAATTGGAGGCAGAATTTATACACATTTATTTCATTCTTTTTAGTGTTACTGTGTGATAAAAAGTTCACTTATCACCAAATTTACTTTTAAAATTTTAAGGCACTGGGTGGGATTAGTGGAACACATTGTAAACATGTGTGGGAATGTAACAATAAAATCCACCTCTGTATAACTAATGTAAGCTATTAAAAATACAGATAAAAACTTTAAAATCAGGGCACTATGTACTGGAGGTATGGTCCAAGAGGCAAGAGAATGCTTGCCTAGTCTACTCCAGGGCCTCAGTTCAACCCTTAGTGTGGCCCCCGACAAACATAGATCATTAGAATTTCAAATTGTATAGATTTTTTAAATGACATTTAGGTAGGCTCTGGTGGCTTATGTCTGTAATTCTAGCTACTTAGGAGGCTGAGATCTGAGGACTGTGGTTTAAGCCAGCTTGGACATGAAAGTCCATAAGACTCCAATTAACTTTCCAAAAAAGCCAGAAGTAGAGTGGTGGCTCAAGTGGTAGAGTGCTAGCTTTGAGCAATAGAAGCTCAGGGACAGTGCCCAGGAGCAGCCAGAAAAAAAATCAATATTTAAATGTGCTTTATTAGTTAATTAAAATAACTCCACTTTGGACACGCTCAGATACATAAAAAGGAGTTCTTTGTTTTATTGTTTCTGTTTTTCTTCAAGAGTAAAGACTTTAAAAATATATGTCAGTTAATTGAGGAAACAATAGTTTTTGTGACCTGTTCCTTAATTTCTTTTAATTATCTTTTGGTAATTTGAGCAGCAAAATGACATTTTCCAAGTGAAAATAGAAAATACTTTTACACTTTTTTTTTACACTTTTACTTTTTTGTGGTATTGAGGAATCAAACTCAGAGCTTCATGCATTCTAGGCAAGCACTTTACCACTAAGCCACATTCCCAGCCTACATGTATTTTTAATATAGCATTCCAGATTCTATCTGGAAATCCTTTTTCCTACTTTCCAAGAATGCAGACATCCTCCTTCAAAAATCTTTCCCTTGCTATCTATTAGCCATACTATCTTTGTTATTCCTGCTAAATGTCTCTAACATGTTCAATTCTTGTGACCTTTTCTTTCAATGTTTATTATTTCCTTAATCACAAATAGCATTGGGACCACTACTATATAGAAAGTTCCATCTTGAACTCAGTGATAGTTAATGAGCTTAGTCTCCTTTTTTTATGGGATATTTGGAATACTTATTTCCTATACCCTAAACTATCTCAGTTTAGATTCACCCACCTTAGAGCAATACTTTCTCTCCCTTTTCAACTTTCTTTCTTTAGTTACATCCTAAATCTTCCTTATAAGCATTTTCATCAGCTTTCTGATTTTTTCATAACTATAGTTGTTGAGCTTAACCATGATTTGGGAGAAGTAGTGCTGGGGATTGAACCCAGGGTCTCATGCATGCAAACCACATGTGCTACCAAGGTAATTTTAAATACATACCTACAACCTTAATTGCTTTGCTGAGCTCCACTCAAGTAGATGCAAGGGAGAGTGTTTTACTTCCTTCCCTTTCCTCTCTCATGATTGCTATTTCGCCCATTATCCAGAGTCATAAAACCCTACCATCTTTCTCCACTATCAAGCACAAACTCAATTTTTTCTTCATGGCAGTCTTTATCCTAAATCCTTTGCAGTGCTCAGCTCTCTCACTGCCTCTGCAACAAAAATAAATTTCTTGGCCTAACTTCTCAGAACTTTCAGACTGTCCAGAGCAGTATGTCTATTCATGATATGCACACTGTGTTCCCAAGTTCTTTTTGTTGTTCTGTCTAGCCTTGCTCCTGATCTATATCTGATCCTTTCTATTTCTAAGTCTTTACAAGTGTCTCATGTTGGGTGTTGGTGGATCACACTTGTAATTCTAGTTACTTGGGAGGCTGATAATAAGAGAATCATGGTTTGAGGCTAGCCTGGCAGAAAACTTTGGGAAACTCATACCTGGAGCAGTGGCATATGACAGTCATACCAAGTTATATGTGTAGCTGACAATAGGAGGATGTAGTTTCCTGGCCAGCTCCAGATGAAAAGGCCTTTAAACCTCTGTTTGCATAGAGAGAATTTAGACACAGTAGTATATTCCTGTCATATTGACAAGGACAGGAAATCTAAAGTAGGTAGATCTTAGTTCTGACATGTATGTGAGGGAAGGATGTGAAGGCTATCCTAAAAATAAACAGTAAAGAACAGGGTTAGAAGTGTGCTTCAGTCATCTCACACTAATATTGGTCCATAGGAGATCGCCAATGGCACTGCATCCCTGTTGCAGAGTTTGAGAGGTTGAGTAGCTCTGTACCTGGTGCTCTCTGTTCACAAAATCTACACTGGAACACCTGAGATGTGTCAACATCTAGAGATCCTTAGAACTCCCCTCCCTGTTAGAAAGGATGGAGAAATCTTGAAATCAACCAGGCAAACATACACATGTGCTGGAAGAGTGAGATATAGAGACAAAACAGAAAGCACATTTCTTGGAAGACATTGAGCTTTCTGGTTTCTTTCACTCATGCAGAAAGGCAAAGTAAAAACTCTTGGAATTGAAGATTGCCCTATGTACATGATACATGCTGGGATATGAGTTTTTCATGTAAGGGTATAAAATACACTTCATTCAAAGACAGGAATTTGAGTTTTGAGTGTTGAGAATTACTTTCCTCACTAGGTAGGTAGGTTTTTAGGATGTTCTGCCCCATCCTTAAATAATGAGTAGACTCCAGGGCTCACACACACACACACACACACACACACACACACACACACACACTTTAATCATAACCATCTCTGCTTATATGTTTTATCTAATCTTTATTATCTTATTTTGCTAGGAGAAAACACTACAGCTGAGCGATACCCTCAACCTTGTTTTAGTTTTAGATTAAAAATTCATATGACTAGATGGTACCTAGCTAAAATTTTGGAAAATACACTATTGTTAATCTCTATAGCTCCTATAGCTATCACATTTCTATTCCATAGATAATAAGAAAGAATGAAAAGGGGAAACAGGCTGTTTACAAGGGTCTTTCTGCTTCCCAAATACTCTAGTACTTGGTGCTTGGGATTTCTTCTTTTTGTTCAAAATATTTTCCATTCCTTTAAATGCAAAGCAATACCTCTTCATGGAAGCATTCCCTGGTAAGGTGTTCCACTGGTAAATAACTGAATCTTTAGGAAATTTTGTAAACCATTGATTTTGGATATGATTGTGAGGACCTTATAAGGCATTTAATTGGAGTATACTTACCCTCTTACACCCTGATACATTAAATGAACACAAATACAATCAACCAATATGGTCAGTGTGATTACTTTCAGCACAACTCACTCCTTATTTGATGTCTTTACTGAAACAGAGACTTTCATAGGCTACAAATTACAAGGGGCAGTACCAGCTACTTGGAATTTTTGGCCATTTATTCTCCCCCAGCTTTGTTTCTTACCTGGTCAGACACATGCGCACAAAGTCGACTGCATGTTGGGAGAAGTGGTCTGGTAAAGGAGGCATGAGCCCTCTGTGGGCTCCGATGTAAAACATGGCTGCCATCCTATCCATGGAAGCTAATGGCGGCTTCCCTGTGGCCATCTCAAACACAGTGCAGCCAATGCTCCAGATATCTGATTTCCTTCCATAGCCAGACTCATTGATGACTTCTGGGGCCATCCAATAGGGTGTTCCATGCATGGACTTTAGCATATCACTGTGGGTGCCATTTAAGCCTGCCCAAGCCAAACGCTTGGCACAACCAAAATCAATCAGCTTTATTATCCCAGTTGGCATGAGCATAACATTATTTCCTTTGATGTCTCGATGTACCACACAGTTCTCATGGAGATAAGCAACACCTTGAAGGATTTGTTTTGTATACTTACAGAACACCATTTCAGGCAATGGCCCAAAACGGTTTATAATACTAGAGATTGAGCCTCCAGGAACAAATTCCATGAAAATGCTTACAGTGTTCTCTTCCAAGCATGTACCCAAATAGGCCACAATGTTAACATGTTTCAGTGCTTTAAGCAAATCTACTTCTTCCTGTAGTTTCCGATACTCCTTTTCAGTAGCCAATTTATCAGAGGCATCCAAAGCTACTTGTTTTACAGCTATTAGCTGTCCCTGGCTAGTGAGGCCACAATACACCTAGAAACAAAAAAATACCTTATTACTAAATTTAAATTACTTGAGGATATGTTTGCGGAATTCTGCATGTGACATTTGACATTCCCTTTTTCTCTAAGTTGATCCATCCCCAACTAAATACAACATATTTAGGAAGTTATGTGTTTCATTGGAACCAAGATGGGCATGAGTAAGCAGCATGATGAATAGATATCATATTGGCTTTGAATCAAGTAGGTTGGATTGGATAAATTCTGGTTTCACCATTCTTCAGCATATGTTTTAGAGTAAGTGCATAATCTTTTTTATTTTTTTCTCATCTGTAAGATTTAGGTGACAAGGGGCCAGGAGTTTGGCCTAGTGGTAGAGCGCTTGCCTAGCATGCACAAAGACCTGGGTTTAATTCCTCGGTACCACATATATAGAAAAAAGCCGGAAGCTGTGCTGAGGCTCAAGTGGTAGAGCTCTAGCCTTGAGAAAGTCCAAGGACAATGCTCATGCCCTGAGCTCAAGCCCAGGACTGGCAAAAACAAATTTAGGTAATGAATATTTGCCTCATAGATTTCTGTGGTGACTACATTAGATGGTAGCTTGGGAAGACATCTCACCAAATAAATGAAACTGGGTGAGGTTAGATCTACAGCTCCCTGAAGAAAGAAGAAGATGGGTGCTGGCCAGCCTCCTTATGATGTGATATCACTGGTTTTATGTCTTCTACTTTCTCACTGAAATGTTGCCCCACTATAAATACATGGACCTTATTAGTTTTTTTCTCTTTCCCAATCTTTGTAAATACTTCCTAGATTACCAAGATTTTAGATGGTCTTTTTCAATGCACCAAACACAAGGAACATCTTTGGGTTTTTCTACACTGCAATGATTCTCCCACCTTTCCAGTGGCATATGCAGCTACCAAAGGAAGAGCGTTCCTCCCCATGGAGTGCAAACCTGAAATAATGAGAAGCCAGGAATTCAATGGCCATTGTGCCCACATGGAGCCTGAGAACAAGAGCCAGTCTGTGAGAGACCAGATCCTAATGACGTGGTTAGTTCCTTAAGCCACCTGTTACCAAAGCTAGATCAGCTCCTTTCAGATTCATAAAATCATAAACGTCTTTTTCCTCAGAACAATTTGGGTTTTCTGTTACTCTAGATGAAAAGAGTTTTAAGTAAAGATATGGACAAAGGGAGTATAGGGAGAATGCATAGAGAAGAAACAGTGAGAAGGCAGAAAAAATGGTCATTTCGAGATTCCAGGTTAACTTACTGTGCCATAGGCTCCTTTTCCAAGGATCTCACCCTTAGTCCACAGAATAGCTTCTTCATGCTTTAAACTATTTTCAGAAAATGTCTTCCTTTCAATTGAGTTGAGAAACTCTTCCCTGTCATTTATCCTGAACCCACTGTTATACCTCTGGAGAAAACAGACAAAAGGATAACCACAAAACTTTTGAGTCATTGAGATGGACAGTGTGATATCCTTATTTCCTTTATTTATCATTTTTTTTGCCAGTTCTGGGACTTGAACTCAGGATCTTAACACTGTCTTTGGATTTTCTCAAGGCCAGAGCTCTACCACTTGAGCAACAGCACCACTTCCAGCTTTTTCTATGTATGTGGTACTGAGGAATCAAACCCAGGTCTTCAGCACTCTACCATTAGGCCAAACTCCTGACTGATATTTCTTATTTTCAAATGTACTGGTTTGTTGCTCATGGGTAACTACTAGACACACAGTTTTGCCAAAAATGATAGAGAAGTGCACATTAGCTGTACACTTCATAAGTTCGTAAGTACACTTCATAAGTACACCCTAAGTTGTACACTTATAGATTGCACACATGTTGGAGTCACGCTTTTTTTTTTTTTTTTTGGTTGATCATGGCTTATACTCTGGGCCTGGGCACTAACCCTGAGCTCTTCAGCTCAAGGCTACCGCCCCACCTCTTGAGCCACAGCGCCATTTCCAGTTTTCTAGTGGTTAATTGGAGATAAGAATCTCACATTCTTTAGTGACCAGGCTGGCTTTGAATCACGATCCGCATACCTCAGCCTCTTGAGTGGCTAGGATTACAGGTGAGAGCCATCACACCTGGCTTGGAGTTACATTTTTCATTGCATATTTTGTAGGAAGATGAATATCAGCTTTTAAACTTCTTGTCCACTTCCAGTTTAGGACCAATTAAATAAAGAAAGCTACATTTCCAGCCCCACTGAATCATAGATTACACCACTCCTACTTAACCTACCACACCTTCCCAGCATCCCAGGACTTGCAGGGGAAAAAAAAAAGAAGGCTGAGATTATTGAAATCATGATTCAGGGCCAGCATGGTGGGTAAAAATTTTAAAAAAACAACCCCAAAACAAAACACTCACCTCCATACAGAGCTAGACAGTGGTGGATGGCTTATCCTTGCTTAGAGGAAAGCCTAACACAGGTGGGTTGCACCCTGGTATATCCACAGACAAGAAGAGACCCTATCTAAAAAATAATGAGCAAAGCTGGGCATCAGAGACTCAGGCCTGTAATTTTAGCTATTTGGAAGGCTGCTCAGGATCACAGTTTGAAGTTAGTCCAGGCAGAAAAGTTCATGAGAGTTCATTGCAGCACTATTTACCATAGCAAAGATATGAAACCAACCCAGATATCCCTCAGTTGATGAGTGGATCAACAAGATGTGGTATTTATACACAATGCAATTCTATGCTGCTGTCAGAAAGAATGACATCGCCCCATTGGTAAGGAAATAGAAAGACTTAGAAAAAAATCATATTAAGTGAAGAAAGCCAGACTCAAAGGAACATAGGCTCAATGGTTTCCCTCATTTGTCATAATCAGTAGAAACCTTGGGCTCTCCTAGCAGAGATTTACAATAGAACAAAGCCTAGATACATAAGGCCATATAGTATGACACTAAATGAAAGGACCTTCGGGATAAAGAAACAAAAGCCATATAATGAGTGATTGTTGTCCTTAATGTACTATGCTATCTCCCATCTCTTTTGCTGTCCCTTGGTTATCTCATATTGGTACAGTATTTCACCTGGTTATCTGATATATTGTATATATGCATATTTGGTTATTTGAAATCAGATAGGGAAGGAAGGAAAACAAGATGAGGGGCGGGGATGGGGGAGAAAAATGGGGACCAAGACATGAGAAAGGCTATCAATGTTTGTGAAGTAATGCACCTTGTATCTGGTGAATATAATGTAACCCTTCTATTAATTACAATAAAAATATATGGAAAAAAAGAAAAATTCATGAGACTCCACCTCCAAAATAACCAAAGAGCAAGGCTGAAGGTATGGCTCAAGTGATAGAGCACCAGTAATAGAGCACCAGACTTGCAAGCTTTGAGGCTCTGAGAGTTTTTCTTTCCAAGAGAAACAAGAAAAGATGTCTTCCCAAACATATCCACATTGGAATAGTCTTTGTACCCACTCTACCATGCTAATCAAAATACTTTTTTTTTGCAAGACTAGTTTATGCCACCTTGAGAAACAAAAGCTGTGTCTTACACGTCACTATTTCCTAGTTTGAATCCAGGGCCAGAAATACAGTGGGCATTTTGATAATATTTTCATACATTGAACCACCTGGAAGAAATAATTAGGTATAGGGAATCTCTGAGAAATATGCCTTTCTTGTTTGCTGAAGAATGTAATGGGCAGGAGCATATCATTTCCATCTCACCCAAGACCTCGAACAAAGTTTAACTTGCAACTTTCTTTGCTCGCCGTTGCAAATTATCTGCTTTTGACTGAAACATTATAACTCAGTAAAATATTGGTATTTAAATAATTTTGCTATATTAATTTACCCCAGATGATTTCAATACAAGACAAGCTAGCTAAATCTCAGAAAAAAAGGCAGCCTGGTAAAGTCATCTAAGCCTGGAAGTGACGAGATCTGCATTCCAATCTTGCAACCAAACTCTGAGACCTTGAAGAAACCAAATTATTTAGGGTTTATGATTCCTCACTTGAAAATAAGGGATTTGAACCAGATTGTCTCTGAGGTGCCTTCTTCCTGAATCTCTGACTTTAATTATACCAACCTGCATTTTGACCTTTGTTGTCTCTTTGCCCAATTCCTTGGTAGTATTTCCTCTCCTATTGAAGACAAAGTTTAAGCTTTCAGAATCTGTTTCATTTGCCATTATTTGGCAAGCGCTGTTATCTTTCTCATCAAGAGCTAATAGTTCTGCAGCTAGACAACCTAATAATTCATCTGTCAATTCTTCATTATTTAATGAGTCCAGAATTTCTGGGGAAATAGAATTTTCATCATTTAAAGTTTTTCCAAATGTTTGATATGTGATTGATTTATGTGATAAACTATCACCATCCAAAGAATGTGCCCAATGTGGATATGTTTGGGAAGACATCTTTTCTTGTTTCTCTTGGAAAGAGAAACTCATATGAGCTTTAGGATTATCTGGAACACTCTCAAATTCTAGATAATCCATTAACATTTGACTGCTGTTTATTTTCTCAAGAGGTGTTGTATCTTGCTTTTCCTGCAGTATATGCTTGCTAGAACTCTTGTCACTGGGCATAGCCCAGCTGTCTTCTGAAAGAACTACAGGGATCTGGTGATGGAGTTCTTCAAGTTCTTGCAGATCTCTGAGACTTGGGGTGAGTACTTGATTGTTGGAAATGTCTCCTTCATCCATAGACTCGTCTACCAAGATCTCTTCAACAATAGGTAAGTTTGGCATAAGATGGAATTCATTCTGCTTAGGATTCTTCTCAGAAACCTGGGCCAGATTCATCGATTGAACTTCATCTTGGATGGACAGAAAGTCATTTTGTGATGGTTTCATCTGCCAATCTGGTTCTGGAATACCATTTTCAACATCTTCTAGGTCACTATCTACAACTTTGCAACCTTTCCCTTTAGGAATTAAACTTTTCTGCTTCTGTTTAAGACCAAGTGCAGGTTTTGGGGGTTTACTATGTGGTCTTTTCTGAGAAAGTCTGATTTTGCTATTGTTGCTTTGTTCACTGTGTGAAGATGAAGATCGACATTTGCTGGTGATACGTCTGCTGGATGGAACAGAACGGATCTCATGCCTTTCGGCCTCCCGCATATGGCAATAGACAGGAGTCCCAAACATTTCATAAATTCCAGGTCCATTTGCAGCTGAATTGATTTCTTTGAACATGTCACTATATTTAAGATCCAGGTAATGTAATCTGGGTTCTGTTGATGAAACAGAGAGAGGAACACATGGTGGTTTTTCTCCTGGATTCTTACAAATGCATGGAAATGATTGCTTTTTAGATTTCTGTGTCCAATAAGGTAATTGCTTCTTTTCTATCTGTGGCATTCTCCTTTGATACTTGGATGATTGCCTGGCTTTGGGGTCCACCAGCTCCAAAGCAGGGAACACTTGAGTTTTTATGCTAGTTTTATGCAGATTAGACTTAGTGGAAGTTTGAATGGATATCATGAAATTCTGAGGTATCCTGTTACTTGTCTTGGTCTTTGAATCCAACTTACTTCTGTGGGTAGTCATCTTAGGTTTGTTGTTTTCTTGGTGCATGTTGAAGTCGTTGTTAGGAACAATGTTCTTTCTTTTCTGGAGGCTTGGTTTGACTACCACTGGTGCCTTGGGCATTTCATCTCCAGGGAAAATGATGGGGATAAGAGGCAGCATCCCATTCATTTCTGGTTTGTTTGCTTCAGCTTTTGATATTTTTATGGTTGTTCCCATGTTGGGATGACCTTCTGTGTGATGTTCATTGGGACGATCAGAAACCACATTTGTGAAGTCTTTAAGTATAGTAATGTCTCCTAACATATCCTCTGGTTCCATTTTTCCTCCTGTAGAACTGCTTTCTAAATGGGGATTATCATTTCTAGTCACTTTCTCTTCACTTGGAGTTACTTCAGAGTGCTGGGCCTCTTGGGGCTTGCTTGGGATGGTACACAATATTTCTGAATCCTGATCATTCTTTCTGGCCGATGAGCCCTCTTTCTTTCTCCATGACAGACACAGAGAGTTCTCTTTTGTTTTTTTCATTTCACCATCATGATATTCAGTATCCAGTACCTTATCTTCAGAAATATTCCCATCCTTAAAATGGTCAAAGGACACTAAAGACTGTCCTGTTTCAAAATGAGAGGCTTTGATTATGTCCCATCCTTCTATTTCCTTGGATTTCCAGTTCTCCTCCACATCCAAGTGTTTTCTGTGATGGTTAGTCTTCCCAAAGGAACACATGTTTCTGGACCAAATGGATCTATCAGAAGGCCTGGGTGTCTGATTCACCAGCCCCTTCAGCGGGGCTTTCTGCTGCTGGTTTGCTGTAGTAAACTCACATGAGTAACTAACAAGTTCTAAGAGGTTAGGTTCAGAGGATATGAGACTTGCTATGTTCTTTTCTCTTTCTCTTGGAAACTTGTGACTTTGGGGAACAGTGAGCACACCAGATCTCAAGGGCACAAGTGACACTGGTGGCAGAGGGAACTAAAACAGAAAAAAAAAAAGGTGAGACATGCACAAACATGCAAATACTGTATCACATTAACTGGCTTAGAGCCATCTGAAATTCTGTTTTCTTAAGGTAAACCATTAAAACACAAAGCTCTATCTGTCTATTTATCTGCCTATCATCTATCTACGTATCTATTTTGTGGTGCTGGAGATATATCTCAGAACCTTCCTTGCACATGCTAGGCAAACATTCTACCATTGAACAATATTAACAGTTTTTTCTTTTTTTTTTTACTTTTTTTTTTGGCCAGTCCTGGGGCTTGAACTCAGGGTCTGAGCACTGTCCTTGTGCTATCCCAAGGCTAGAGCTCTACCACTTAAGCCACAGCACCACTTTTGGCCTTTTCTGTGTATGTGGTACCGAGGAATTGAACCCTGGTCTTGGTACATGCTTGACAATCTACCACTAGGCTGAACTTTTTTTTTTTGAGGTAGGGTCTCACCATGCAGTCCAGGCTAGTCTCTAACTTAAGATCCTTTTGTCTCTGCCTCTCCAGTGCTGGAATTAAAAGAGTAAATGACCACATCTGACTTTTTCAAACCAAAGTCTCAGGCTGCAAGTGTGGCTCATTGGTACAACAGGTGCTTAGCATGAGGTCCCAGAGTCATTCCTCAGCACCGAAATGTGAAGAACATATAACCAGCTAAAATCTCATTTGTTTTTAAAAGCAGAATAAAACACGTAAGAGTGAAATTAGGCCCAATGACTCATAGTTATCTATTTTAAATGGAGGGTCTATAGTGTAAATGTTAATAGTTTAAAATGAGAGATATTTATTGTTTTATCTCTTTTCCTGAGTTTTAAACTCAGAGGTTCAAGCTTGATAGGCAAGCACTTTACCACCAAGCCATGCTTCCAGTTGTTTTATGAGTTTCTTTTTTGTTTGTTTGGGGGGCTTGAACTCAGTGCCTGGGAGCTGTCCTTGAGCTTCTTTGTGTTCAAGACTAGTGCTCTATCACTTGAGCCACAGCACCATTTCTGGGTTTTGAGTGGTTAATTGAACATACAAGTCTCATGGGCTGGCTTCTTCCCATGCTGGCTTTGAACCAAGATCCTCAGATGTCATCTTCCTTAATAGCTCGGATTACAGGCACGAGCCATCAGCTCCCAGCTGAGCTCATAATTTTTTTCATACAGACAGGGTCTTGCTTTTTGTGTAGGCTTGATATGACCCACCTATTTTAGGGTCCCTATCATATCTGGGATGACAGCCAAATGCCATTACACCCTACTGTTAACAAGAAGGTCTCATGTACTCTGCACTAGCCTTGATTTTTCCCTATCTCAGCCTCTCAAGTAGCTAGGATTACAAGTATGAACCATAGTATCTTGCTGCTGCTTCTTTTCCTCTTCCTCCTCCTCCTCCTTCTCCTCCTCCTCCTCCTCCTCCTCTTCTTCTTCTTTTTAAAAGAGGCCATCCTGACAGTAGTTTAAAGTGCTGTTACAGATGCAGCACTAACAATACTACTATTGAAGAATGCAGTTTGAATCTGGAACAAAAATATTCATCATCTCTTCCTTTACATGTGAAAGTTAACAGCCCTAATGGCTATTTTCAACTATTTTCTTTCCTATTTTATTCCAATTGTTTTCATCAATATACTGTATTTAAACTCAGAGCCTTGCACTCTGATAAAGGGGTGCTCTATCACTTGAGTCATAGTTCCAATCCTTCTTGCTTATTTTTCAGATAGGTGTTGAGTTTTTGCTTGGGCTGGTCTTAGACCATTGATCCTCCTTCCTATGCTCCCATATATCTGGGATGTCAGGTGTGTGTGAACTATCACAACACATGGCTTATTTGTTGAGATGAGACTACAACTGTTGCCAAAATTAGTCTCCAACTGTAATGTTTCCTATTTCTGCTTCTGGAGTAGCTGGGATTACAAGAGTGTATCAACACACCTAACTTCCAACTGATAGTTTCAAATGTCTGTGGACCTCTAGAGGTCAGTGTAACTCAATGTATAGCATTCAGCAGAGTGCTCACAATTCTAAACCCTTTCGTTCAATGTTTCTTTTCATTGTGGCCTATTCCCTCACACACAAACTTGATAGCCAATTCTATCAGAATATTTATAGGCGTGGATCATGCATAGCGATTGAGAGCTGTAAGTTCAGACTAGCCCGAATCATCGTCTGGATGGCTTTTCTTCTTCCTTAAAAATGACTAAGGAAATAAAGATTTCCCAAATGTTTAAATACCTGCCACATAATGCTCATTAATCTCTAGGCCAATAAATCTCTTTTGAAAATGCAGCCAAAATATTTGCTCAAAGGCTCATAAGCTACAGAAGGATTGGTGAACTGGGAAACTGAAACAAAAACAAAAAAAATTGCATGAATCTTTTCAAAAGCTTTACTATAAATTAGACAAGAAAATCTTTCCATCAGTAGAGAAGAAAAAGAATGACCTAGTTTCAACTGGGTGCCAATAGCACATACCTCATTAATGGAGAGGTAGGGATCAGAAAGGTCATGGTTCAAGCCTAACCTGAATAGCAAGGTCATGAGACTTCATCTCAACAAAGAAAAAGTTGATATAGTAGCATGCCTGTCATCCTAGGTACATAGAACTCTAATAGGCTAATCATGGGCCAGGTGTGCCAACACGTACATATGAGACTGTATTCAAAATGTAACCATGGCAAAAAGGTAAGAGTGTGGCTCAAGTCAGAGAATGCCTGTCCAGCAAGCACAAGACCCTGAGTTCAACCCTTCATACTGCTAACAAAACTTTCTAAATTAAAATTACCTTTGTTTCAGGCTGGGAATGTGGTCTAGTGGTAGAATGCTCGCCTAGCATGCACCAAGCCCTGGGTTCAATTCCTCAGTACCACATACACAGAAAAGGCCAAAAGTGGTGCTGTGGCCCAAGTGGTGGAGTAGCCTTGGACAGTGCCCAGGCCCTGACCTCAAGCTCCAGGACTGGAAAAACAACAACAACAAAAACCTGGTTTCAACAGGCGTCAGTGGCTCATGCCTTTACTCAGGAGTTCTGAGGATACTGGTTCCTGAGGAGCTAAAAAGCACCCCCCATTCTGAGGCAGTAACCATCTTGTTTATATTAAACTATGGATGACCCAAAGCGCACATACACTAAAGAAACAGAACTGTTGCACCCATAAGTTCAAGAGACTGACCTGTCTGTGTTAAAATTAACCAAAACTTGCATAAATTCCAGGGACAGTGTTTGTTTTCTAAGCCATAAAACTACCCTCAAAACAGTTAATTAGGACTCAACCAGCATGGGAACCTCCCATTAGCTCCAATCGCCCTGGAATGTCCCTAACCCCCCAACCTTATATTACTCAGACACCTAGTTGCTGTAAATCTGTGGTCTTTGCCTTTAAAAAGCCCTGTAAAATTTCAGCTCAGGGCTTCCTCCTAAGCTCTGCTGTGTCAGGGTGTAGGAAGAAGCCCAAGCTGCAGCCCGCCTGAATAAAGCCTTGCTTTTGCATTTCAGAAAGTCTGATTCTCGGTGTCTTCTTGGTGGTCATCTCGCGACTTGGGCATAACAGTTCCAAGCCAACTTAGGCAGGAAAGTCTCTAAGACTCTTATCTTCAAAATAACCACTCCAGAGCTGGATGCGGTGCTGTGGCTCAAGAGAATGAGCACTAGCCTAGAGCAAATAAGCTACAAGCACAGAGCTCACTCTCTGAGTTCAAGCCCTACCCAGCACCAGCACACCAAAAAAAAAAAAAAAAAAAGAAAGAAAAGAAAAAGAGAAAAACCTAATTTAATTTCTAGATATGTTCAAAACAGTCAACTGAAGGGCCCAGGAGTATGGCCTAGTGGTAGATTACTTGCTTAGCAAGCACAATGTTCTGGGTTCAATTCCTCGGTACAGCATACATTGAAAAAAGCCGCAAGTCATGCTGTGGTTCAAGTGGTAGAACTCTATCCTTGAGAAAGCTCAAGGACAGTGCTCAGGCCCTGAGTTCAAGCCCGAGGACTGGCAAAAAAAAAAAAAAAAAGAGGGCCGGGAGTTTGGCCTAGTAGTAGAGTGCTTGCCTTGCATGCACGAAGATCTGGGTTTGATTCCTCGGTACCACATACATAGAAAAAAGCTGGAAGTGGTGCTGAGGCTCAAGTGGTAGAGCTCTAGCCTTGAGAAAGTCCAAGGACAGTGCTCAGGCCCTGAGTTCAAACCAAGGACTGGCAAAAAAAAAAAAAGAAAAGAAAAAACAACAACAATAAAATAGTCAATTGAAAATGTACCTGGGAGAGCTGTTCATGTAGTTATATAAAGAACTGAGACTAGCCCAGAACAGCAGCACAAAGCTGTACATAATTTTTCCAACAGTGATTTGGCACCCAATAAACGATATGTCCATTTTCCAGTTTGTAATTGCTGAGGATTTAGTTCTCAATTATTTGATGGGGTTTATCGCTAACACATAACGTTCTTTGATTTTATCTTTTAAAATAGTGAAGACCAATCTTACCTCAATTCTTCGGCTACTATATTTCATATCAGAGGTAGAAAATTCTATGAGAAAAAGATAATTGAACAGTCTTAGTGGTAAAATGAACACAGTGTTAAATCAGAATTTGAGGATAGAAGATGCTGAGGATTTGATGCTGAGACTTAAGGAAGAGTGTGGAAACTAAGTCTTTCCTTGTGTAATTCATGAGATAGATGACACAAAATGCAGGCTCTTGCCACCAGGAGTAAGTGTTGTTTCATAAACAAGTCCTTGCTTGTCTGCAGTTGCTCTTTTCCAAGGTTGTAGTTAGTAGTGGTCAAGAGGGGTGAGAAAAAATTAAATGAAAAACTCCAGGAAAACAAAAGATCACTTAATAAGCTTTAAATTGGGTACTTGCTGAGTAATTTGCAGAAATCTCATACCCTGCTGGGTATAGTTGCAAATACCTGTAATCCCAGTACTCTGAAGGCTGAAACAGGATGGTAAGTTCATAGCCAGTCAGACTACATGGTGAGAATTTACTAAGTAGAATTCACTATGTAGGGAAACGGATGGCCTTGAACAAATCATTCAAGCAAGCCAGGCTCAGAGAGGACAAACAGTACATGTTTTCACTTATACTTGGAAGCTAGATATAAAATATAATTATAAGCTTGGCATGGTGGCTCCCACCTATAATCCTAGCTACTCAGGAGGCTGAGATCTGAGGATCACAGTTCACAGCCAGCCCAGGCTGGCTAAAGTCCATGAGACTCTTATCTCAAATTAACCAGTAGAAAACCAGAAGTGGTGCTATGTCTCCAAGCATAGGGTGGTAGCCATGAACTGAAGAAACTCAGGAACAATGCCCAGGACCAGGGGTAGGGCAGTAGCCTTGAGCTGAAGAGCTCAGTGACGACAGGGCCCAGGCCCAGAATTTAAGCCCCATAGCCAACAAATATATACACATATATATATATATATATATATATGCATGATAACATATTCAGAACTCCATGTACTTATACACAGATTAAAAGAGGGTAGGGGAGGAATCCAAAACCTAACTCCTTTAAACAACTGAAAGTGAATACCAGAAAGTGGAAATATGTTTTGAGGGGGTGGGCAAGAGGGGGTGCAAGAATGGAGGGAAGAAGGGTGAGCAAATGTAGTCTTTATACTCAATGTAGAAAATGAGCTGTACAACTTGAGTATAGGGACAGGAGGTAATTAGGTGGGGGACAGAATAAAGGAAGGGGCAACACTAAACAAGATATATGGTATTCATAACCTGACATGGAATTGTAACCCCTTTGTACAACTACTTATCAGCAATGATAATAAAAGAAAAAAAGAAACACAAAAAGGAAAGAAAAGAAGAGGGGAGAAGAGAACAAGTGAGGGGAAGAAAATAATCTCCCACCTTCCTGCTCTGTCCTATTTAACATCCATGCTATGCACACCATTCACCCATTTATCACTTACCATCTGCCTTGTCTATGCAATCTGCATGGTGGATGTGCTCCAGAAACCCTCATGCAACAACATAATGCTACATCCTAGTATTCAGTATCTGTATCACTCCCCTCCCCTCTTCTCATCATGTCTAGCTTGGACTATCTCACATCATCACACCAAGAAAGCTGGGTACAACAGGATATACAGAGAGACCAAAATAGACCACAATCACATTTTTTATCACGCTATATTGTTAGAATTGTCCTATGTTATTATTGGCTATTGTTAATCTCTTTCTGTGCCTAATTTATAAATTAAGCTTTTCATAGGTATGCATAGAAAAATGTATGCATGTATGAGTGTGTATGTGTGTGTGTGTGTGTGTGTGTGTGTGTGTGTGTGTGAAAATGGCCACCTAAAAAGAGATTTCCCATGAGAGGGGTACAGGCATTATATTATATGTGTGTGTATGATGGTAGATAAATAGCAGAGGTTTCAGACTTTTGCTAGGGGACTAGAATCATATCCCCTGGTGATAAGGAGAGCTACTATATTTACATCTTTTTTTATGCTGACTTGTGACTAGAAACACAAAGATTTCCAATTAGTAAATACATGTGTGTCATTCATGAATCATGATATGGTCATGTCAGTCCCTCACATCTCAGTTTTCTGCAAGGTACCAAGATAAGGGCCAGGTGCACACCTGCTCAGGGGGTAACAAAGGAATGCACACCAAAATTATGTGACTTCTGGTGGTATTACAGGGTAGTTGGCACTTTGGCCAACCTCTCTCTTTTCAGAGAGAGAGAGAGAAAGAGAGAGAGAGAAAAATAAGCAATTGTTCAAAGATAATGGAAGGCTGTGTCACTGAGGTTTATTTTTAATACTAGAATTTAAGCAAACTCTTACTCTCCATGGTTTAATGCCTATATTTTAAATTGCAAGATATGTTTGCCATGGATTTTTTTTCCAGTCCTGGGGACGGAACTCAGGGCCTGAGAACTGTCCTTGGGCTTTTTTTTCCTCAGGGCTAGAGCTCTATCACTTGAGCCACACCACCACTTCCACTTTTCTATGTATGTAGTACCGAGGAATCAAACCCGGGTCTCTATGCATGCTAGGCAAGCACTCTAATCATTAGCCCAAACTCCTGGCTCCATGGAATCATCTTTTTTTTTTTTTTTTTTTGCCAGTCTTGGGCTTTAGCTCAGGGCCTGAGCACTGTCATTGGACTTTCTCAAGGTTAGAGCTCTTCCACTTGAGCCTCAGCACCACTTCCAGCTTTTTTCTATGCATGTGGTACCAAGGAATCAAACCCGGGTCTTCGTGCATACTAGGCAAGCACTCTACCACTAGGCCAAACTCCCGGCCCCTACCATGGAATCATCTTTTAACCCAGCTCTCTAGAACTTTTTCCTTAGAAAGCTTGGATAGAGAACAAAGTGAACATATTTATGTTGAATTCTCTCCCAACAGTTGTTTGAACTAGTTAGGTTATTAATCCTGAACTGGAGGTATGAGGAAGAGGAGAGTAGGCTTTTCCAAGTTGTTGTAAAAGTTAGAAATTGTTCTCTTTTTACCAAAAAAGTCAAAATGTTCCCCACAACTCTACTCTACCACAGCATAGGGCCAGAACCAAAAGATTCAGAAGCCAAGATGGTCACATAAATGGATGAAGGGGTGAACTGAGATCATGTTCCCCAACTGGAGGAGCAAACACCATCACCCAGCTTGATTAGGCTCACACAAGATTAACCAGCATAACTAGATCTTCCAACAGGAAAGAGCAGCAGGACACCTGAAGTATTTGTGAAATCTCTCTCCATGTACTTGTTTCTAAAGCTGCCAGGGCCCAATAAAATATGTGAGTAGCTCTCCTCAACTATGGGCTGTCATTTTGAAATTTCACTTAAAGAGAAGTTAACTTTAAGAGAAGTTAATTTCTCTAAGGTATTACCAGTAGAGGAGCCAGTCTCAGATAAGAATAGCTACCTAAGAAGAGGATACCTTTGAGAAGGGTTACTAGCATTCCCCACAGCTACCTTTGGCCCAGCCTTCTCCCTACCAGTTTCTTAGGCATTTATGCAAAATGTACTTATTAAAGCACTCATGAATGGCCAACAATGTCCTAAAAGATCACAGTATATAGTGTTGAACAAGAAATAAAAAATCTTCGTTCTCTTGGCTGGGCGTTTGGCCTAGTGGTAGAGTGCTTGCCTAGCATGCACGAAGCCCCAGGTTCCATTCCTTGGTACCATATACATAGAAAAAAACTGGAAGTACATTTTTGCTGGAAGCTAGTGCTCTACCACTTGAGCCACAGCTCCACTGTCAGCTTTTATAAAAAACTTAATTAGAAATAAGAGTCTCATGGACTTTCCTGCTCAGGCTAGCTTTGATCTCAGCCCCCTGAGTAACTAGAATTACAGGCATGACCCACCAGCACCTGGCTCTCCTTATTTATTCAATTTTTGCAGTTCTGGGGCTTGAACTCAGGGGCCTGAGCACTGTCCTTGGGCATTCTCAAGGCTAGAGCTCTACTACTTGAGTTACAGCATCACTTGTAGCTTTTTCTTTTTTTTTTTTTTGTTTTGTTTTTGTTTTTGCCAGTCCTGGGCTTGAGCTCAGGGCCTGAGCACTATCCTTGGACTTTTCTCAAGGCTAGAGCTTTACCACTTGAGCCTCAGCACCATTTCTGGCTTTTTTCTATGTATATGGTACTGAGGAATCGAACCCGGGTCTTCATGCATGCTAGGCAAGCACTCTACCACTAGGCCAAATTCCCAGCCCACTTGTAGCTTTTTCTATGTGTATAGTACCTTGGGATCAAACCCAGGCCTTTGAGCATGCTAGGCAAGCACTTTACCACTAGGCTAAACTCCGGCCCTTATTTTTTATTTCAAGACAGGTCTTACTAGGTAGTCCAGGTTGACCTCAAACTTATAACTCTTCTGCCTCAGTTTCCCAAGTAGCTTACTTGTCAAGCAAGAGCAAGAACATGAGACTCTGAGTTCAAGTCCTGCTACCAACATATACACACAAATATTGTGTGGTTTCACTTAAATGAAAGAAGATTAAATTAGTCAATTCATATTGAGACAGTCACTAGGATACTGACTATCAAAACTCTCTAGGGAGAAGGGAATATAGAGTTACGTGTGTGTGTGTGTGTGTGTGTGTGTGTGTGTATGTGTTGTGTTGGGAATGGGGCTTAAACTAAAGGCTTGGGCACTGTCCCCTTAGCTTTTTTTTTTTTTTTAAAGCAATTTCATGTTTTGTGTTTATGTGGTAATAAGGAATCAAACCCAGAGCTTCCTGCATGTTAGCCAAGCTACATTCCTTGCCTCTTAGCTTATTCATTCAAGGCTGGTGCTCTTACACTTGAGCCACATCTCTACTTCCAGTTTTTGGGTGATTGACTGGCCACAAGAAGCTGGTAGACTTCTAGCACAATGATGTTTATTGCAACATTATTTACCATAGCACAGATATGGAACCAACCAGATGTCCTTCTGTAGATGATTGGATTAAGAAGATGTGGTACTTAAACACAATGGAATGCTATACTGCCATCAGAAAGAATGACATCAGGGGCCGGGAGTTTGGCCTAGTGGTTAAAGTGCTTGCCTAGCATGCATGAAGACCCGGGTTCGATTCCTCGGTACCACATACATAGAAAAAAGCCGGAAGTGGTGCTGAGGCTCAAGTGGTAGAGCTCTAGCCTTGAGAAAGTCCAAGGACAGTGCTCAAGCCCTGAGCCCAAGCCCAGGACTGGCAAAAAAAAAAAAAAAGAAAGAAAGAATGACATCATCCCATTCGTAAGAAAATGGAAAAACTTGGAAAAAAAAATCATATTAAATGAGGTAAGCCAGATCCAAAGGAACATAGGCTCAATGCTTTCCCTCATTTGTAAAAATTAGTACACATCTAGAACTCTCCTAGCAGAGGATTACAATAGCTCAAAACCTAGGTATAAAAGGTCATATAGCATGAGACTAAATGAAAGAATCTCTAGGATATGGAAACAAGAGCTTTATCTTGTATGATTGTTGTTCTTAATGTTTTCCTTTTTGCCCTTTGGTTAATCTCATAGTGTTACTGTATCTGACTTTGTTATCCAGTATATTGTATATACGTTTATTTGAAATTGGAAAGGGAAGGGGAAAAACAAGATGATTAGAAGGGGATATGGGGGAGGGAAATAGGGACAAAAACATGAGAAGGGGTTATCAATATGTGAGAAGTAATGTACCTACTACCTGACGAATGTAACTGTAACCCCTCTATACATAGTTCATAGACTTTCCTGCTAGAGCTGGCTTCAAACCTTGATCCAACCTTGATTTCATCTCCTGAGTAGCTAGAATTACAGGTATGAGCCACAATACTGTATAGCGATTTACTTTTCATTAGGCCCAGAGTTGCTTTGCAAGATGAAGGAATATATGGAAGTGGTGATGGGGGAAGGGGCTAAAGGTGTAGCTTTGTGGTACCAGGCTTTCTTTCTTTTCTTTCTTCCTTTCTTCCTTTCTTTTTTCCTTCCTCTCCTTCTCCTCCTTCTCCTTCTCCTTCTCCTCCTCCTCCTCCTCCTCCTCCTCCTCCTCCTCCTCCTCCTCCTCCTCCTCCTCCTCCTCCTCCTCCTCCTCCTCCTTCTTCTTCTTCTTCTTCTTCTTCTTCTTCTTGTGTGTGTGTCTCATGGGGCTTGAACTCTGGGCCAACCCTTGAACCACAGCCCCACTTCCCATTCTCTAGGGATTAATTGGAGATAAGAGTCTCTGGGACTTTAGTGTGTGGGCTGGCTTTGAACCATGATCCTGAGATCTCAGACTCCTGAGTAGCTAGGATTACAGGCATAAGCCACTGTGCCTGACTTAGTGTGGTAATTTTTTTAAGTCTGAAAGCACTGTTCATTCAAAATTCATTTATGTCATATTTATCTCTAAAATCATGCAAGTATTGTATTTTTTCTTTGTTTGGAAAGATGCCTTATAGTTCTTTGGGAGTGTAGTTTTTCTTATTAAAAAAAGCCAATAAATGTAACCTATGGGTTTATACCTGGAGATTTAGATTGAAGGGCTAAGGTCAATGGCAAATACTAAAGACAACATAATCCTATTATAAGAAAAGGCTGGTATTGGTACTGATCTCTGGTAAATAAGACATGGGCTCAATGTAATTGGAAGATGTTTTGTAGATTGTCACATTCACTTGGGGATTCAGGATGGAAACTAAGGTGGAAACCCTGCTACCTAGCAAAAGGAAACTCAAAACCTTTTGGTATAAGCTATCCTTAGTGTAGAGCCCAAAGATATGAGCTTTAATTTTTAAGTATTCAGAAAACAACAGGAAAACGAGTCAGTAGAACTAGACACAATAGATGAACTCATCAAAGATTTTAGGTATTGGAATTACCAAGTGCAACATATAACATAATCCTGTCTTAAAAGGGAGACTGTCCAAGGGGAGGGAGAAAAAGGAGATGCCAAGGGATGAAGAAGAGTGAATGATGTCACATACATATACATGAAAAGAACAGAATGAAAGCCACCAAATAGTTCCTCAAAAGAGGAGAAGGAGAGAAGGAGAAAGGCAAGCTGACAAAGGATGTGGTGAACTTGCATGGAGTATACTGTATGTGCTGGATGGAAACAACCAAATAAATCCCCTTCATACTACAAATATGCATAAATTAAAAAATAAAATAATGAAAATGAGGGGCCTGGAGTTTGGCCTAGTGGTAGAATGCTTGCCTAGCATACAGGAAGACCCAGGTTCCATTCCTCATTACCACATACATAGAAAAAACCCGGAAGAGTTGCTTAGGCTCAAGTGGTAGAGCTCTAGCCTTGAGAAAGTCCAGGGACAGTGCTTAGGCCCTGAGCTCAAGCCCAGGATTGGCAAAAAGTAATAATAATAATAAAATGACATAAAGGAATAAAACAGCACTGACTTAAGTGTTTAAAAAACTCTGTACATATGTGTGAATATGTATAAATAAATACATAAATATGTGGATGTATTTATTTAGGATACATTATAAAATAGAAATGTACATTTATACTGAGTTCCACAAGATATATTACATCCTGTTCACTGAAGTTTCTCTAGCATTTACAGTAAGGTTTTGGTATAATAAACAAATGTTAGTTGAGCAAAGTAATAAAGAAATCACTGTGGGATTAAATGTTTGACTTACCTTCTGATTTTCTTTGCTGCACCTTGAGAAAATTAGGAGTCTCTTCTCTGGTTACAGACTTGGAGATGTTTGGTTCCAAGCAAGGTCTGGGCAGCAAAGAGCCCAAGTTCACATTGTAGAGCTCCTTGGAACTTTCTTGTTTTTTTAGAAGAAAGGGCATGGTCAGTGTTTTCACCTCAACATCTGCCATCTCCATTTCATTTGGGAAAGAAACAGAATGTATTTGTTCCCATTCTGGATGCTCTGAAGTTATCTGGCTAAAAGGAGGGAAATAGTTACTGCTATAGTTTGAATCTAGAGTGTACCCCCAAAGCTGATGTGTTAACAACTTGGTTGTCAGCCTAGACCTGGGACAAAGGGTAGGTACAGAAGTTGTACCTTGCATCTCCAAAGACATAGACCAGCCAAGTATTTCTCAAACTGTCTTTACTGAAGGACTGGTTTTCAAGTTTTCCAATTCATTGTGGAATGACATTTTTTTGTAAAATATAATAAAAATGAATGCCATAAAGCTAAAGGAATAATTTAAAATATGTGAGGCAAAGTACTTTCTTTTTGTTTTCTGACCAACATACAGATTACATTGCCAAATTATTTTAAATGGTCATCCTCAAGTTCTACACTGACTTCATCATGGCCAGGTCAAGGGGCTACCAAACTTCATTTTAGATAGTTCTGTTTTGGAGTAAGGTGGACATAATTCTGATGCTGGGGCCAAAACTGACCGTAAGCTTGTCTTTGTAGTAATAATGGAACACAACTTGTTTGGGTATTGTTCATTATTTCTTTAAAGAAGTAATTGTACTAAGTGTATAGTTAAACCATTACAACAAAGACTGTATTACCACAAAGCCTAAAACATCTATAATTTGATCCAGCCACATAGTATTTATCCTGACTCTGGCTTTAGGGTGTTATTTGAATCACTAAACATGCAAGATGCCATATAAATATTACTCCTTCATAATTATATCCCAATCAAACACCTGAAAGTATACATTCCTTACTTGCTTTCTTTCATATCCTCTTGGCTTATTTCTTGGGGGTAATCTCTTGGAAAAGTCACAATTACCTCAACATCTGTAGAAATTCATGACACAAATAGAAGGAAAAAGAGAACAATTATTTCCAGTAGTAAGAATGAATGGTATTTTATCCCTGACCATTTGGGAAATCTGTTCTTAAAAAATTAGAGAATAGATGGTCGTAATAGGCTGAGGTATATTCACTTATGTACTTTTCCTGTCTTTTATATGGTAGTTCTACTTTTAAAATAATATTTATTTATTTATTTACTTATATTTTTGTGCCTATATTGGGGCTTGAATTCAAAACCTGGGTGCTCTACTGTTAGTTTTTTTGCTCAAGACTGGAGCTCTACCCCTAAAGCCACTTCCTATGATAGGTTCTAAATAAATGCTTTGTTAAAAAGCAAAAAGAAAATCCCTTTGTAATAAAGTATTGTACTTATTAAAGAAAAATATTTAAATAAATAGAAGAGAGAGAGACAGAGAAAGACAGAGTGCTGTCTTCTGAGTGAAGACAATGTCTTCCTCCTATGAAGTGGAAGTGATAAGACTTCCTGTGATCACAGGACTACTGTAGCATTAATTGAGATAACTTTTTTGGGGGTAGTCCTGGGCTTGAACTCGGGGCCTGGGCACTGTTCTTTAGGCTTTCTCGAGGCTAGTGCTCTACCACTTGAGTCTCAGCACCACTTCTAGTTTTTCTGTGTATATGGTACTAAGGAATCGAACCTATGGCTTTGTACATGCAAGGCAAGCACTCAACCACTAGGCTACACTCCTGGCCCTAACTGAGAATTTATGTAGTCCTAAAGTAACTTGCTTGTATTTGTAACTTTGGCCATATCTTGTTTAATTCCACAAAAGGATTCCCAGCATAACATTTAGATGAAAAGTTCCAACTTTCTTATCATATATCATGTTCAGCAAATTTATGTCAAAAAGTTAGTGTGAGCCACTCTAAACTAGGTCTTTGGGCTTCTCCCCCATTCAATCAACTTTTGTTTGATTATATGTCAAACCCAGGGCTTTGGGATAAGGAAATAGAAGTTAACACAGTACAGCTACATCTCTAGGGCAGACAACCCAAAAGAAAAAAGAAGTTGCTGTGAGACAGTAAACGTTGTGATAGAAACGTTCAGGGTTGTGGGAGCATGGAGGAGTGTCATTCCAGCAGAATGTGATGTTTGTCCTAGTTTCCTTCTTTATGCTTATATTTGTCAGAATCGTTTGGTCATTCTACATATGCCTGCATATATCTGAAGGAGCAATGATTGTATGAGCTCCACTGATGGAATACTTTTCTTATCACAAGGATAAGGAAAGGAAGTAATTCAGATCTGGGTCTAGAAGTCATGGTGGCCTGGAAAAAGTTGCTTACAGTTGTCATCAGCAACAATCATCAATACCAACTCATTTACTAGAATTATTCTTAAAGGACTTTGGATATTTTATCTAATATATAGGAAGCATTAGAGTTATATGCATGCTAGGCAAGCACTCTATCACTAGGCCACACTCCAGGATCTATATCTATGTCATTTATTGAGGCTAGTACATTACAAAAAAAATGGCCAGGAAAAACATTTTACTTACAATTGGTAAAAAAAAAATAATATATTTTCTATCTTTGTTGGCCAACCTTACATTTTTTGGTACCATAAAAATACATCTAGCTTTGGTTTCCTTTGCTCTTCAAATAAGACAGCTTGATTGAATGTTTTCTAAGATTATACAATATCAAGGAATGCCTCTGTTAAAATGAAGTTCCCTTGAAAGGGTCGGTTTTATTTTTTAACTTTTCAAAGAGCCTATCAACTCACAATGTAGTATAAAATGAGAGGCTTGAAATTACAGAGCTGGAGGGAACTTAGAGGTCCTCTGATCCAAACTCTTCATTTTAGAGACAAAGAAATTGATAGTCATGAATCTGGTCGACATGCTCAAGGTCACTCTACAATTTGAAAGGAAGATGGATGTCTTCCATAACAGCTCTGCCATCATCCTTGAGTATACAAACCTAGCTGGCATGTTATGGTGAACAAATCCTACATCGCTAATAACTATACTGTGATGAAAAAGATGGTCTTGGACAAATACTAGATGCACTTAATGCTGTGTGATGGAAGTTAGAAAATAATATTCACATGAGTAGATACTTAAAAATGACTCTACTTTCAAAATTATGGAGAACTACTCAATCCAGAAAGTATTAGGTACATTTAATGTGCTCCAAGGCTGATTTCTTTTTCAAACTAAGGGACAGAGACAATAAGCACGTATCAGGAATGTCTGCCTTTTTAGAATTAGTTAAGCACTCATGCCTGTCATCCTAATCGTTGGGACTAAATGTGAAGATAAAGACCAATTCTAGACTGTACTGACTGAAATTATTTAGAAACATATCAATGTTCTCTTTGTTCTGTCTCTTAAACAATGAGTGGCTAAGGAGCAGTAGATAAGGTCTCCAAACCAGTAGGTCAGAAAACATGAAGCTTTGTTTATAAAGCACTTCAGTTTTTAAGCACGGATTACATTTTTCACAAAGAAAGTGTAAATTAAGTGTCAGAAAGTGTTAACCATTGAAAGAAATTAAAAAGCAATATTCCAATATAGCCAGTACATTTTCTTCACAGAAGAGCTCAAAATGATATTCATAAAAAGTTTAAATGACCATTAATTTATTGTTAGTGCTATAGCTATTATTAAAATAGGAACTTAAAATCTGGTCCAGTCTAATTTGTTCAATGAGGAAAAATTATTGTCTTCTTGTTCTATTTGAAGATTCTGCTATATTCTATCTAGATTGATTGATTGAGGAGCTGGGAGTGTGTCCTAGTAGTAGAATACTGGCCTAGCATGCACAGAGCCCTGTGTTTGATTCCTTGATACCACATACACAGAAAAATCCAGAAGTGGTGCTGTAGCTCGAGAGGCAGAGTGCTAGCCTTGAGCAAAAAGTGTCCAAGGACAGTGCCCAGGCCCTGAGCTACATCCTAGCCCTTAAAATTATTTTTGAAAGGTGCAAGAATAGAGAGAAGGAAAAAAAATGAGGGAAAGAAAGAGGAAAGAAGGGAGGGAAAGAGATTATATGACAGAAATCCCTTAAAACTCATTGAATAAAGTCATTTTGAGGTTTTTATACACTTTAAAAAGTAAATAAGTCCCACACTGTTGGCTCACACCTATAATCCTACTACTTAGGAGGCTGAGATCTGAGGATCATGGTTCAAAGCCAGTCCACCAGACTCTAATTTCCAATTTACCACCAGAAATAGGAAGTGGTATTGTGGCTCAAGTGGTAGAGAACTAGCCTTGAGCTAAAGGCTCAGGGACAGAGCCTAGGTTCAGAGTTCAAGCCCCACAATTGACACAAATGAATTTAAAAAAATAAATAAAAAGATAAGGTGCAGGCATTCTTTGTGCTATATGGATTTCAGTGAGGGAAAGTATCCTTCAGTTAATAATGACAGTAGCTCCCTGTTCATGGCACCAGCGGTATGATTTTGGGGGTCAGTAATAACCATTTTTCATATGTAGTCATAGGAATTCTTTCTAATAATACAACAGTCTTCCTGCTACAGGCTGGAATATCTGTGTCCTTCTAAAACTCACACATTGAATCCTTTATCCCCAGCATGGCTCTATTTGGAAATGGGCCTTTGCAAAAGAAATTAGTTATTTGATGTCTTGATGGAATAGGATCAGTGTCCGTATAAGAAAAGACCCCAGGGCTGGGAGTTTGGCCTAGGGGTTAAAGTGCTTGCCTAGCATGCAAAGACCGGGGTTCGATTATTGGTACCACATACATACAAAAAAAAAAAGCCGGAAGTGGTGCTGAGGCTCAAGTGGTAGAGCTCTAGCCTTGAGAAAGCCCAAGTACAGTGCTCAGGCCCTGAACTCAAGCCCAGGACTGGCAAAAAAAAAAAAAGAAGAAAAGACCCCAAAGTGCGCTCTCTCTCTTGCTCTCTCTCCCTCCCTCCCTCCCTCCCTCCCTCCCTCCCTCCCTCCCTCCCTCCCTCTCTCTCTCTCTCTCTCTCTCTCTCTCTCTCTCTCTCTCTCTCTCTCTCTCTCTCTCTAATTTTGTTCTTGTTCTCTCACAGAAAGGTAATATGAGAGCATACAAACTTTCTGCAGATCAAAAAGGTACCCCTATCTAAAATTAATCTATGAAACATGTCATGTGCATAAGTACATGTGTTCTTTGAACCTTGATCTTAAACTTTTACCCTATAGAGTTATGAGAAAATAAATGTTATCTTAGCACCTCGTCTGCAGAATTTCTTTATGGCAGCTTGGCTGGACTGAGTCAATTCTGTAGTAGTTTGATATTGATTGATTACAGTGTTATGAATCAAATTCAAAGCTTTGCAAGCATTAGGCAAGCACACTACCATTAGAAATTTGCTCTTTATATTTATTTTAATTAGCAATGTCTCCCCCTCCCCTATTTTTTTTTTCCAATCATAGGGCTTAAACTCAGGGCCTATTCCTGAGCTCTTTTGTACTCAAGGCTCTACCACTTTAAACCAAAGTGCCACTTCTAGTTTTCTGGTGGTTAATTGAAGAGTTTCATGGACTTCCCTGCCCGGGCTGGCTTTGAACAACAACCCTCAGTTGTCAGCCTCCTGAATAGTTAAGATTGTAGGTGTGAGCCACCAGTGCCCAGATATGATGTTCCTTTTTTAATAGAATAAATATTATTATGAACAAATGTAAATATCATTGCATTTCTACAACAGAAAAATAGTCATATGTCATATGCTTAAGTATGTGAGCATTTTAAACTTTAATAACAGGTAAATAGCACTTAAAGTGATTAACTTGATATTTAAAGAGACATTGATATTTCAAAAAATGCACAAGACTGCTTACAACCCTTTTACTTCAAAATCTGTGATGGAAAAAGAATAAATCAGGGGCTGAGAGTTTGGCCTAGTGGTACAGTGCTTGCCTAGCATGCACAAAGACCCAGGTTCGATTCCTCAGTACCACCTACATAGAAAAAAAGCCGGAAGAGCTCTAGCCTTGAGAAAGTCCAAGGACTGTGCTCAGGCCCTGAGCTCAAGCACAGGACTGGCCAAAAAAAAAAAAAAAAGAAGAAGAAGAACTCAGTTGAAGTTCATCACTAACGAGAAAGTTTATTAGAAAAATCATTGTTTTTTTAAGAAATTTATAAACTTACTAAGACTTAAAACCTGTAAGAACACACTGAAGGTGCTGTATGAATTATTATAATATTGTATCTATTACTCAAAGTACTACAAATCAATTTTAAAAGAATGACTAGCACCTCAAATGGCCAGTCATGTTCGGGCTGAGCTGAATAGGTATTTTACCTCTTGTAGAGCAGTTAGGAATATGATTAGGTGTTCATGACATTTCTGAAAATTTGACTTTGAAGTTTATGAAAATCAAAGGTAGACAACAAGGTCTATTTAGGAGGGGACCAGGATTTGTTTATGTTAATTACCCTTCCCAGGCTTAATAGTGTTCATAATTTTAATCATTGCTAAGGTAGTCACTGTCCTTAGCCAGAGAAGAGATTCTAGTGAATTTGAGAAAGGAAGAAACAGGAGACTGCCCAAGACAGGGCAGTAGCCCCAAGGAGACAGAAGTGAGGCAAGTACACAGCCTTCAGGGAGGGACAAAGGAATGAGAAAAACAGCTAACGAAGAGGGCAGCTTCCCTGGGGTGTTCAGATGGAAGCCAGAAAATTGCCAGGGCAACACTGAAACACTTCAAATAAACATTTAACTTAAAAAGGTTATATAGATTATAGAAAAATGTAAACACTGTGATTATTTTGTGAAGCAAGAATCTCCAAATATCTTTTGATCTCCAAAGGAAGCTTAGGGATGTTGCAGGATAACCATATATTTTTTTTTTTTTGGCCAGTCCTGGGCTTGAGCTCAGGGCCTGAGCACTGTCCTTGGACTTTCTCAAGGCTAGAGCTCTACCACTTGAGCCTCAGCACCACTTCCGGCTTTTTTCTATGTATGTGGTACCGAGGAATCGAACCCGGGTCTTCATGCATGCTAGGCAAGCACTTTAACCACTAGGCCAAACTCCCGGCCCTGATAACCATATTTTTAAAAAGGTATTATTCTGGGAAAATGCCTGATTCTTAGAGAATCAGACACTGAGGCTTGGGGCTTTCTCATGAGTTCATTTTTTCAATTCCTGTCAAGGAAACCAGCACCTCAGGAACTGTTGGTGGCAGATAGAGAAATATTTAGCTCTAGGGAAAAACAGATTCCTGGAGTCGATTGAAGATTCCGCAAGGAAAGAGGATGAGGAAAGGAAATTATTAGATGAAAAGTAAAAGAATGGAGAATGGCTGGCTGAGCTGGCATACAGAGAGTAGAACCAGGAGAAGGTTTCCTATGTGGGCAGAGGAATGTTGCTAAGACTCACTGATTCACATAGGGCTAAAGGTAGAATACTGAGAGGTTTTGATCTTCCTCTTTCTGTGCTCTTCTGCATTGCCTAAGCGCTTCTGAAATTAAAGGAGAAACCCAGTAGTCAATGCTATCTTTGCAAATAAGTCAAGGACAAAGTTGTTTACCATCTGTCTTAGGTGGCCAGTCTTGTCCTGCACCCCCAGCCTTTCCTTCTTTACTAATCAATATGGAGTCACTGCGGTCATCGTCCTGGTCAAAAAAGTCCTGCAATATCATAAAAGAAAAATCTCAGTTTTGCAGCATTCTCTTTCACTGACAGGGTAAATGCTGAGGTTTCAAGGCTAATATTCTGTGCTGTGGGTTCCTTTAAAATTGGATAAAGTCATTTAGACTAAAGTAATGGGCAAGGCTTTGCCCCTAGAGAAACTGGACTCAGACAGTTGCAATCATGATTAATTGAATAAACCAAAAATAAAGATCAAAGTGGAAATCATATAGACACATAGAAATCCAATATTTTATATTTTTATCATTGCAACACCCAGCTGCTACCGCTTCCATGTAGACAAGTAACTGGAAAGAATCCTTCAGCCACAGTCACAGTGAACAACCCCAAAGGAGCATTATCTTTTCCATAACCCCCCCCCCCCCCGGGACATGGCTACAAATAGGGAAGGTGGAAATCCCCTCCCCTTGTGGAAGCTACAGATAGAATTTTGGATTGAAAGAGCCACCAAAGCCTGTTAGAGTTTGCACTATGATGGCTTTTTGATAAGTTCATGGCCCACAGTTTTCCCAACTTCCTAATTTTCTCTCTAGAAAATAATCTTTATACTGAAAAACAAAGTTGAAAACCAGCTTGATTTATAAAATATACTCTGAACACTCTAAAGGAATGCTGAAGCCTGTCATTTGACAGTTCAGAAAAGTGGCTTGTTACAAAAAGTCTCTGATATTCCATTCATCAGTTCCCAACACAGTTTGGAAAATTCTTTTTTGTTCATTATAGTTATCATAAAAAAAGAAATAAAACCCTCCATTTATCCTATCATTGAAAATACTTTTAGGAATACAATCATAAGAACCTAATTGTTATACTTTAATTTTATGCCACAGTTCATATTTCAAGTGTAGAAAAAGCTGGAAGTGTGCTGTGGCTCAAGTGGTAGAGGGCTAGCCTCGAGGAAAGCCCAAGGATAGTGTTTAGGCCCTAAGTGCAAGCCCCAGGCCTGGTAAAAAATATATAAACATTTATTTTTTTTATAGCAAGAGATCTGTATTCCAATATCTCAAAATCAACCACTGTAACATAGAAAACCTCTTTCATGGCCCAGTGCAATGATTCACTCCTGTATCACAAGTAGAGGACAGAAGTTAGGGGTTAGAGGCCAATCTGGGGAATAATGTTAGCAAGATGTCTCTAAACCAATAGCTGAGTGTAGTGGTGTGCACTTGTCATCCCATCCCAGCATACATAGAAAGTTCATATAGGAGGATGGTGATTCAGGCTAGAGAGAATATAAACACATGATTCTACTCTCAAAAATAAAACAAGAAGGGCTTGGGAATGAGCTTAAATGGTAGAATTCTTGCCTTGCAGGAGAAAGAGGAACCCTAAGATTTGAAAGTCTAATTACATCATATACATTTTTTTTTGCCAGTCCTGGGGCTTGAACTCAGGGCCTGAAAACTGACCCTGAGCTTCTTTTTCTCAAGGCTAGCATTCTACCATTGGAGCCACAGCACCACTTCTGGCTTTCTTTCTGTCTATGTGGCACTGAGGAATTAAACCCAGGGCTTCATGCATGCTAGGCAAGCATCCTACCACATTCCCAGGCCCATCATGTACTTTTTGGTTTAAGGTGTGGTGTGTGTGTGTGTGTGTGTGTGTGTGTGTGTGTGTGTGTGTGTGTGTGTTCAAGCGCCAGTCCTGGGACTTAAACTCAGGCCTGGTTGATGTCCTGGGACTTAAACCCAGGCCTGGTTGATATCCCTGAGCTTTCATGCTCAAGACTAGTGCTCTACCACTTGATCCACGGCTCTACTTCCCTTTTTTTTTTGGTAGCTTATTGGAGATAAAAAGTTGTACAGACCTTTCTGCTCAGGCTGTCTTCAATCCTCAGATCTCAGCCTCTTGAGTAGCTGGAATTATAAGTGTGAGCCACTGGCACCCAAATTTATAATATAATTTTGTATCTGGCTTTTTCACTAAGAATAAATGAGTGTCCCCACACTCAGAAAGTTGAGGGAGTAAGATAGAAGTCAAATTCAAGAGGAAAAAGATAAAGATAAGCAAATGAACTGTGTATCACTTGCTGTGACAAGCCCTGCACTGCCTTGGAACTCTGCCACTAAGAAACATATCACTGATGTCCAATGGACTTTTGGTCAAAACCATCAGTCAATGGGCCAAGAGTGTGGCCTATTACTAGTAGAGTGTTGAGTGCTTGCCTAGCATTCATGAAGCCCTGGATTTGGTTCCTTGGTATCACATAAACAGAAAAAGCTGGAAGTTGTGCTGTGGCTCAAGTGGTAGAGTGCTAGCCATGAGAAAGTTTAAGGATGGTGCTGAGGTCCAGTGTTCAAGCTGGAGGACTGGCACACACACACACACAAAAATCACTCAAAATAAATCTCATTTCTTTCTAACAGAAGTATACATTATAAGCAATTTATTAATTAAACATCAACTTAAAGGAATATAAAGTTTCATTTATTCAATAAATACCTATCATACAATCATTATAGTGTTTCTATACTAGGTCCCATATACCTTACAATGTAAGCCCATCAGGCTTACTAGGCAGTTTTTAATTCTTTTGCTATCACACAATGCTATGAACATCTATGCAATTAACATCTGAATTTCATAATAGTTCTTTATGGGTGTATGTGCTGATACTGGGTCTTGAACTCAGGGCCCCATGCTCTCATTAAGTTTTCAACACATCCTCATGCTCTTATCACAACTAGAACTCTACCACTTGAACTATGCCTCCAGTTGTAGCTTTTTGCTAGTTAATTGGAAATAAAATTCTCTAGTTATTTTCCTGGGTGGGTTTAAACCCCGGTACCCAGAATTCAGTCTCCTGAGAATCCAGGATTACAGGTGTAAACCACAAGTACAATCTCACAAGTGCAAGGGCCAGACAAAATGCCTCCTCTGAAATTAACTAAAAATCATAAACAGCATAAGCAAGAAAGACATAAAGAGTAAGACCTACTTTGAAGGTAATCATAGGAAAAAAAGTTCTAAACCCTAAGCAGCTCTGAATTTTCTCTTAAAGAATGGTAATTATTGGGGCCGGGAGTTTGGCTTAGTGGTAGAATGCTTGCCTATCATGCACAAAAACCGGGGTTCAATTCCTCAGTACCACATACATAGAAAAGCCGAAAGAGGTGCTGTGGCTCAAGTAGCAGAGCATTAGCTTTAAGGAAAAAGCCCAAGAACAGTGCTCAAGCCCTGAGTTCAAGCTCCAGGACTGGCAAAAAAAAAAAAGTAATTATGAGGCTCTAAGTTGTGGTTAGATGCCTTAATGAATGACACTTAACAAAGAGTGAAATAGAAAAATTGTTAGCAAATTTTAAACCTATCTGGATTTTATAAACCATAGATACCTACCTGGAAAGGGAAAGATGAGTGAGAAAGGGTACATAATAGTGTAACCTGCAAACAATAAACCATCACACACATAGAAGACAAAAGTCAGCCTAGGAGTCACATGCAATTAAATTTGGAAAGAAGACTCTCTGCAGATGAAAATAGACTGGGAGAAAAGTCATAAAAGCAAGGCCACTACTTAAGTTTGCACACAATAAACAGCTGTTTCAGACAGGCAAGACGAGACACAACCCTCCATTTGAAATGCAAAGGCTGACCTTGGGTTATGTAATTGAAACCAAGAGAAAGCAGTAGATAACAAAAGGCAAGTCCAATAATGAAGAAATTTATTTTGACCTAAAAAAAAAAAAAAGAAACTTCATTTCAACTGCAATAAGAAAAATGCAGAGTGAAAGTTTAAAAACTAGTTTTGAAGTTTCATGAAAACAATGCTCTGATAAGAAGGGGTTTTGAGTCCTTTCTAAAAGAAAATTCCTTCTATGAACCATCAAATGAAAAGCAAATGTGAGTGTTCCTCAGTTTCTCACTAGGGCTTGAACTAGGGACCTCCAGCTTACTTGGCTTGCTTCCTCACAGCCAACATTGTACTTAAGGCATACCTCTAGATTAGCATTTGGCTGGTTAATTGGAGATGGAGTCTCACAGACTTTTCTCCCCAGGCTGGCTTTGAACCTTGATCCTCCAGTTTTCACCCTCCAGAGTAGCGGGGATTACAGGTATGAGTCACAAAGTACTTGTTGATCAATTTCTAATGCATGACTTTAGGGTAGTTTACTTTATTACTATGTGATATTCGTAAGTAAACACAAAACAAGCTTCAATAGTGTAACAAACCTATGACTTTGCTGAATTTAATGTGCTGGAAAGTAAATACTGCTCTTGAGTGTGCTGAGCATAAGTTCAACCACTGAGTGGTTAAAAAGCTATAGCTTTTTAGTAATGAGGTTTCTCAACCTCACTACTGTTAATATCTGGGGCTACATAATTCTTTGCTGTGGGGATATTCTGGGTATTGTAAGATTCAAGCAGCATCTAGTAGATTCCAGATGCATTCTGGTACGCAAAATATGTGCAAACATTGCCAATTTCCCATGGGTGTGAAATGCTCTCTGCCATTTCCTGTTTGGAGAAGGCATAAATGAGCCAAAACAAAAAGGTCAAATAATATTTTAAACTAAGCTAATTCATTTTACCTAATGTCCTCAGAAAATTTTTGATTTAACCATTTTTAAATCTGACATAACTTTAAATTGTATTAAAACCAAACTGCATTGAAAAATTAAACTGTAGCTGGGCGCGGTGGCCCATGCCTGCAATCCTAGCTACTCAGGAGGCTGAGATCTGAGGATGAAGGTTCAAAGCCAGCCCGGGCACAAAAGGACCTGAGACTCTTATCTCCAATTAACCTCTAGAAAATGGGAAGTGGGGCTTGGCTCAAGGGTAGGGTCAGAGCTCAGGGACAGCTTGAGATCAAGCCCCTGTGACTCACCCCCACCTCAAAAAAAAAAAACTATAAAAGACTTGTAACCAAAAGGAATTTTCTTCCCTAGCCTTTCCCTCAGACATAAGTACATCCCAGCTTCAGGTAATTTCTCTAGTATTTTCTTCCATTCATATAGCTTGATAATGATTATTTATTAGCCAGGCACTAGTGACTCAAAGTTACCATAGTTGCTCAAGAGGCTGAGATCTGGAGAACTGGGGTTCAAAAGCAACTCAGGCAGGAAAAATGTTCATGATTCCATATCCAAACTAATAAAAAAAAAAAAAAAACCTGGTTGACAGTATGGCTAAAGTGATAGAATACCAAGCAAGTGTGCAAGGACCTGAATTCAAAATCTGGTGAAAAGATGTCATCATGAAAAAATAGTCATATTCAATGTTTAAAAAAAGACATCCTCTGGGCCAGGAGCATAGCCAAGTGGTAGATTGCTCCCCTAGCATACATGAAGCCCTAGATTTGTTTCCTCAATACCACATATACCGAAGTGGTGTTGTGGCTCAAGTGGCAGAGCGCTAGCCTTGAGCAAAAAGTATCCAAGGGCAGTGCCTAGACCCTGAGTTCAAGCTCCAGGACTGACAAAAAGAAAAGACATCAACTATTGATCTTTTATTATAGTATCTATTGACCTCTTATTATAGTAGTTGGCAATTTAACTTTTTTTTTTGCCAGTCCTGGGACTTGGATTTAGGGCCTGAGCACTGTCTTTGGGCTTTTCCCTCAAGGCTAGCGCTCTGCCACTTGAGCCACTGCACCACTTCCAGCTTTTTCTATGTATGTGGTACCAAGGAATTGAACCTGGGTCTTCGTGCATGCTAGGCAAGTACTCTACCACGAGATCAAACTCCTGGCCCCAGCATTTTAACATTCTTATGTAGTTCTCCTATTTCTCCAATAAATCTAATGTTTTGGCTAAGTCAATGCTAACTTATAACTATAGTATTGTATGGGCATTGTACTATGTAATGCAAACTGCACAGTATAATTATACTTTATTTTTTATAATTTTTTCCCAGACATTTAGTCATTTATTTGTGCTCATCCTGGAGCTTTAACTTTGGCTTGGGCGCTGTCCCTGCACTTCTTTTGTTCAAGACTAGCACTCTACCACTTGAGTCACAATACCACTTCTGGCTTTTTCTAAACAGTTTATTGGAGATAAAAGACTCACAGACTTTCCTGCCCAGGCTGGCTTTAAACCACAATCCTCAGATCTCAGCTACCTGGGTGGCTAGGAGTACAGGTGTGAGACAACAGTACCTGCTCCTATTTATTTTTTTAAGTAAAAACTTTTAGAGCAGTTTTAAGTTCACAAAAAATTGAACTATTTTCCTTCTGTTCAAAGATTTCCCATATATCTGTATCTCTACACATGCATAATAACTTCTTCCAATATCATCATGCCATATTACAGTGGTATCTTTGTAAAGATGTTATGATTTGGATATGAACGTCTTCCCAGAGGCTCACATATGGGAAGCTTAGTACTTGGCTGGTAGATTCAGTCATTAAGAGGTGATTTGATCATACTGATAGATTCATTATAGATGAATTAAGAACTGAATGGACATTAGGAAGTGGTAGAAACTAGAAGGTAAAGCTGGTTAGAGAAGGTGGAACATGTGACTTAGAAATATATATCGTGTGTCTAGCACCTTGTACATTCACTCTGCTTTCTGTTTGCCCTAAATTGAACACCTGTGGTTCACTGTCCTGGTCATAATGTTTAGATTCACTTCAGCACTGGAGCCAGCCCCCATTACGGGCTTATGCCCTTATAAAAGAAACCCAGCCAGGCACTGGTGGCTCACTCCTGTAATTGGGAGGCTGAGATCTGGAGATTATGGTTCAAAGCCAGCCTGGGCAAGAAAGACAATGAGAATCTTATGTCTAACTAACCACCCAAAATTCAGAAGTAGAGCTATGGCTCCATGGTAAAGTACTAGTCTTGAATAAAAAACTTCAGGGACAACACCCAGATCTCAAGTTCAAGCCCCAGAACCAGCATTAAGAGCTAGTGAGCCCTCTCCCCACATGAGGATAGAATGAGAGGGCCTTCACCAGAATCTAGCCAGGCTAACACCTTGATATTGGACTTCTAGCCTCTAGAATTACCAAACATTAGTTCTTTTTGCTTATAAGCCTCCCAGTATACAGTATTTTGTTATAGAAATCCCAACTTGTTAATACACACACACACACACACACACACACACACTCGAGACTCAGAGATACCTAAGCTTATTACTATTTTGAGAATAAACTCTCAAAAGAATGTCAAATTTTATTATACAATTTAAAGATGCTATCAATATATATTAACATATTATACATGATTATTTTACAAAGCATTCTAACAAAACAAATGGAGTGGGCCTGGGCATTGTCTTAGAACTTTCTCAAGGCAAGCTCTACCACTTGAGCCACAGCACCAATTCTGGCTTTTTCTCTGTGTGTGGTACCAAGGAATTGAACCCAGGGCTTTGTGTCTGTTAGGCAAGCACTTTACCATTAGGCCAAACTCCCAGGCCATTCTGTTTCATTTTACTTTTCTTTTTTACTTTGTTTCTTTAATGGGAACATCTTACCTCACCACTGCTGATGCTTTGAAATATTATGTTTTGATTTTTGATAACTGTCATCATATCAGTTGGAGAAGAGTTTGTATCATGACAAATGTCAAGCAATGATTCAGCATGTCTTTCTGTTCAAAGGAAACATAATATTATGTTTTGATAAGACTCATCTCTAACAATTTCACAGGAAGATCTATTCTAATTCTTTTTTTTTTTTTGCCGGTCCTGGGCTTGAGCTCAGGGTCTGAGCACTGTCCTTGGACTTTCTCAAGGCTAGAGCTCTATCACTTGAGCCTCAGCACCACTTCTGACTTTTTTCTATGTATGTGGTACCGAGGAATCGAACTCGGGTCTTCATGCATTCTAGGCAAGCACTTTAACCACTAGGCCAAACTCCAGGCCCCTCTAGTTCTACTTCTTAAGTCAACTCTATTTTGTCAGATTTTCCTGGCATACTGGTTTTGGATCTTAATGAAGCCTCAGGAAATATTTTTCAGAGGAAGAGATGCAAGAACAAATAATCAACTTGTGTCAGTTTTTCCAAATGCCTGAGAAAAACAGTTTACAGGTGAAAATATTTTAGATTTAGGGTTTCAAAGATTTTAATTCGTGGTCACTTGGCTCCATTACTGTGGTGTTGTAGTACACGGTGGAAGACCATACCAGGAGCATGTGCCAGAGTAGCCTGTTTACATAATCGTACCCAGAGAGCAAGGAAAGAGCCTAAGACAAGCTATAGGACAAGCTATAGGTCACTATATAGCTTAATGACCTGTTTCTGCCAATTTAACCTCCACTTCCAAAAGTTTCCATCACCTTCCAATAATGCTATGAAATTATGAATCTATCAATGAATGAATTCATTTAATAGGTCAGAATTCTCATGTTCCAATCACCTTTCAATGATGACCAGCTGGGGGCTGACAGTCTGGCCTAGTGGTAGAGTGCTTGCCTAGCATGCGCGAAGGCCCAGGTTTGATTCCTCGGTACCACATACATAGAAAAAAAGCCAGAAATGGTGCTGAGGCACAAGTGGTAGAGCTCTGTCCTTGAGAAAGTTCAAGGACAGTGCTCAGGCCCTGAGTTCAAGCCCCACAACTGACAAAAAAAATTAATGATGCCCAGCTAGGGAATAAGCTGTCAAACCTTTTGGAGATCATTTAATGTATAAATCACAAAATAGATAGGTAAATGTTTTGTTATTTGAAAAAGACATTGATGATAACTATGACTATTAAAAATACTTTAAGCTTTTAAGCGAGTGAAATATTTCAGATGAAGCTTAATCAATTAACTCCTAAACAGTCCGCTAGTTCTAGAACGAACTCAGGATCAGATCTTGGCTCAAGAGAAATTGAATCTGTTCCTACTAGGTGGCTACATTGTCATTTCAGCCCTCTCTCTGGGGTGTAGGACATGAGGGAGAGCCTTTTTAACTTCTAAAGCCTCATCAAGTGGCCAGGGTAAAGGACTTCCCCTCCTTTATGTACAGGGGTCCACATAAACAGATGAAGGACTTCTGCCTTTCACAAAGATGACCTCTCCTATAGACTTCTGCTAGTGAGTAGATGGGATGAAAAGTCTTTATGTATTCCGGTTAGATCCTGTGACATATCTAGACATTGTTCTGAGTAGTGAAAACTGTGCTGCTTTGCCAGTTATAGCATTTCATTGTCTGACTTTCCATACTGTCTTGGAGCACCATGGGAAATGAGGATTATTCTAACATAGTATGGTAACTGAGCAATGCAAGGACTTGCAGACCACGCAGTAATTCCAAAAATGTAGACCATACAATATTTTTTCTTTAGTAAATGGAAGGGGGGTATTATGAAGTTGAATAGAGTGAGCAGCTATTATCTCTGCAAACATTTGGGGCTAATTGATTTGTCTTAGGTAAGGTTGCTAACTGGAATCTCTTATGACGCTCTGGGAACCGCATTTGCACTATAGTTTTCGAGACAATGGTACTCTGAAACACTAAGCACACTTCCCATCTAGTAGTTAAGAAGTTAAGAGGGTATTTTTAAAAAATTGTAGTGTTTACAATTTTCATCTTTCCATTTTTTCTTTGGTTTATTCCCTTCTGTTACTATTTTTGATTTTTGCACCCTTTGCCTTGCATGTAAGTTTATCTGATATGGAAAATGATAGGGGAGGCACAGAAATGTGTGATTGTTGTTCTTAATGTACTATGTTAATTTTCATCTCTTGTTGTCCCTTGGTTATTCTCATATTGTTATAGTATCTTACCTTGGTATCT